>NW_026596234.1:7012325-7044652 GCF_907164565.1 Psammomys obesus | reverse complement strand
TGTGTGTGTGTGTGTGTGTGTGTGTGTGTGTGTGTGTGTGTGTGTGTGTGAGACGTGTGTGTTCCTCTCCTGCATCTGATAGGTGGATATAAGGATAGGGAGGTAGGTGACAGATGGGCAGGGAAACTGTCAGTGGAATGTGAGTCTACACGAAGCCTATTGATGTTTATGCTAACAAATATTCTGCAGAATACATATAGATGCCTCTACAAGCCCTGAGCACACATGCAGAGCACATACAATCTGTTTGCTCGATAATTAAGTTCATCTAGCACATGCTCCTACTCTAACTCTGAAAAGACAGGCCTGATCATAGGCCTAGTAGTCATTTGTCCCCATTCTGCTGCTTTGTTGATTCTCTTCTTTGTTATATGAAATCCCCTCCCCCCCCTGCAAATATAGCATATGCAATGTCTCAAACAGTATGGAAAATTAACTGGAAAAGTTGACAGACTCCTGAAATTTATAAAAAAAAATCAAGGAAAAAAAACTTAAAAGACTTAGTAAAGACAAAATTAAAACATTATGGAAAATTTCAATCCATTGACAAGACACAAAAGGCAACTGCAAGTGTTCACGAAGGGGCTGAGAGGGGGATTCAGGAAACCTCAACCATCAAACAGTTACTCATGAACTAAGAATGTTGTCACCATGTGAATCAATTGTGACCCAGAAAATTATCTCAAAGAAAAGTGAGCATGGTTTCACAAACTCAGTGTTAAAACTGGGGTAACATGGTTATCTGCAACTAGAAATAGCCTGGGTGTTCTTCAGTGAGTGGGGACTCTGTGTCAGCAAATAGGACTGTGGTAAAAGGAAGCGAGCCAACTATGTGGTTCTGCTTATTTGAAATGATAAAAAAAAATTTAAGTTCTGGCTATGAAGAATATAAAAACTTAAATTCCCTATCTAATTGATCAGTAAGCTAATGAATGAAACAGACCATTCTCAAAGGAAAAAGTATGTCTCTGTTTTGAAAGTAGCTTGCCTGCACTTCCTACTTACAGTAATAATTTTATTCCTTCTCAAGTCTCTGATAGGAGTAAAGACTAGATAATTACAGTTTCACAGTTAGGCTTAAGTTGTTTAGAATTTAAGAACATGTTTTAGGCTCATGAAAGATTTTATATCTATCTATCTGTATGGATATAGATATACAAAGATATTTTTAAGTTGATAAATACAAGATAGGACAGAGAATGATTTAGGTAAAAAGCTTTAGACTCACCTAAATATAATAGATAGTATTTTCTTCAAGATTGTAAAGTGCAAATGAGCTAAACATTTTGAATGTAACTTTTACATATGGCTTTCCTGCTTGTTTTATAACTTTTCTTACTGTATGTAGTTTATCATAAATAAAAACCCCATATGCATTTGGGGGGAAAAAGTGAATAAACACCTTGAAAAGGTATTCTGTGCTCTTAGCCATCGGGGAGCTGCAAATCAGAACAGCTTTGACAGTCTATCTCACTGCAGTCAGAATGGCTTTCATGAAGAAAACAAATACTGCCGGTGCTGCAGGGGTGTGGGAAGGTGAACCCTTAATGTGCTGCTGGTAGTTTGGGGTTTGGTGAAGTCTCAGGGGAAATCAGTGGGGAGAGTCCTCAGAAACAGACACTAGATCTCCCACCCCGTGATCCCCTCTTGGCATGTTCCCTAGGGCCTCAGAGACACCTTCATGACCATGAGTATTATTGTGCAGTCTGCATTAGCATGGAACCACATAATTGTCTGTTAATAGGTGAGTACATAAAGAACACAGAGTACACACCCAGTGGACTTTTATTCAGCTGTGAAGGCTAATGAAATTATGACAATCACAGCAAAAGGAATAAAGCAAGAGATTGCAGTGTTAAATGAAATAAGCCAAACACAGAAAGACAAGCACCATGTCTTTTTTTTTTTTTTCCTCTCGTGTAAAGATTATACTGATTTATGCATTGTGTGTGTGGAGGCATGCATGTTTTGGAGATGAAAGTAGAAAGGGGTCAATGAGAGAGAAGGAAGGGGGAGAAAGAGGAGGAACACAAGACATGGAAAATAATGTGTCAGAAAGGTGAATTTGGGAACTGTTTGTGGGACCAGGAAAAGGAGGAGGAGAAGGCCAGTGAGGGAGTGAGCAACAGTGATATAAAATAACATTTATACCCATTTCTTAACATACATACAAAATGAAAACCCGGGGAAAAAACAAGCAGAAGATTTTAGTGGCTGCCAAGTGATTAGTGACTGAGTGTGTGGGGAGGGTGCTGGAGCAGGGAGTGAGGTGATCAGATGGAACTTCTCAGCAGGGAGGAGATGCCCTGGCTTGATTCCAGTGCTGAACTCTTGCCGATTCGTGCAATGATTAAAAAAAAAAAAAAGACTCACACAATTAACACAGGGTCAGATTGCGGGTGTCTAACTAGATCAACAGAATTTCATGGAGCCAGTGTTCTGGTTGAGGCCCTCTCCTAGGTATCTCCTAAAAAATCCAGAGACAGAGCTTGACACAGTGTCTGTAGCATCACCCACTGGGTGCACACTGATAGCTGTCTCAATTTTTAAATTTCAACTTTAAAACGATGCCTTAGTTAGGGTGTCTATCGCTGCAGTAAAAACACCATGACCAAAATTCAGTTTGGGGAGAAAAGGGGTTCATTCACCTTACACCTCCAGATCATACAATCTATCACCGGAGGAAGTCAGGACAGGAACTCAAGCAGGGCAGGAGCCTGGAGGCGGGAGCTGAGGCAGAGGCCGTGGAGAGGTGCTACTTATGGCTTGCTTTGCCTAGCTTTCTCAGCCTGCTTTCTTTTAGCACCCAGGACCACCAGCCTAGTGGTGGCATCACTCACCATGGGCTGCTCCCCACCCTCCGCACTGATCACTAATTGAGAAAATGGTTTACAGCCAGATCTCATGGAGATACTGTCTCAGCTGAGGTCCCTTTCTCACTAATGACTCTAACCTGTGTCAGGCCGACACGCAAAACCAGCCGGTACAGACGATCTCGTGAGAAGATCTCGCTATGAATGCCAGCGGAAACATTAAAACTTAAAGGAGCGCATGGTTTTGTCTGAAAATTAAATGATAGGCTACACTATGCTACTCTTCTGTAATAATTATTTATGGAATTTGTGTCACACTTCAAAAGATAACGTCCTTGTCAAACTGGTCTGCTGTGACACACCGTGAAAGTTTGGTTTCTATGATCTACGTTGACATTTTGAAGGATGAGTCTTTCTGATGATCACTATCATAGGCTAGGGCGGACCTCCTCATGACTAAAGGATAGCACTTTCAGTGGTGTTACTACGGAGCTCGAATCTCCCATGGTTCTCTGGGAGACAGAAGACCGTGTCAGCAGAGAAGGCTAGCACAGAGGGTGATACCGGGGGTCCTGAGGTCTTGCTTGTTTTCAGTTGAGGGTTTCTGAGTAATTGACAGCTACAATAGAGGTGCCAAGCAGATGCCTGCCTCTGTCCAGGGTACCAAGTCTGTTCCTTTGTGAAAGAAAACAAACAAACAAACAAAAAAAAAACAAGCGTGTTTGAGGGGTCAGCTGCCACCCATGTGGCTGTGTAAGTTAAATAAACCAGCAGAAAGCCCTTCGAAATTCTGGTAATGTATGCACTGTCAGTTTTGGGTTTGGTTGTTTCATTTTCTGTGCCTTCTAAGGTTTCCAGAGGGGAAATTGGGAGGAATAGCGGTGCCACGCTTTCTGTCCGTAGTCAGAAAGGCGCACATTGCCTCCTCACTTTGCATGATGGGTTTATTTGTTCGTTCGTTTAAGAAAAGGTTTGATTTTGGATGTAAGAAATCATACTGAATTTCCCTAGTGGATTTTTTTTCACTTAGGAAAATCAGACTAATATATCGTCATACATTTTAAAATGTTGGCTACATTTATTCGAATGTTTAGTATATTCATTTGGGGGATAGAAATTAGCATGAAATGATTTGACCCTTTCTCCTTTTTAGATTTTATTTTTAATTATGGGTATGTATGTGTGAAAGAGAGAGAGAGAGAGAAACACAGAGAGAGGTAAGGTGTTTAAGGATAGGACTGCAGTGCTGAAGAAGGCCAGAAAGCATGTTCAACATGGCAGTCGTTAAGTTGCTTGGCATAGATGAAATGGTGCCAGGAACTGAACTCAGGTCCTCCAGAAGAGCAGCAAGTGCCGAGCAACCCCTCCCGACCTATCTGAACCTTTCTTACAGAATGAATTTAACTTCTTTGAGATACCTGAAATGAGTATTTGTTATTACTATTATAATTGCATCTGCGAAGCCACACTTATTAATTCTCAGGTACATGTGTCCACTCCAGCCTCAGCCCCAACCCCTGACCATGCCCTTTCCTACCCGACTACTGCAATTGCTCCTTCGTAGTTGTATCATTATGAAAGAATTCTCTGATGGTAATATCAATATTGGCATAATTTTCCTGGACTGCTCATGCACGTTTGTGCTGATAAACTCATACATTACTTTGCTAAAGGTAAAAGAATATTTTACAACATTTTAACTGCATCACATCAAACCTACACATTGATTTAGAAAGAATATTCATTTTCTTAACATACCCAGGGCAATGATGTATTTCTTCATTTATTTAAGTTTTCTTTTATGTCCGTCAGTAAAGTTTTATGATTTCTTCAGAGCAATCAGGTAATTGCTGGTTACAGCTATTCCTTCAAAATTTTTATATCTTCTTGCTATTTCAAATTGAATCTTCAACTCTAGTCTCTGAGAAGCTGTATTGATTTACGTATGTGGTGTGTATGAAAATACATTTGCTTTTCTGTTTAGACCAGTGGAGGAGGAGAGGCCTGAATTGCAGTTTGGACCCTTTGCGAAAGTTCTAACTATAATGTTGATTATGCAGCGCCCAAACAATAGAAGCCTTCCATCAATGCACAGAGTGAAAATAGTTGCTCCTGAAGTCCATCACAAGAAAAATTCTCATTAGTATATATTGTTATGTAAAATGTATTTCCAACCAAACATTTCTGACTTCATTTGTGTTTTTGTGCACACTGTCCAAATGAAAGTCTATTTAAACCCTTACTGCTGAATCTATCCATTATAGAGAACAAGGATCAAAATTTCCTAGAATCAGGCAAATTGAGGACACAATTGTTTGAGGAGGATGCCAAGTTGCAGTTTCTGAATTTATCTGAAGTTTCTCTCATTTATTCATGTTGACTAAGAGAGTCTCTGATGCAGTTTATGGAGTGGGAAAGAAACCTCCAAAAAGCTAGCCTTTCATCCTTGGGACTTGTAAATGTCAAAGCCACAGACTGTGTTGTGAGCAGGGAGTTCCCTGTGAAGTTAATTATTGACATAAGTTATCAGTTGTTCCTGAGGCTCCCAGTGTTTCTTCTGTGATAATAATCAGGGAGCTCAGGTTTCAGAGCCCTCAGACTGGCATCCTTAAATGTAGCCAACACTTGTCAGGAGCTGAGGTACAGCCAACACCTGACAGCTTCAGCAGGACCCAAAGAAAATAGATTTGACTTATGTTTACATTGTCAAATATCATATTGGCTTTTGCCACCAAATACTTAGATCAAAACAAGGGGGAAATTAATCAGAAAGTTAATGATCTACTCCTGGGGTGAAAAATCCTACAATATTGTCATTTTCGGTAACTATTAAAAGACATGAAGCTAATGCTGAGCCAAGTGTAAAATCAAATTTAAAATTAATACCAAGATAAGTTAATACATTAATAAAGAAGATTCTTTATAGTCAGAGAGTATCATAATCCAGAAGTGATTATTCTAGCACAAAATAGAGGACTTTACTACAGAAAACCCAACCAGAAAATGCCATGTTTTTATCATTAGGAAATGCATTTTCTGCCAAAGAGAAGGTCAGGAGTGTCTAAAGGTGTAGCTGGAGTACAGTGTCCTCTTCCCTTATTCCCTGGGAGACATTTGCACATAGTGATTTCCTGTGAACAGAAACATCTCTCTGGAAGGCAGACAGAGGATCATGAGAGTCAGGGAGTAAGGCAAGCAGACCAGTTTCAGCAGCTCCCCACAGTTTCCCAGGCAGGGACAACTGCAAAGCCACTCCCCACAGTTCCAGGTGCAGTGACAATTGCTGGGAGAAGAGACTCCAGCTGAGCTGCCTGTAGTTGAAGCAGGGAACTTGACAGATGCAGCTCTTGAGGAGGTGAGTATTTTGGGGGTGACTCGGATGACTCATGTAAGTAACCCCAATAAACTCGCTGGTTCAGCACTTTGGGCTGCCTTGGGTCTGTTCTGGAACTCTAGGTCGGGTGAGGAATGTTTGTTTGCATCTACACACAGAAACCACAAGACACTACTGCCTCTCTGTGTGGCATCTCAGAGAAATGAGAGAGAAAATGGCTAGCCTCCCACCAAACTCTATTCTAACAGTCCACATGTTTTATCCATTTGCTGTTGGATGAGTGACAGCCTTCTAAGAGGATACACTGAAGTCTAAACTTTCAAAAACCCCTAGGATGTGATGTTTGGGGAGAAACAAACTTTAAAGGAGGTTGCTAGATGACCTTAACACTCAATGACCGAGACTTTCTATAAACCAATGTTTGGGCAGAGCGAGATTACAGATGACAGAGGAGGATGCCATGTGAAAGTGAAGCCAGCTGTACAGATGTATCAGTTGGGACTGGGCATCTCAAGGTCAATTGTTCCGGGCATTTGTCTAGTTGTCCATTTCTATGATAATCTCCACTATGTTCGTCTTCCAATTTTCTCGTCATTTTCTTATACACAGAATATCTGAAATGATAAAATGCAAAGGAAAGGAGACACTGAGTCTGAAAGAATTTAAAATTTCCATATCCACACTAGAACTTCTGATGATTTTGTAAGGTTAGCTGTGTTCGAGGGTGCAAGGGAATATTCTGTGTGACTTTAACTTGCTATTTGCTCAGTAAGTAATGCAGGAGGAAACCATCTTTATGCGCTGCTTTGGCTGTGTTTCATTTTCTCTGTGGTCTGTCTCTGCTCAAATCTAACACCTGGTTTCCTTCCTTCCTTCTCTTCTTCCTTTCTTCCTTCCTTCCTTTCTTCCTTTTTTTTGTTTAAGACAGGGGCTCTCTGTGTAGCCTTGGCTATCCTGGACTCACTTTGTAGACAAGGCTGGCCTCAAACTCACAGAGATCCGTCTGCCTCTGCCTCCCCCCTGTGCTAGGATTGAAGGCATGTGCAGATGGGCTTGGGATGAAGATCAGCAGCAGCAGCAGCAGCAGATGCTACGATACTCTAAAACTGGAGACTCCTTGGCATTGGGCTGTCCTTCCTGTACCTTTTCCCTCAGGTTCTACCTTGTTAACTGACACCACTTTGGCACCTGGAGTCATCTAGTGAGTTCTAAGACGTTCTTTGAAAGGATCAGATGAGAGAGCCAGGCCTCATGCTGTCTGAAGGTCTTTGTGGCACTTTGTCCTTGGGGCCCCACAAGGCCACTGCCCTCCATACATATGCAGGTGGTGAGAGTTCTCCCACCACGCCTTGTTGCTGTTCATTATTCAGCACCAAGGCAAATACTGTGTTTATCATTTATGGAGCACATCAGGTCATTGCTTTTGATTCCTGTCTGATCTCGAAGGGCATTAAACATTAAACTGAGAACAATATTCAGGCTAAATTTTGTGCACCACAAGGGGGAGAACAGTGTACTCAAAGACAATTTGTCTTTATTAAATGAAGCTCCCCTGCAAGGAGATGGAGCAATCTTATTTGTATCCCTTTATTCTGTTTTTTTTTTAAGTGACAGCATATCAGATATTAGTTTATAATATTATTGGGAGCCTGCTATATATTCAAAATTGTTTTCAGAGTCCTGATTCCTTTCTACAAGTATTGATCAGTCACTATTCATATACCTCACAGTGCTCTATATACACAAGAGGGCTACAAATGTGATCTGTGTTCTACAAGTCATTCTCAAATGACTTAATGGGAGGATCAAAGAAAGGCCTGAGGATGCACATGAAGCAATCAAGGAACAGGAGCCTGAGGACTGAGAAGATGTACAGAAGGCTTGGTACAGCATCTCTGAGATGAATGTGCTATTACAGGAGTGGAAGTGGGCAATCACAAACGCTGTCGATGCACCTGACAACTGTTGCCTTCAATACAAAGACATAGGATTTATCTTAGAAATCAAGTTATATTGATAATAACTAGATTAATATTTTTACTTGGATGCCGCATATATCTTCTGGGAACACAGCAACAACATGGCATTACCACACTTACACATACACACACACACACACACACACACACACACACACACACGCAGAGTGGTTAAATCAGATCTCAAGCTATGATTATGACATAAGAAATCAGGAAGAAAGCATCTCTGGGCTGGTGAGAGGATTCTTCAGTATTATCCGTGCCTTTTTTTCCTTTTCATTTGCTCACAAAGCTTAAAATCTAAATTTTGGCTTTTTCTGTTTGACTCATCATTCAAGATGGCTACTGTATCCCCAGTGTCATATTTCAACTGGTAGAGATTTCATGGGGTTCCACATAGCTCTCCCCTTTAGAAACGGAGGGCCAAAAGACAGAGGAACTGTCTTACCTCAAAGTCACACCCGTTTTCTGAAGTGATCATCATCTGATGACTGACTGACACTTACGAAACACAACTCTTTGTGGTGAGCCACACTGTGTATAGCCATCCCCGCAGCTTTGACTAATTCTTGGGCTTGGGTCTCCCAACAGCTTTTCCTCCTTCAGCCCTCAGTCCCTTCTCCTGGAAGCTTTATTGCTGTGAGAACACAAAATGATCTCACTGCATCCCAGCTTTAGCCCCCAGCACCCACTGCTTGAGCAAGGCAGACTCTGTCATTGTTTGAATGGGATTAAACTGAATATTATGAGAAAGAAGGGTATCAAAGCAGAGAAGCCATTTTTTTTCTTAAATACCCAGGAGAAAAGTGGTTTGTTCTAATTGACAGAACTGTATTTCATGGTCACCCTTAGCTACAAGTGAGATTGATGGCATGCTGTGGAGCCTGGATCTATTGCCCTCTTAAACAAAGTATGAGATTATCTTACTATGCCAAAAGATCCCCAGAGTCATGTGCACAGGGGAGAACGGACTATCATGCCTGCCATAAAGGATAAATATGGCTGGCAAATGTTTCTTTCATATGGCACATTGTCTGCTCATACAAATGTTGGGGTTCTGTTATTGGGACATGAGAAAAGAATGAAGGTAGATAAGCAAATATCAGAATTTGCCACATAGAAAATATAGTGATATGAGTAATTAATATTAATGAAAACTTGACTAGGCACCAGGCATTGTGCTATGCATGTTTATACATAACAGATGACTTCATTTTTTTCTCAATGACTGTCATTAAAATCCACAGTTCTTTAGACCTCTCAAGCCATTGCTTTCCCATGAACACTGATACACTGCTTACGACATTTTCTTGTTGGAATAGGGCTCAAACAATTTGCACATATTTTTAAGCGCCCACTTCCACAACATCAAGATGTTTTTCAATAACATTATTGCTAACGCTCTCAGCAGATAGGTAAGCTGAGGTTCAGAGGGTTTTAAGTGCCTTCCTGGGGGCCAACAATTGCCACAATGTATAACCAGGATTTGGGCCGTATCTGTCTGAACTTTCAGACACCCCAATCGGATGTCTGATCCCCAGACCTTGTTCACTTAAGGGAACTCAACTGGGGAGGGGTCACCCCTATTTCACATGCAGTTCAGCCTCTCCTGCATCTATGCTATTCTAGACAACATCTTTGATGACATGGGAGCATTTGAATGGAAATAAAGAGCCATGTATGCACAACACAAGTGCAGTGGCCACAGTCATAAGAAAATTGCATGACATTTGTGCAGAAGGAACACTGCGTCTACTTAAAACCGCAGGCATCCCAGAGCCTGAAATCAATTATTAATGTTACAAATTGATAAGGTGGGAGGGGGGCCAAGATGGCGGCACCGGGAGAACACTGTCTGAGAAGCGGGACAACACTCTCCTTGCAGCGACCAGGAGACTGAACTCTGGGCCCTAAAACTACAGCGATTGTATTTCCCAGGTGAGGGGAGGCTCCCACAGCGTGGGAATCGGTCGGGTCCACTCTCGGGCTGAACAGCCAGAACCCAGAAGAGATCCCGGGTAACGCGGGCTTTGGGTCTCTGGGCTGGAGCCACAAGCCTGTGTGTGTCTCTGGGCTGGAGCCACAAGCCTGTGTGTCCCGATCACTTTCCCAGGCTGATTGGTGGGCACAAGGGTGCCAGAGACTGAGAGTCCCAATCGCAAGAAAACCCCACAGGGAAGGAAAGTTGTGAGACTGATCACGGGTCACCCAGTCTTTCCCTGGAAGGTCTCGCTGACCGCGGGTACCCGCCGCCATCACAACTGAGCTCCCGCCGCCTGAGGAGAGCAGCTGCGCGCCCAGCTCAAAATCCCTATTCCCTCTTCAGAGGAGGCAGGAGGCGTCCAGCAGAATCTGCCACAGACCACATTGTCTGTACCCCAACCCGAGATCGGGGCTGAGAAAACCCAATTCTTTCGGGCACTCCCCCAAACGCTGCCATAACCCTGCCCCGGCAGAGCAGAAGGATAAAGAGGCACACAGCGGCTTCACAGTGCTGGAACTCCAGTGCTGCTGCTGGCCGCTCCTAGCAAACAAACTACAGCTCGGGATCTGGGACTGTGGTCATTCAACACGTCCTGAGATTATCCTGGGTCCAGCGCAATAAGGTCTAGCACCAAGTCCTATCACTGGTGGCTCCCCAACCCCTGGCAGAGAAACTCTGGCTCAGGATCAGAACCGAAAAGTCCCAACCCCTTCTGGCACTCCCCTGAGAGCTCCGCCATAAGCTTACCCTAATGGAGGGGAAGGTCAGAGGGGAAGGACAGAGAGGCAGCCTGCAACAGGACACAACACCCCCTCTCCAGCACACCCAGTGGCTCCTAGCAGAGAAACCCAAGCTCTGGATCTGAGGATACTCAACCCTACCTGGGACTCTCTCGGGATCAGCAAACATAGATTCTACCACTAGGCTGCTTCTGGCAGAGAGATCTGGGCCCAGGATCTGGGATTGAGAACACTCAACCTAACTCTTTCCCGTGCTACCCCGGGACCAGTCAACATAACCCTTCCTGGCAGAGGGAAAGGACAGAGAGGCAGCACACAGGAAAGGTGGACACCGAGTCCTGCGGCCACAGTGTCACATTGCTGACTGTTTAGCGTACCCGCGAATTTACCGCAGCAGGACCAAATCAGAGAGTAGAGAACAAGGGGAACCCCTGTGCATTCCAACTGGTCCTGCAAGAGAGTGAGTGAGCCTTCTAGGGAGAGTTTGCCCCAGACCCAGGGCCTCTCCACAGAAGCAACCAGACGAGATGCCTGCCACCCACACCCCTAGTGTGGACATCATAGGGATTCTTGGGATAGCGACCCCAACGTTGAAGCCTATGCCTTGTGGGTCCACCAGTGTAATCCAGGCAAACAATCCCTGGATCTCGACAGAACTGCATAATAGTGGCCTGCAGGCCACTGCAATAGTCAAAGAATGTGCGCATGCACACTGCTCTCGCTAAAAACGCATGCGAATAGCGCCAGTGTCACATTCCTTACTTAGGCAAAACTGAAACCACAATGCATACTCCCAAACCAGTGAACCTCTCTCACCTTCCTGAAAAAACAGTCCAGAAAACAGAAAGAGACAATCATAGCCCGAACTACAAACTCGAGGAACAAACAGTGAGGGTTATAAATAACCAGATGGCTAGAGGCAGATGTAAGAACACTCCCAACAAAAATCAGGACATAATGACCTCACCAGCAACTCCACAAAACAATGGACACTTCAATTCACTAGATATACAAAAAAAGACCTCAAAACTATGTTTCTCCAGCTATTAGAGGCCCATAAAGATGAAATGAACAAAGCCCTCAGAGAAATAGCCAAAGAAATTGAGAGGAACCAAGAGGAAACAAATGGAGCTCTCAGAGAAATGACTATGAAAATTGAGGCAAACAAAGAAGAAATGCACAAAGCTCTCAAAGAAATGTCCACACAAATGAAGGCAAATAGAGAAGAAAAAGCTCTCATAGAAATACAGGCAATTATAGCCAAAGAAGTAGAGACACAATTAGGGATATATATAGAGGAAACGGACAAAAAAAATAGAAGCTGTCATTGAAAAGCAGGACTCCACATTCAAACAGATGAAGGAAATGGTGCAAGACATGAAAACAGAATTAGAATCAATAAAGAAAACACAAATAGAGAAAAACTAGGAGCTGGAGAACATAGAGAAAAGATCGGGAATTACAAAGGTAAGCATCACCAACAGAATAGAAGAGATGGAAGAAAGAATCTCAGGAGCCGAAGATACACTTATGAAAATTGACACGTCTCTCAAAGAAAAAATAAAATCAGAAAAGTTCCACACACAAAACATCCAAGAAATCAAGGACACCATGAAAAGACAAAATCTAAGAATAATAGGAGTAGGAGAAAAAGAAGACATTAGTCTCAAAGGTCCGGAAAATATTTTCAAGAAAATTATAGAAGAAAACTTTCCCAATATAAAGAAGGAGATGGCCATAAACATACAAGAGGCCTACAGAACACCAAGTAAACTAGACCAGAAAGGAAATTCTTCATGTCACATCATAGTCAAAACACTGAACCTACAGAACAAAGAAAAAATTCTAAAAGCAGCAAGGGAAAAAGGCCAAGTAATATATGAAGGTAGACCTATCAGAATGACACCAGATTTCTCAACAGAAACTATGAAAGCCAGAAGGGCCTGGACAGAAATCATACAGTCCTTAAGGGACCACAAATTCCAACCCAGACAACAAAACTTTCAATCAACATAGACAGAGAATTCAAAATATTCCATAAAAAAAAAAACAAATTTAAACAATATTTACATAGTAACCCAGCTCTACAGAAGTTACTAGAAGGGAAACTCCAAACCAAAGAAAACAACTACATCTAAGGAAACAGAGGAAATAGATAACTACACCACAACAACAAAATCAAAAGAATATAAGCAATGAAACTCAGTGACACCACCAACCCCACATCCAAAGTAAGTAACAATTGTTGGTCACTAGTATCTATCAACATCAATGGACTCAACTCCCCAATAAAAAGACACAGACTAACAGAATGGTTGCGGAAACAGGATCCAACATTCTGTTGCATCCAAGAAACACACCTATGCAACAAAGATAAACAAGCTGGAGTAGCCATCCTAATATCTAATAAAATACACTTTCAATCCAAGTTAATCAAAAAAGATAAGGAGGGCCACTATATTCTCATCAAAGGAAAAATCCACCAAGAGGACGTCCCAATTTTGAATATCTATGCCCGAAATAGAAGAGCACCTACATTTGTAAATGAAACAATATTAAAGCTTAAATCACACATTGATCCTAATACCTTAATAGTGGGAGACTCCACTCCACAACACTCCACTCTCACCAAGGGACAGATCAACTAGACAGAAAACAAATAGGGAAATAAAAACACAGAGTCCTTAAATCAAATGGACTTAATAGACGTCTACAGATCTTTTCATCCAAACTCAAAAGAGTATACCTTCTTTTCAGCACCGCATGGAACCTTCTCCAAAATAGACCATATAGTTGGTCATAAAGCAAGCCTCAACAGATACGAAAAAGATTGAAAGAATCCTTTGTATTCTATCTGACCACCATGGACTAAAGCTGGACCTCAGCAACAACAGAAATAACAAAAAGCCAACACGCACATGGAAACTGAACAACTTACTACTCAATGACAACTTGGTTAAGGAAGAAATAAAGAAAGAAATTAAAGACTTCCTAGAATTCAATGAAAATGAAGGCACAACATACCTAAATTTATGGGACACATTGAAAGCAGTGCTCAGAGGAAAATTTATAGCACTAAGTGCCTGCAAGAAGAAATTCATAACATCACATACAAATGACTTAATGGCCCAACTGAAAACCCTAGAAAAAAAAAAAGAAGCAGATACACCCAAGAGGAGCAGACAGCTGGAAATAATCAAACTCAGGGCTGAATAAATCAATTAGAAACAAATAAAACTATTCAAAGAATCAATGAAATAAAAAGCTGGTTCTTTGAGGAAATCAACAAGATAGACAAACCCTTAGCCAAACTAACTAAAAAGCAGAGAGAATCTATCCAAATCAGAAAAATCAGAAATGAAAAGGGTGACATAACTACAGACACTGAGGAAATTCAAACAATCATTAGGTCATACTACAAAAGACTATATGCCACAAAATTTGAAAACCTAAATGAAATGGACAATTTGCTTGATATATTCCATCTTCCAACATTAAGTCAAGATCAGGTAGAAAGATTGAATAGCCCTATATCCCCCAAGGAAATTGAAGCAGTCATCCACAGTCTCCCCTCCAAAAAAAGCCCCGGGCCAGATGGTTTCAGCGCGGAATTCTACCAGACCTTCAAAGAAGTGCTAACACCAATTCTCCTCAAACTATTCCACAAAATAGAAACAGAAGGTACATTACCAAACTCATTCTATGAAGCGACAGTCACCCTGATACCTAAAACCACACAAAGATTCCAAAAAAAGAAAACTTCAGACCTATCTCTCTTATGAACATTGACGCAAAAATACTCAATAAAATACTTGCAAACCAAATCCAAGAACACATTAAAGATATCATCCACCATGACCAAGTAGGCTTCATCCCAGGCAAGCAAGGGTGGTTCAACATATGGAAATCCATCAATGTAATCCACCACATAAACAAACTGAAGGAGAAAAACCACATGATCATCTCCTTAGATGCTGAAAAAGCATTTGACAAAGTCCAACACCCATTCATGTTTAAAGTCTTGGAGAGATCAGGGATACAAGGCACATAACTAAACATAGTAAAGGCAATATACAGCAAGCCTATAGACAATATCAAACTCAATGGAGAAAAACTTAAATCAATCCCACTGAAGTCAAGGCTGCCCACTCTCTCCATACCTCAACATAGTACTTGAAGTCCTAGCCAGAGCAATAAGACAACTAAAGGAGATCAAAAGGATACAAATCAGAAAGGAAGAGGTCAAAGTGTCACTATTTGCAGATGATATGATAGTATACATGAGCGACCCCAAAAATTCAACCAGAGAACTCCTCCACCTGATAAACACCTTCAGCAAAATGGCAGGATACAAAATCAACTCAAAAAAATCAGAAGCCCTCCTGTATACCAAAGACAAAAGGGCCGAGAAAGAAATTATGGAAACAACACCCTTCACAATAGCCACTAATAACATAAAGTACCTTGGGGTGACACTAGCCAAGCAAGTGAAAGACTTGTTTGAGAAAAACTTCAAGTCTCTAAAGAAAGAAATTGAAGAAGATATCAGAAGATGGAAAGATCTCCCGTGCTCATGGATTGGTAGGATTAACATTGTGAAAATGACCTTCATTCCAAAAGCAATCTACAGATTCAATGCAATTCCCATCAAAATACCAACTCAATTCTTTACAGACTTTGAGAAAAAGATTCTCAGCTTCATATGGAGAAACAAAAAACCCAGAATCTCCAAAACGATCCTGTACAACAACAGATCATCTGGAGGTATCTCCATCCCCGATCTCAACTTGTACTCCAGAGCAATAGTAATAAAAACTGCATGATATTGGCATAAAAACAGAAAGGAGGATCAATGGAACCGCATAGAAGACCCAGAAATAAACCCACACACTTATGAATACTCGAGTTTTTACAAAGAAGCCAAAACCATTCGATGGAAAAAAGACAGCATCTTCAACAAATGGTGCTGGTCCAACTGGATGTCCACATGCAGAAAAATGAAAATAGATCTATATTTATCACCCTGCACAAAACTAAAGTCCAAGTGGATCAAAGACCTCAACATAAAACCAGATACTCTAAATCAGTTGGAAAAAAAGTGGGGAACAGCCTAGAACTCATTGGCACAGGAGACAACTTCCTGAACAGAACACCAACAGCACAGGCTCTAAGAATAACAATAAATAAATAGGACCTCATGAAACTGAAAAGCTTCTGTTAAGCAAAGGACACTGTCATCAAAACAAAACGACTGCCTATAGATTGGGAAAGAATCTTCACTAACCCTTTATCTGACAGAGGACTAATATCGAGTATATACAAAGAACTAAAGAAGTTGAAAAGCAGCAAACCAAGTAATCCAATTAAAAAATGGGGAACAGAGCTAAACAGAGATTTCTCGACTGAGGAATATAGAATGGCAGAGAAACATTTAAAGAAATGCTCAACCTCATTAGCCATCAGGGAAATGCAAATCAAAACGACCCTGAGATTTCACCTTACACCCATCAGAATGGCAAAGATGAAAAACTCAAGTTACAACACATGCTGGAGAGGTTGTGGAGAAAGGGGAATCCTCCTCCACTGCTGGTGGGAATGTAAACTGGTACAACCACTCTGGAAATCTATCTGGCGCTTTCTAAGACAATTAGGAATAGTGCTTCCTCAAGACCCAACTATACCACTGCTAGGTATATACCCAAACTTTGCTCAAGTACACAAAAGGGATACTTGCTCAACCATGTTTATAGCAGCTTTATTTGTAATAGCCAGAACCTGGAAACAACCCAGATATCCATCAACAGAGGAATGGGTACAGAAATTGTGGTATTTTTACACAATGGAATACTACTCAGCAATCAAAAAGGAGGAAATCATTAAATTTGCAGGCAAGTGGTGGGATCTAGAAAAGATCATTCTGAGTGAAATATCCCAGAAGGAGAAAGACAAACATGGCATATACTCACTCATATAGACCTATAAGATATGATAAACATAATGAAATCTATACACCTAAAATAGATAATCAAGAGAGCATACATGGGGCAATATGATCAATCCTCGTTTAGAAAGACAGATGGGATGTGCATTGAATGTTTGACAGGAGTCTACTGAGCGCATCTGAAAGACTCTAACTAGCAGTGTTTTCAAAGCAGATACAAAGACTCATGACCAAACCTTTGGCAGAGTACAGGGAATCATATGAAAGAAGGGGAGTTAGTATGATGGGGAAAGGATAGGAGCTCCACAAGGACCAAATATATCTGGGCACAGGGTCTTTTGTGAGACTGACATTCAACCAAGGACCATGTATGGATATAACCTAGAACCTCTGCTCAGATGTAGCCTGTGGTAGCTCAGTAACCAATTGGTTTCCCATAGTGAGTGGAACAAGGACTATTTCTAACAGGAACTCAATGACTGGCTCTTTGACCTCCCCACCCCCCAAGGGAGGAGCAGTCCTGTTAGGCCACAGAGGAGGACTTTGCAGCCAGTCCTGAAGATACCTGATAAAACAGGATCAGATGAATGGGGAGGAGGTCCCTCCTCTCAGTGGACTTGGAAAGGGGCATGGTGGAGATGAGGGAGGGAGGGTGGGATTGGGAGGGAATGAGGGAGCGGGACACGGCTGGGATACAGAGTTAAGAAAATGTAACTGATAAGAAAAAAATAAAATTAAAAATAAATAAATAGATAACTCACAATGAAAAAAATTGATAAGTTGATACTTGAGCTCCCTTTGATCATATCATAACTCCTTTAGTGTTCTGATGTCTTAATTTTAGGCAAGGTGAAATAGAGCTAATGTGAACAGAATTTCTATGCTATTCTCTTAAATTTTGTGTATGCGTGAGTGTCGATGTGTAGGTACGTTCATATGTGTGTGTGTATGCCTATAGAGACCAGAGGCATCAGATTCCCTGGAGCTAGAGTTATAGGTGTTTGTGAACCACCCATTGTGGGTGCTGGAAACTGAACCTGTGTCTTCTAGAAGAGCAATACATTCTCTTAACCCCTGAGCCATTTTGAAGTCTTACTTATGCTATTTTGATTATATAATAAATGATATTTAGTTTGTTTGTGAGATTTTAATTTTAGTGAGGATGAATCTGTTTCTTTCAGCAGGAGCTGGAATCAGTTATTGGCTTGATCACCCTAACATCTGTAATTCACATCTTTTTGACTGGATTTGTTGGTAACTCATCATGGTTTCCATTTCTCATCTGTATTCCAAAGGAATGTTGAGGGGCACAGGAAGAAAGGAAGATAGAGAAAGAGAAAGAGACATAGATAATATAGGCCATTGAAATCATAGTCTTACTGATTGGAGAGATATTTAATCCCATACATCAGTGTGAGAACTAGTACTCACAATGCAAGAAGATCTTGAAGAATAAGATTCAGCCTTCTTGAGGAAACACAGCCTCCCCATTCAGCATTCCAGATAAACAGTTTGTATTCCTTTCATGCAAAACACAATTATACACCTGTGGGAATTCCAAGACCCTTCTCTGATAGTATCAGGTTTAAACTAGAAGTTCAAAACATTGTCATTTATTGATATTTGTGTGTGGGTAAAGTTCCTCGTGTCTGACTTAACCATCTTTGAGGTCAGTTCTGAGTCTCTGGCATTGATCATTATCTCCTTATGTGACCCACGCAAACTAGTTAGTCATATGTGACCAACAACAACTGTGAGTCCTCCCATTCACAAGGATTTTGGGTATCAGTAGGCAGATCAGTAGATTTCTTAGACTGTCTCTTGCCTACAATAGTTGGGGAACTGAAAATGACGCTCATTCTGGGATGTCACTCTCTCTTATAGTTCCAACTAGTAGAGTTTGAGCAATTACAACTCTAAAAATCTGTCAGCCTCAACAAACAAACAAAACCCAGAAAAAAACAACATCAAACAAAGCTTCCTTTCTTCCTCTTTTAAATTGCTTTACAGACACTGCATCAATGAAACTTTGCAAACCCCACCAAGGTAAACCTAACTTCAGCTTCATTTAAAACTGTTGGGGTGGCAGTGTTCTAACCTTTAGAAACCCTGCTCTGTTTAGGATAGATAAGCTGGGCTCCCATGGTCTATTATCCTCTTTCTGGGGACAGCACCATTCAGGTTCTAAAGAGCCTACAAAGTGTTCTCTGATGTGTGAGTTAACTTTTTCTTGGCTTCTTTTTTGTTTTTTTGAGACAGGTTTTCTTTGTGTAGCCTTGGCTGTCCTGGACTAACTTTGTAGACCAGGCCGGCTTTGAACTCACAGAGATCTGCCTGCCTCTGCCTCCCAGAATGCTGGGATTACAGGCATGTGCCACTGTGCCCCGCTGTTCTTGGCTTCTTTAAATTTGGCATGCATTATTTTGCGCTTGTCTCTGCTCTCTTGCATTTTATGGCAGGTAATGGGAGGAAACCAGGAAGCCTGGACCACTAGCACTTTAGGAACATTTGCTATCTCCTGCATTAGCCCACGTGCCACTTATAAGAGCCCCTTTTTCTCTAGTTCCCCGTAACATTCTCCTCATTTTGTTATGGTAATGTTCCACACTCTCCTAAGCCTTGACAGAAACCCTACTTGAGCATTACTTAGTGTCTACCAATTATCTCTCCCTAGCACTTCTAGTTTCTCCTACTGCTTATACTGAAGCCATGTCTGCTTTCACTGGCTGCAAAAACACCCTTGATGACCATCCAGATTCCATGGGCCAGGAACAATACATGACTTCTGTGTCCTAAAGCAAGGGCATCTGATTGGTGAAGATTCTGTAATTTGTTCAGACTTAGAGAATGTTGCTCATTTCTGTTCTGCTTGGCACCAGAAACTATGCCTCAAAAGCCAAGGGTAGGCATCACCTCAGGGCTCACTCACTCGCCTCCAGCAGGACACACTGTCCTCCATTCAATACAGCCTTACATGGCTTTTCAATGCATATTCATATTTGCTTCTTCATAGCATCGTTGCTGGGTTTTGAGAGCAAGAATGGGGGGTGGGGAAAAAGAGGAAAACAGAGAGAGAGAGAGACAGAGACAGAGACAGAGAGACAGAGATATAGACATAGACAGAAAGAGAAAGACAGAGTGAAACATATGGACTTATCTTTGAATTTATCTATTCCATTTCTACCATCTTTTCAAAACACAATCTTTAAACCTCCTTTGTTAGGGCATCAATCCCATTCATGACTTAACTATCTCCCAAAGGCTCCATCCTCCTGGGGTAAAATTAAGATACTGAAGGAGAACGAAGCTAGGTCTGTAAGGATTAGCACAATGGTAAGACTGAAGATTTATACTGAGTCATGGTCATCATCAACTGGGTCCCATGACATCATCTGGGTCCTATGTCATCACCTGGGTCATATGATCATTGGTCAATCTTACCAAATGTAGTTTTACGTTTTTTTTTCCAGTATAGATGTTAAGAGTGAAATTTAAAAGAAATAACAGTGCTTGGGAAGACAGTAGAATCACAGTCAAGAGCATGGGTTGAGGCTTCTCATGAAGGAGCAGACACAGCCTCATCTTCTATTGTTAATTGCTGAATTGGTGACTACATTTCAGCCAACAGGGTTGGAGGAGATAGACATTGAGACCACACCAGAGCTCCATCAACCATTCTAATTTGGGACTTGTGCTTTGACGAATTTTCTTTACTTTTTTCGGATACTTACCCCACACTATTAGTAATGGTCTTGACAAGGATATCAATTCGATTGCTTTTTTTTTTTCTCAAAGTGAGTAACAAGCCCAGGTCTAGTCTCCTAGACTCATCACCATTGGAACTTACAGCAACACAGAGAAGGAGCATGGATTGACCTTAGTTATGGTAACTACAGAGAACCCAGAAGAAGTGCCAGTGAAACACTGACTGGTGAACCAGCTTTCCAAAAACCAAGTCACCCAAATTTTCTGCTCGAAGTATTCATGAGTAATTCCTCAGTAAGTGCCTCTGGGCAGTGTGGATATCCTTGTGCACACGGAGTCACGCTTTTCCCTTGAAAGAGGGTCTCTTACTGAACATAGAGCTAGGCTTGAAACCAGCAAGCCCTGGGATCCTCTTGTCTCTAATCCCTACCACAATTGGATTGTGCAGGTCCGTATGTAGCCATGCCTAGATTTCTGTTTTCAAGTCCTGACACATATCTTTATAGACTTATGTTAATTGAAAGTATTTTTAATTACTAATTTGTGTGATGCTATTAAGCCCCATGTCATGGTAAAATTGTGTGTACTTGTGGAATTTATTTATAGAATTCAGCCAAGGCAGTAAGGATTTTCTAGAAGAAGGTTATTATCAGTAATAGCAGTATTGCCATGTGACAATACACATTTGCCTCTTGCTTGCCCCTTGGAGCATCATTTTTCCTATATTACTTTATAGATATCATGGGCCAGAGTCCACATACCTGATGTCATGTAGGATCCTACTTTCATCAAGGAGGTGAGTAGACCAGGTTAGCTACTATTGAAGTCAGTTGACTCACCAGGTATACCACTCCTAGGCATTTACCCAGAAGACCCACAGTGACACATCACAGCAATTCTTGCACTTTAGTTTTTCTTGCAACAAATTTCACAGTAGTGAAGCCAAAGAACCTGCCTTGGTTTCTATCAATAGAGGAATATCTGAACAAAATGTGGTTAATATGTATGACAGCAGCTTTAGAGCCATAAAGAAGAATAAAGTTCTATTATTTGCAAGTCATTCATGGTTCTTACACTCCATACAGATATATGAAGCCCAGGTGTACAGATGAGCGGAATTCAGAAATAAAACTGTGACAACAGAAACTAATGGGAGTGGAGTCAAGAAAGAAGAGGAGAATTAAGAAAAGGTAAGGTAGCAGTGGGGCATAGACTCAAAACACATTCGTATCCTTGCATAAATTAGCCTTATGAAACCCAGTATAGTACAGAACAATAGCAAGGGATGCAAAGGTCTGTAGGTTCTGTGGGCTTCCGGTGGGTTGTCATTCTCTGGACTTTATGTGACCAAGGGTAAGTGTTTCTTCTGGTTCCCCTTTATTCATTTGCATAATGAGTAAGTTGAACTAAATGATATTTTAAAACTATATTTAGTAGATGCAATATTGAAATCCTGTGTAGTTCATTAAATAATACTGTAGACATTGTCTACCAAACACTGTGTTGGGTTTGGGGAGTTATCATTTGAAATACTCACATCTTTAAAGATCACAGTCTACAACAGGAGAAGAAAACAACAGCCAGAGAATGAGAGAGAGGTTAAGACTGATTAATAGAAAATAACCTGGAGATGCGAGAAATAAATTTGTAGTGTTTTGGAAATAAAGAAACAAATCTTTCACAGAAGGACATGAGTTTAAAAGATCTCTACTTCAGGAGATAGGAGATAAAAGGATGCATACAATTTAGCATAAACCTCCTTGGTGGCTGGGAGAGGAGCTAGTGAGGTACACTTAGCATCACCAAAACAATGAAGGACAGAAACAACATGACACGGGAAACCCAAATATCATTTCAGGACAAGGGAAACTCATAGCCACCTGAAAAGGTCATCATCAGCAGACCCTGAGATCCAAACCAATCCTCTATGTGAGCAGAATCCTGGGTCTGTCTGGTTGTTATGGTAGAGGTTAAGTTAAGGGTTGTGGGCATCTGTCATTTATAGCTCTCCCATTATTTTTAAACCTTTTACACTTTAGGACTCTCTCTTTGTGTGATCCTTGCCATTCCAGCCTAAAATATACTCTCCAGTTGCTAAGGCATCTATGACTCAGGCTCTGTCAATCAGAGTCAACCCTAAGAAAAACAATTTGGTACATTAATTCTGTGAGGAAAAGCCAGGGCATGCAGCTGTACCCTTGGCAGCCCTTCAGGATTGTGGAGGCAGTGGGGCTTAACTAGGGGTGATAGAGACAGTGTCAGTGGGGTGCTGTGCTAAATGGTATTGAAAAGTTTTCTTGCATACTTAACTGAGAAGATATTTTTCATGTTTTTTTAAGTCCTGTAAAGTTACTCAGTATCACAGTTTATGTTTGTCCCTGATAACTCTCTTGAAAAAATTTCATAGTTTGTAACCAAGAACACTGGCAGAAGCAGTTCATAAACCTGAGCTTGGTTTATACACACACACACACACACACACACACACACACACACATACACACGCGTGCGCATACACACACTCACACACACATACACACACACAGAGGCGTGCACATACTCAAGTATACACACACATACACACAGATTATTGGAGACATAATTTAAGGAATGAGCAGAATAATCTATTAATTGTAGTGTTAAGAAATCTTTCTTATTGTGAGTGAGATTTGTCAGAAGAGAATGTAATTGACCTTATTTACAACATCTTTGCTATGTTCTACTAAATTCAAAGACCCAAATGCATAGCCTCACATGTATCTATAGCAGCCAATATCAGTGTCCTTGCTGATGGCTTCTAACTCTTACATATTAGTTTAGAATGTGATAGTAAAGCCATGACCCCACAGCTTCATGAGCTCAACTTTGGTGACCAAACTCTATGGCCCTCCACAGACTCATTACCTCTCTCCCTGGTGGCTGAAGATTCCTTGGACTCTCTCTTTAGTTTCTTTTATTCTTTCTTCTTCTCTCCAACTCTTCCTTTTTCATTTTTTCTTTCTCTTTCTTTACTTTAGGCTGCGAACTGTTTATTCAACAAACCAGTTAACTTTGTCTCTTATTAAGTATGTAGGTGATCACATACCTAATAAGAAACAAGATAAGGTGAGAAGGGTATATTAGGATTTACAGTTTAAGGGCATGAACATCGTGGCATCAGGATCTGGTCAGAGAACAGGAAGTAGGGCCAGGCTACCATCAAACCTTAAGGCCTGGCCCCAGTGACTCACTTTTATTCAGTAGTGCTCTATCTCGTAAAAGCTATACAACCTTTCACAACAGCACTACAAACTGGAGCCCAAGTGTCTAAACACATGCATCTATAGAGGCTCTAATTCTTTCACTCCACAATATTTATAACTCTTAAGCCTCACCATTACATCACCATCTTAATGAAAATCAACTTCCCTAGTGTATGAAATACCATCTTGAAGACAAATAGAGAGAACCATTGTCACCAAGCCAGCAGAATTATGAATATTTTACCTGAGTGAATGTGGCTTTTTATTCACCTGCTATATTTCATAAATACCATGTCATTGAACTGTTGAGCAAAGCATTCACCAGCAGTTTTGGAAGAGGAAAGAAGTCAAGCGTATGCAGATCAGATTGCAAGTGAAAAAAATTTCATCCTGGTCTTCTTCCTCTTCTGTGTTGACCTCATTATATCCAGAATCAGGAGAGTGAAGTGGAAAACTCACCGTGCTGTGAAGAAAGGAGGGCCAGGTCATCTTCTTTAACCTTGGGCATATTAGCAAACTTCTTGGGCTTCAGTTGCCTGATTTATAACTTAAGAGAAGCTTGAGGTCCCAATGTACATGATGGTTCTTCTTTATGAATAGATTTCTTTCTAATTCTTTGATAGTCAAGCTTAACAGAAACAGTAATGGGTTATCTGTATTTGGCAACTGCGATTCCAAGCATTTGTGACTCCTGTGAACTCCACATCAAGCCTGGCTAGGGGGACATGATGGCTTCTGTATCCTAGTTGAAGAATGCAGAGTTCCAAATGACTACATTCTAACATGAGGTCTCACTGGTCCACTGCAGTGTCGTGCAAAATATTATTCTCAGATCACTTTGTTTCTCTTGTTCCAGATTAGTTATCAGTACTGGGCCTTCTACTTAGCATGTCTTTCAGCCTTGATAGCTGACTAGTTGTTCATTGGTTTCCCCCTTTGTGCAAGGAAATTATTTCAGTGTTCCCTTAAGGCTGCTTGAAGAAATCCCTTACATGCTATTATTGCATGAAGCAAGACAATCTGTTTCATGATCCTTCAGTAATTTAGTTTCCTAACTGTGGAGACTTCAGATGACAAGGATTTGTTGTTTATTATGCTGAATGACCAGTGTATTTCACAGGGCTTCTGCCACATAGAATCACTCATGGACTCAGGCTGACAGCAGGAAGGTACCTGCCTTTACGAAGCAGACAATAAAAAAAAATGTTTCATAGTTACACCACTAATCTGAATGTAACCCACACCCAACTCCGTGGTTACATGGCTTTGCCTAGCCATAGTTGAGATGGATAATTCAAACTTAACCTGGCTAGTGATCAAAGTGACATTGGCCAAGATATGAAGGTCTCCCATAAGCCTCCTACCATTCGGGGACTATACAGTAACCAGTGACAATGCCCATCCCCAACCTCACCGTAACTAAGCTGTCACATATCCTTGAACACTGCAAAACAGAAAATAAAGTTTGAAGTACTTGATATGATGTGTGTGTTTAGATGTGTGCAGTTACACATGTATGTGCATGTGTCAGTGGGAGGCTGGAAACCAACCTTGACTGGCATTCCTTGGGTTCTGTATGCCTTCATTTGAATCATGCACTACACACACACACACACACACACACACACAACTCTACCTTGTTTGAGATAGGCTCTCTCATTGACTTGTTACTCACTAATTCCTCTAAGTTGGTTGGCTGATGAGCGCCAGGGATCCATCTGCCTCTACCTACCCGGTGCTGAGATTACAAGTGTATATGACCATACCTGGCTTTTTATTCACATGGGTTCTGGCAGTCTTGAACTCAGGGCCACATGGTTTTTCATCACCTGTCAAGCTTTCTCCCGGGTCTCTGAAAAAAAATGGGTATCTTGATTTTTGGAAAGGCTCTGACAGTTATAGATTTTTTAACAAACATATCAAATGGTGGCTTTTAAATCCCATCAGATAAAGTATGGATGCTTTCCAAGTCACAGGACAGTTGGAGGAACCTGTTTTTTTGTTTGTTTGTTTTCATAGTTACTACACTTTTGTTTGGCTTTTCTTCCATGTGCCGTCTCTGATACTTTCATTTATCCACAAACAACACTTAGGTGTCATTAAAGAACGAACTTGCCTATCTCATTGGATGTCAGCTGTGAATCACCTTTATCCCTTTATGTCTCATCAGCTCATCTATAAGGCACTGCCCTTTATTATGACAGATGTTATGTCATTCAGTGATGACTGGCCATGGGGAGAGAAAGGTTTAATGCACTAATGTCTCACTTTATTATCTGTGCTACCTATTCATTTTTCAGAAGCACTTCCTGACTTCATGCCAGTTTCAGCATGAAGCTTTATAAAGTAGGTGATGACAGGGTTGGGAATTAAACCTTTAAGTCAGAACGAGATTGAAAAGACAAATTGCAAAGAGGTTCTAGTCATTTGGCATTACCCCTAGCGTGTGAATAAGTGGCCCTCACAACATAACAAGCATGTCATAAACCTGTGCTTTGTAGAATGTGGGGGAGGGTACTAGCTGTTGGTTTAGTAACAGATGAGTTATCAACATTGGTCCAAGCTAAGGGAAGGATGTTGTTATATGTTGAACTGAAATAATCTTCCCCATTCTGGCCCAGCTGATGCTTCCGTTTGGGCTCTATGGAACTTGACTAGTGGAAGAGAGGGCAAGACTCAGAATGTTACAACCCAGCCCTGCTTCTATTCTACAACCCATCCCTCAATCTGGTCTTCTTCTCAGTTTGCTTCCTCTGCCACCAAGGTGTGAGTAAGCCATGCTGCAAGATCCCTTAGCTATGGATCGGGCCCCTCCAGCTGCCATCACCTCAGCATACAATCGCATTCTGGACATTTTGCTTATGTAGTTATACCGCCTTGTGATATAGACATCTTCAGTCATTTAAAAGGTAATCCTGACTTGACCATATTCTTGTTTAACTATCTTAAGCAAATTAATTAGCTTTGTGGGGCTCCTGGTGCCATTAATTCATGGTCTATAAAACCTCAGACCTAATTGAACTTTTTAATGTTGTGTCTTTACTACCTTATATAAGTGTCTTTTAATGTACAGGGACTTCTTCGGTTAATTCTGTGTTAAGTAAACACATACACACGCACAAACACACACACTACTCTTAGCACTATGAAAATTTTCTGAAATTGCAAATTAATCAAAACTTTAGGTTAAATTAGGGATAATTCTAGATCTCTTTCACTACCCATAAAAACATGAAAAATGTTTGATTAGGTATCAAGTAATAGAGTTTTCATAATCCTATCTTGTGAAGAATATGAGATCGTAGGGCAGAAATAAGTATCTGAAAGCTTATCGGTAAATACCATTAGCTGAGATGTTACAACAAAGAAGCCATGATCTGCAAAACCGTGAAAACATACCACCACATGCTCTGGTCATACTCTAGTCTCATTGCTGTTGCTGTGATTAAAAATGGTCTGACCAAAAGCAACTCAGGGTCCAAAAGGGTTTCAGCATAGAGGTCACAGTTCCTCACTATGGGGCATCAGGGCCAGGGCCAGAACCAGAACGTGAAGCAGAAACCACAGAGAAATACTATTTGTTGGCTTTCATAAGCTCATGCTCAGCTAGCTTCCTTATTCAGTCCAGGCCACCTGCCCAGGGATGGTGCCGCCCACAGTGGACAGTGCCTTTCACACAAATCACAATAAAGACAACCCTCATAGACATGCCCACAGGCCCATATGATTGAGGCAATTCTTCCAAGGGGAGGCCCTTCTCGTGTGACTCTAGGCTGTGTCAGGTTGACACCAAGAGCTGACTAGGACAGGCGAAATCAAGGAGACAAACAGTAACAGGTTTTGCTGAGCAACCGGAAGCCTCACCCTTAGCTAGAATAAATACGAAATGATAGACTTACATTGGAAACTAGTCTGGCTGCCTGTAGTCATTCCGTTTCTAGGTTTTTACCCAACAGAAATAAAGCATTTTCCTAAAATTCAGTAGGAGAATTATTCTCAACAGAAAATGGTGGGTGGATGGTCCCCAAATCCTCATTAGTTTATGAGCAGATACTTAAAACATGCTGTGTCTGTATAATGCAATACCATTTAGACTGTAACAAGCCATGAAGTGCTAGATGGTGCCAACAACAGATTGACTTTGAAAGCACTTTGCTAAGTGAAAGAAGCCAGTCTCAAAGGGTTACCTATTGAATAAATAGGCCATTTATATGGGATGTGTAGACCAAGCAATCTTTTAGAGGGTTACCTATTGAATAAATAGGCCATTTATATGGGATGTGTAGACCAAGCAATCTTTTAGAGTCAGGCAGTACATTAGTAGTTGCCTGAGGCTGTGAGAAGAAACAGAGCAGCCATGGCCTAATAATTGTCAGAGTCCTTTTGGGAGAGAGCTGCCATATTTCTGAAGGTAGATTGTAATGACGATAAAAAAAATGTATTGAAAGAATACAGACAATTGAATTATAATGTTTTACATGAATACAGTGCTGAGTACATAAGTTGGATTCCAATAAACTGCTTTGACAAAATCTAAAATAATCAAAAACTACATAAAAATAGCTTAAAAAGTAATTTGTTGATGTATTTAGTGGGGTAACAAGTGTCAGTGTTGCTAATGGATGAAGTAAATTTAAATATGTCAAAAATCTATAAATCTATCATGATAATCTAGACTCTCATTCTTTTGCTTTAGAGACTCTTACTATGTCAATTAATTATTACAAAGTAAGTAGAGTGGAAACTATCAAGCATTTAACCTTTTTTTCCTCTCCCTAAAGAACATAACAGAAGATGCTACTAATAAGAAGAAAAGTGCTCTCTGTAATTGTATCCAGCTAAAACATGGAGAATGAGCTATGGAGGTATAACAGTATGCTAAAAGTCCATGAAAAGCACACATATGTAATGGTTACCAATGACCAAAAATGCAGGAGAGAAAGATCTCACTGTTAAGTGCCGTATGATGGAGCTATTCAATAATATGCATAAAAATTTAGAAATATCTTCTGCAGAAGATATTACCTAGCAGAGAGATACACTCTGTGACATCATGGCAAAACACTGAACGTGGGAAATTTACCAGATAGATGTTGATGTTCTGACTGACAGCAAGGACTAACTGGACATTTCATAAGATCAATCAGTTATAATTAGTCTTTGGGTATGACGGTCATATTACATCCAACAAGGTTCCTTCCCTTTCAGAGATATATACAGCAGTGCTTATGGTTAAATTGTGGATATTTAGAATTTGCTTTCAAAGATGGCAGGAGTGGGAGGGGTTCAGCGGCAGAGTGGGTGACAAAACTGTCCTGGTTTAGTCACGGCTGCTTGCCGGTGCTGTGCGCATGTGACACGCTATGCTGTGTGTTCTAGTTTAAAACATGCTTTAAATGTTTCATGATAAAAGACAGAAACACTTGGCAAGAGCGCACATAAATAGATAAATCTCTTGTGGTTGGCACTCTCCGATAGGGCCAGTCCTTGGTTGGGCCAGGCATAGGTTGGGCAATCCTTCAATCTATGCTCTATCTGCTCTAGCCTTATCCCTGCACATCTTGTAGGCAGGGTAAGAGTCAGGCACAAACTGGATCTAGTCCCCCCCGAAGATGTAGCAGATGGGCAACTTAGGCCCATGTGGATCCTCTAGTAAGGGAAGTGGGAACTGTATTGGACACGGAGTCACTTGCCAGCTTTCTGATCACTTTTTCCTGGCGGGACTGCCCTGCCAGGTCACAGGGGAAGAGGACAGGCTCAGTCCTGATGCAACTTGGTGAGCTGGGCTGGATGGGAAAGAAAGCTCCCCTTTTCCTCAGAAAAGGGGGACAGGGAAGGAAGAAGGAAAAGAGGGTGGGGCCAGGAAGGGAGGGGAATGGGGCCACAAGGATGTAAAGTAAATAAAAAATTTAAAAAATTACAAAAAAAATTCAGAAAACAAAACAAACTTAAAAAAAAAAGATTGAGAAAAAAATTCAATACTAAAAGTGGCTGATAGACAAATTAGTGAGCAGGAGTGTGTGAAATAAAAGTATGTCGGTTAGTTTTTATCAGCTTGATGCAAACCGAATTATCTGGGAAGAGAGACCCTCAGCTGGGGGTTTTCTTTCATTGGTTTGGCCTGTGGGAATATCTGCGGGGGTGGGTTCTTGATTAATGACTAATGTGGGAGACCCAAGTCCACCCCGCCATGGGCATTGCTGCCATGGTAGCTGGTCCTGTGTTGTATAAGAAATGTAGCTGACCAAGCCATGGAGAGATGTCCAGTAAGCAGCTCTCCCATGGTCTCTGCTTCAGTGCCTGTCTCTGAGTTCCTGCCTTGACTTTCCCCAGTGATTGATGAACTGTTATTAGAGAGTATAAATAAAACAGAATGAACTCTTTCTTCCCCCAAATTGGTTTTGGCCAGTGTTTTATCACAGCACCAGAAAGCAAACTAGGACAGAAGTAGAATTTAAAAAGCAACTTCGAAAGGACTGATGAGCTCTGCCAGATCCAACAAGAAATGTGAGCAATCCACCTCACTCTGCTTGCTGCCGAATGGAGGCCTGGGGCTAGAAGGTGTTCAGTTCATGTATGCACATGCATACACACAAACACACGCCCAGGCATGCATGCACGAATGCACATATATACAGACACACATACACACATGCATATACCACACATGCAAACAGACACACACAGACACAGATACATACATGCATGAAGGCAGGCAGGCATGCACACATGCACACACACACACACACACACACACACACACACACACAGGAATGCACACCACTTAGAAAGAAAGTTACAGAGGCGTATCTGAGGATTCTGCATTCACTCATAGATCCCCTTGAAAATATCTATGTTTGGATAAACAAAACAGAATAGCAGTGAAACTAAACACAGGCATATGTCTAACCAGCTGACCTAACCGGTTCCATATTAAACAGGCCCTTTCTAACTCATCATAGTAACCTCTATCAGTATGGTTAAAGCTAGTAAGTAGCTGTACAACGATCAGTGAGGTTCAATTATACTGTAAGGGTTGTTCTGATGATAATGAAAAATACTAATTATGAGCTTCAGAGTCTCCTAAATTAACTCATTATGTTAAACTGTATTGAAAATGAAGATAGACAACCTTACCAATTATCTGGAGCAATCTCAAGTCCCTTCCATGTGGAGGAAACATTGCCTGTTACTTTCTGAGGCTCCATTGGTAATTATGAATGTGTTTCGTAGGTAGGTAGAGGTGTCTCAGCTGAGATGGTGATGAGAATTTATTTTAAGCCCACTGTTCAGTCACAACCAGTGGAATTAATTATCACTCACTGATGTTCTACACAGTTTTTTTTTTTCTCAGATAACTAACCTTGATTTACTTAATCTTTTTATCAACACAACACATACGTAGATAAAACTCAAAATTGCAATCTCATTTCCAGGATACAAGACTACTCTATGTAATGATTTTCACTGTGATAAGTTTTAAGATGTAGGTTTAGTTTTTAATGAGACAGTGAGGTGCAGTGATAATCACCCGTCTCCATTTTTTGTACATATGCATGAGTTCATGTGTGTATGTACATGCATGTAAGTGTGCATGCAAGTGTGCATGCATGGGTCTTGTATAAGTTGAAGGTCAACATCATGTGTCTTCCTCAACCCATCTTATTCTTTTGAGATAGTATATCTCACTGAAACTGCAGCTCAACGAGGCTGAGTGAGCCAGCAAGTCCCAGGAATCCTCCTGTCTCTGCCCCACCCCTAGTGCCAGGATTACAGGTGTGCATGACCATGCTACACTTTTCACCAGGGTGCTGTGGGGTCTGAATCGTGTCCTCATGCTTGCATCGCCAACACTTTATGCACTAAGCCATCTACTAGCCTCTAGCATTTTATATTTAATAGCATTACAAGGGAAGAAAGTGAATTGCAAAAAAAATCATTATTTGCTTATTGAAAGTCCAAGGTTAAAAGAAAAAAAAAAATCCCATTGAACAGTCATTGTCAAACTGTAGCATTCGTCTGAAAAACCCATATTAGTGGATGTCTGGAATTTTGAGTTTCAGTCCCAATCCCTGTACATTTTCTAGTTCATGGACTTTTCTTCAGGTAAAAACAAGTCAGCTTTGTAGTTCCCAGGGGAGGCTGGAAAAATACAGTCCACAAATCACGCTGTTCTGCTTCTAATTTTGAAGGGCGGTGAATACTTCAAATGTATGTATTGTTTTGTTTTTTTTTTCTTGCCACTTGTAGAGGACTTGGAAAAAACAAGGGCAATCTTTTTTGACAAATGAAAATTATATGCAGTTTCTATGTTCCTATGGATAAAGTTTGGCTGGAGCATGGGCACACACTGGCTGCTTGCAAGATACAGGGAAAGCCGAGTCCTCCCTGCAGAGATTAGCCTCGGTATCTAAGGGACTACTGGCTGGCGCTCAAAGTCTGCTTTCCTCAAACCTAGTGTCAAACCAGAAGGATGATTGCTGCTGTGGGGAAAAGAGGTAGATGAGAAAGATATCTGCAGTCTTGGAGACGGCAGAAAAAGGTGTGTGTGTGTGTGTGTGTGTGTGTGTGTGTGTGTGTGTGTGTGTG
>NW_026596234.1:6995434-7012315 GCF_907164565.1 Psammomys obesus | reverse complement strand
GTGTGTGTGTGTGTGTGTGTGTGTGTGTGTGTGTGTGTGTGTGTGTGTGTGTGTGATGCTGTAAATGGCTGAGTATGCCTAGGCCAGGAAAATGTGCAACAGATTCTTTCCATCATGATGCAAACATAGCTTCGGGCTGCTATCCCTTGCCTTCACTGGGTCTGTAATCCTTGCTGCTTGAGAGAGACTGAGGCAAGAGGATCTTAAGTTCATGACGAAACTGGGCATTTTGGTGAGATCTTGCTCCAAAATTAAAAGGGAAAGAAAAGAACTGAGGATGCCACTCAGTGGTAGAACGTTTATGTGCCATGTGCAGGGTCTTAGGTTCAGTTCAAATGTATGTATTGTTTTGTTTTTTTTTTCTTGCCACTTGTAGAGGACTTGGAAAAAACAAGAATGGAGAGAAAAAGAGCCCATTCAAAATCTAATAGTCTGCCTGAGTATGGCATCTTGTGTAATGAAGAACAAGCAATGAACATATCACAAACAAGTCTGGAAATATCCAACTGTTAAAATGAGTGTTTAACATTAGAGAAGTAACCCTAGGGCCTGGCAGCATGAGGTAGGAAGCAACATATGTAGTGAAAAGGTATGTTCAGTGTTTGCTTTGTCATAGGTAACTGATATATAGACTAAAATCTCAACATTTATCCAAGGTGGGTTCAGAAATGAAGCATCCTCTACTTCCCCTGAAATGAAGCATCACTGCAGGGTAGTGATTGTGTGGTAGGAATGAGAATGCATTTGAAAATTTAGCAAGAACCACATCCATCTATGGGATTCTTACTTCCATCACTGGAATCATAACCATTGCACTGTGACCCTCATCATGGAGGAGGTGATGGGCAATGTGTATCCTCTATCCTGAGCTGGAATGTTTCTGAGTTATGGATAGTGTAGATTTGCCACATGGAACACCCTGCTGAGAACTTATTAACCTTACTAATGTAATTGACCTAAAACAGTGAGCACAGTTTAAGTGATGAGGCTGCTTGGAAGTAGCAAGGGATATTTTAACATGAGTGGGAGGCATTGTTAAATAAATCCAGATAATCCAGAAAAGAGAGAATAACCATGTAGTTTCCTTTAGTAGCCATATGCTCTTAGATGGAGGGACGAACTGGATGCTTTCTCAATATATCCCACCTATAGCATCAACACAGAGGGCTTCATAATTCATCAAATGAAGATTGCTTTCTAAAAACTGATTAATACAAATACTCAAATACTATATCATTCTAAAATGTCAGCGGCAAGGATGGTAACCTAGGTACTTCTGAAAAGTGATGGCAAAGTGGCCAATTCAGAGTTCTCCTCTGGAGGTGAAAAAGCCACACAAGTCAGACACAATCCATTAAATTATATGAAATAAAGAAGAGTTGGAGAAAGGGAAAACTATTTGGGTGAAATAAAAATGATGCAGACAACAATCAGATGCAATGAAAAACCATAGGAGATGTACTTGTCCCCTAGCATCAAAAGCTAAGTTACTGTAATTACAGAGGTGAGGAAACCCACTGTGATTACAGAGGTGAGGTCCAATAAATTTCCTGCCTCATGCTCAGAGGCAAAAAAAGTGAACCTGTCCAACCTTCCTACAATTCCCTTCAGTACTTCAATCCAGATCTGTTTTTTCATTGGGTCTTCACCTTTGGTTTAGAAACATAATCAAGTCTCTCATAAAAGAAACAGAAAAGAAATGGGGAAGATGGAAAAGAGCTGGGGAGATAGGTCAGGATGTGAAAGCCCTGACATTAAGGCTGAAGACCTGGGTTTGACCCTTGGACCCACATGGTGGAAGAGAAATCCAAGTCCAAGAAGTTGGGCTATGACCTCCACATGAAGGCTGTGGCATGCATGCACATAGGTAGGCACACAAATAAATAAAATACAATTTAAAATAAGGGAGGAGAGATTATTTCCAAACTATGGAACCTCCTACATCCTTTAAGTCAACTTTCTTCCTTTTTCTAAGACAAATCTGTAATGTGCTTAGATGAACTTTTCTACATACTTCCATAACTTTGAGCCTGTTTTTTTACAGAGTGGTATTTGTGAGTACTTGGTGAACACTTAAACACAAAATTATGTTGGATTTCACCAAATGCTTTTTGGCATTCAAGGAAAGACTCGTGACATTTGTTCTTTACTTTAATGATACCTTGTAACATAAGAATTGTTATTCAGCTGTTAGACCTTCCTTGCATTCCAAAGACTAATCTTACTTTCATTTGTAGTCTGTTTTTTATCTTTTACAGAATTCAGTTTGCTAGTGTTTTGTTGCGTGTTCTTGCATCTATATCTTTAACTCATATTGGTCTGTAGATTTCTATTCCTGTGACACATTTAGTCTTAGTATTGAAAGGATGGTCCTCCCATGGCCATTGTCAGGTTTGGTGATTTGGTAAAAGGAACTGGACAACCTAAAAATGCTATGATCATTGTGGGTATATTTACTTATTACAAAAAAGATATGAATTAAATTCTGCAAAGGAAAATGGTATGAATCATGTCAAGGAGAAAATGGAAACTTACAGCATTTATCTCCCAGAAGAAGCACACCATCCCTGAGTGTGCCTTATAAGGCTGTGTGATAGTATGTATAGAGTCTTGCTGGATAGGGAACTTTGGGGGGGAGGGTTTGTTTTGAGGGTCAAACAGTTAGTCATGGAGTATCCAAGGGACTGATTGTAGGAACATAGACTCCAGTTGTTCCTTACCTCCAACTCTAGGTCAAACTGCCAGAAACGGTGTGGTCCAAAAGGTCTGACACAGATCAGATATTCTGTATAAATCACACCATTGGCATGGGCTATGTGATTTGTCAAAGTCAGTCCATTTTTGAATGTGCATAGTTAGAAAACTTATTAATTGCTCACAGTGAAGATAGCACTGTCTTGTTGGTAAAACCATCGTCATTTAGCTGTGGGGATACCGCATGTTCTTGGATATCCTTTACCATTTCTGAGCTTTGCTGTAACATCCTTTACAAATCCATTCCTCTTGTCAAAGCATCATCTCTATGCTGCTATCTCCTAACCCACTCATTTCTCTAAACCCATTGTAACAACTGCTCATCAGTGTATGGACGAGCATGTTAATGCCTGCCTTCTTAAGTACCTAAAAGCCAATGTGTTCTAAGGGAAACTCATCATTCGTATTTCTACCCATTATGTCAACATCTTAGGTATTATTTATAACAAAGGCAACTTACAGGAAAAAGCTTTTATTTGGGTTTATTGTTATATAGGGCTAATAGTCCATGCTCATGGAGTGGAAGTGACAAGATAGATGGTGATCAGTGGTGGCTGGAATGGCAGTTGAGAACTGACATCTTGAACTGCAAGCAGGAAACTGGGATAGTGTGAGTCTTTAGGCTCACAAAGCCCACTTCCAGTGACACATTTCCTACAAAGCCACGTTTCCTAAGGCTTACAAGTAGTGCCATCAGTTAGTGACCAATATTTAAATGCTAGAGCCTATGGGAAATATTCTCATTCCAACAACCCAGTCAGTGAGCCTTAGCTGCCATTTGCACCAGAAATCTTTTTTGAAAAAGTTTTATAATTTTTATTTGTGTGTGTATTATGTGTGCTTGCATGTGTGTGCATGTGCACATGCATACGTATGTTCTATATGTGTATATATGTGTAAATATCTTGGCACATGTTTGCTGGTTATAAGACAAGTTCCAGGAGTCAATGGGTTCCAGGAATAAAAGTCAGATCTTCAGGTTTGCCCAATACACATCCTGTCTTCCCACCAACCAAGAATCTTGCTGTCACCCTGGATTTTAACCTGACCTTCACTTACAACATTGCTCTAGCGGGATCCTCTGGTCCTGATGGAGGTATACCATACATTCCATCATCACTTCAACATCCTAGTCCCAGGCATCACAGTCCCATGAGATGACTGGCAGCCATTAGCAATCCTTATTCTCATGTTGGTCCTAGAAAACTTAGCCACCAAGACATATACAGAGTAGTTTTTGTAAGAATCAAGCCCAAGCCCTGCCTTTGCCTAACAGTCCTTCAGCGGACTCTTGAATCTTCAGGGTGGAGTTCACCCTCATCCTCAACACAGCACAATAGGTCACAGTTGCCACCTAGTTTGTAATGCTGTCTGATTTGTCTCCACTTTCTGGACTCATGTTCGATGCTCTGGATAATGGATGCAGCACATATGGTAGCTTTACTGGAGTTTTCCACCTGCTAACTTCGTCTATACAACCAGCCCTGTCCAGGGATGCCAGTGGTTCCCTCTGCTGCTCCACATGATTCCAAGCACCTTCTGCGAGCTTTCTCTAACACCTCACACAAGCCTGGATGAGCCGTCAACCTAGACATTGAATTTGTACCTGCCTCCTCTCTCATCAAAGCACTGCTCAGTTCCTGTTTGTATGTCATCATGCTTTCTCATCATCCTTCCCTTGAATGACAGTTGCATGGTCTTCATCTCCACTGCCTCAAACATTGCAAAATCCTCTGAGAATGTGCTGGGTGATCCACAAATATTTACTATGTAACAGTTTTTTTTTTGGCATGGCTTTATTTTTAATTCAAGCAATTGTATGTGATCCTTTAAGTAAATAGATTTTCAAACAGGTGTCAGGTTTGGTGAAATTCACAAAGTAATAGACTATAAAAATATAGGGTTTGCAGTAGGCATTTTCCTCACTATACTAAATGTGTTGAAGGAGCCTGTGGCAATGCCCATTGTGGCCCAATATAACCTTGCATGCTCCTTTTCTTCCTCAAATATATCATTCCTGTGTCCTATGCATAGAAGACATTCTATAAATGCTGCTTTAATTGAATTTAATTGTTTGAATTTTATATTTATCCAATCATGTGTTTTGATGTGCCCTTTGAAAACTTAGCATGAATCATTGACAATAAAGGTGACTTTAGCCACTGGACTCAGACTTCAATATTCATAGATGGAGTGCCAGACATAGGAACATAATTCAGACAGGATGTGTTTTAGGTCAGAACAAGGTACAATGCATTGAATTTTTTAGTTCCTGCTGGAGACCCTTCTGAATTGAAGAACATTTGAATCCTTGGATAGGGCCCAGACAAACGGGAGGCAGATGAGACACGGACACTAGAGCACAAAATTGAAAGGACACTGAGGACTTGGCATTGCAGATGAGTAATTTGTAATGCAGCCAGTTTCAAAGTCCCAAATTCTAATGCAAAATTTCATGATTAACCATCTATGAAAAATTTAAATAAACATATCACTGCTTAAATACCTGGGATTATTGGGCAATTTTAACGCATCTTTGGAGTCATCTGCGATGATTTCCCACACCTGCATGGCCAGCATATCCTTCTCAGGGTGGGCATTTCAGATTAAAAGTGGTGGGGTGGGCATTTTCAGATTAACAGTGGTGTGAGAACAAATCAGACAGAAGAGGGCACTCTGCTACTGTGCCCTCCCTCCTTTTTTGTGTTATTGTTCTGAATTAGTTGCGGTTTCCTAGATGAACAGAACTGATCAAGGGTGTGTGTGTTATGAAAGGGGACTTAAATAATGGCTTACAATCAATAATAATTGGGTAGTCCAACAATGACTACTGCAGAGAGGCTAAGAACTGTGTGTAGAAACCCAGTTCATATACCTGGGTACCTCAAGGGACCTCATCTGATGCTAGAGGCCTGGAAGATCCTGGAGAGCCACTGCTCTCCAGTTCATTTTGGAACTAAAGAAGCAAGTTTAATATTGGCGAAGGATGATGGCAGCGTCAGCAACAAAGATAGATACTATTAAGATATAAAAAGCAGGCAAGCATCATTGACCTTTCCCCAGACTTCTCTATATCTGGCTGCTCACTGGAAGGTGCCATCTACTTTGTAGAAGAGTATAGCTCCTCAGTTCATTCTTCCTGGAAATACCCTCAAATCTTGCCAGAAGTGTGTCTCTTAGTTGATTTTAGATACCAAGTTGACCAATCAAGAATAACCAGCATGTACGTTTCCATTATTTTTTTTCTCTTTGCTCTAAAACAGCAAAATGTGTATTTCCCTAAGGACCAGTGTTTATTCCTAGAGTAACTGCCCTTGGAAACATCCAGAAGATATTCCATTACAAGAAGCCAACATCAAATAGTCTGTTTGAGAATCATGGGCCAGAATTCGATTTAAAAACAGGATTCTCCATGGGGATGACAAAGCAATAGGAGTCGTCTGACATCTAGCTTCATCCACAGAGGAAACAGTGTTGGTTGTTGGTTTGTCTACCAGACATGAGGTAGGTAGAGTCATATGGGAAGAGGGACCCTCAGTTGAGAAGATGCTACTACCAGATTGGAGTGTAGGCAAACATATGGGGTATTTTCTTGACTGATGATTGCTGTGGGAGGGCCCAGCTTCCTGTGCGTGGAACCAATTCTGGGGAGGTGGACCTGGGTTGTGTAAGAAAGCACGCTGATCAAGCTATGAGGAGCAAGCCAGTAAGCAGCACCCTCCCATAGCCTCTGCTTCAGTTCCTGCCTCCAGGTTCCTGCCTGGAGTTCCTACCCTGGCTTCTGTTCATGAGACTATAGGCTGTATGATAAAAATAAAGCTTTTCTTCCCTAAGATGGTTACTTGTAACTTCTAGCTTTTGTCAAAGCAAAGGACACAGGAAGATGAGTTGTCTTCATGCTGCTCAGCACAGCATCAGTGTATGACAGACATCAGAGGCCGTGAACTCAGGGTTTAGCTCAGGGAGAGAAAGACAGGTTGTTTGGCTTTTACATATTCAAATTACTTACATCTTAGGGGTTGTCATTAAAGTATACGTAACATCCATGTATCAACACAACTTGCAACACACCTTGTTTCCTGTTCTTTGAGTTCTCTGTGCTAGCCAATCCACTTTTCCCTGACATACCAATTCATGTCACTGTCTTAGATGGACATTTACTACTGCACTTGTGCTAGAGATAAATGACCCTTCTCGGTAATGTGTACACTGTCTTTGCATGTTTTAAAGTATATTTGTGGCAGCATCCATACATCTTCTTCACCAGATTACCTGTCTGCCTCTCTTGACCTGTGAGCAGGGTGCCCGTGTGCTGGTTCACTGAGTGCTAACTATCGCGTACTCTTCCATGGCCTGGTGACACAGCTTACTTTTTCATGTGCCATTAATGGGATTTTAATTTCTATACTTCCCAACATTGTTACATTTTTGGGCATGTTTTCTCATCCAGGATAAAATACTTACAAGTCAGTTTCGGCGGGGGGTGTAAATTCACAGGAATGGCTTTAACCATGCTGCTAAACCAACCTCCAAACTAGTTGCAGAAATGTTGATGCTCAGTAGCAGATATAGGAGTCCTGGATACTATTCACATTCATACATGGACTTTGGATCTTTTTGAAGAGTACTGCTTTGTGTAGGATATAATAAAGCATTTTGTTTTCTTTGTTCATGTTCACTCCTACCATTAAATGAGAAGAAGATTTTTGTTTCAGTACAAGGATTTGAAGATAGGGTGATGTGCATGTTAAACAAGTCTCTTATCCTAAGCTACACCTCCCACCAGCCTTTTTATTTTGAGACAAGTTCTCCATGCTGCTCTTGGTTTCACTTTGTAGTGCCAAAAGGCCTTGAACTAGTGACCCTCTAGCCTTGACCTCCCAAAGAGCTGGGATTGCAGGCTGGTCCCACCAGACTTCCTCTAAAACAGTCTAATAGTCATTTACATTTCCACATCTAAATTTCCTGCTTGAAGCTCTTAGACATTTTCTTTTATACTGTTTTATTTTTCTAATCTTTCTGGAAGACATGCTAATATATTTTTACAGTCTCTAGTTTATATTTAAAATTTCCAATGCCTTTATTTAGACTTTTCATCTAATCCAAGTTTATGCTTTGCTTGTTTATTTTTCTATTTGTTGTTCTTTGGGAATTTCACATTTGCATACACTGAAATATGATCATATACACAACTCATTTCCAGCTCCAACTCCTCATATCCCCGTATGGCCTCCCCTTCCTAACTGCATATCATCTCTCTCTCTTCTGTCTCTCTGTGTCTTTATGCCTATCTATCTATCTATCTATCTATCTATCTATCTATCTATCTATCTATCTATCTCTCTCTCTCTTTCTCTCTCTCTGTCTGTCTCTTTCTCCCCTGTGATAATCTATTAATTCCAGTTAGTGGTACCCATATTTGCATTGCTGTGGTACTATCCACTAGAGCATGGAACCCCTACCCGTGGTACATACTCAAAGAAGCAAGAGTCTCACTTTCCCAGAAGCTACTACTTGCCAATAGCTCCTCAGTTGGACCTAGGAATCTCTTACCCCATCTTTGTAGGAATTTGGTTGGCTTACTCTTGCTTAGGTCTTGTGCAGGCAACCCTGTGTGCTGGGTTGAATAGGAAATCTTCCATAGACTCATGTGCATAAATGCTTGGACATATGTAGTGTCAATATTAGGAGGTGTGGTCTTGGTGGAGGAAGTGCATCACTGTGGGGATAGGCTTTGAGGTCATATATGCTCAAGCTATACCCAGTGTGGCACACAGTCTCCTTCTGCTTCCTGCAGAGCAAGATGCAGAGCTCTCAGCTCCTTCTCCAGGACTGTGTCTGTCTGGATGCTTCCTGCCATGATGATAATGAACTAAATCTCTGAAACTATAAGCCAGCTCCAATTAGATGTTTTTCTTTATAAGAGTTGATGTGGTTATGATGTCTCTTCATAGCAATAAAACCCTAAGATACCCTGTTATAAGAAGCCAGTGTGAGCCAGTCTGCCTGAGTGTCATGGCCAGAATTCAGTTTAAGGACAAGATTCTAGATGGGGGTGACAAAGCATTAGGAATCTATCTGACTGTGAGTTCATGGGTGTAATGAGCATGTTATTTTTTTTTCTGGGACTTTTGGTTATGATAAGGTATATTACCTTCTCTCAGCTGAAATAACTGTCTTTTGATTAACAGTATAATTTTATTTTTTGTGTAAAGTTAACAAAATACAATTTAATTCCATTTAACTTCAAAATTGTTTCTATCTGCAAGTCATATTTCACTTTAATATATATTGTGTCATTTATGTGTATCTGTTCACTTTTATGCTACTTTCTAAATACTGGTTTTCATCACTAATTTTTTTTATATTTTTATTGGATCTAGGGAAATCTAAGAAATTAGTCAATCCCACCTCAAGACATATATATCTTTGAGCTCATTTCCAGAGATTATGATGAGCTCTCTGACCTAATAAATACCTTCCTCTGTTGAAGAATTTGAACAGACAATTGGAAGATGGCAAGTCTATAGAATGTGAAGCCTGGTGGGAGGAAGAAGCTCACTGGTCATGGTCATGACGGAGTCAGGGCTCTTTGGTCCCCAGGTCCCTTCCCTTCCTGCCACTGTTCAACTCTACTTCCTGAGAACCATAATATGAACTGTCAGGCCTCCTCAACCATGATGGACAAAGAATCTTTGAAAACAAAAATCAGATGAATCTTTTCTGTCAGTATTGTATTATTGCATATTAACTGGCTATTACAGGAACTAATGGTCTCAGACTATTTACAGCAAGTATAGTGCACTGTGAAATACTAAGCTTTAAAACACTCACCCATCTTTCAGTGGGCAGTTCCCATCTCAGACATTTTTTCTCTATCCCTGGGTAGTGTTGCATTTTCTTAGTTCTCATAGCGGTAGTGGAGGGAGCAGTAATTTTGTCTTCCTATTATTCTGGATTATTTGGTTACTTGAAAATGAAACAAGTAAGCAAACAAAAAAGGATCTGTTGTGATCCTTAATGGGATCTCATTCAGTTCTGATTAATGAGGCAGCTAATATCTTTACGGTAATAGCTCCCCCTATTTTTAGACATGGTGCCTCCTTCCATTTATTTAGACTATGTACCTAATTCGTATTATTTTCATATTTTATTATTATATAAGATTTTACCTAAAAAAATCTTGCAATGTTTGTTAGAAATGCTCTCTGATACTTATAATTTTGCTTGCTATTTTATATGGTACCTTTTAATTTATATTTGCCAAATGCTGCCCTACAGGAGTTTTAATATGTATGTGTGCTTCTATGTGAGTGTAAGCTTTGTCTGTGCAGGTACCTAAAGAGACCATAGGAGGGAGCTGGATTCCCTGGAGCCAAGTCAAGTGGCTGTTTTGAGCCACTTGACATGCGTGCTCAGCATAGAACTTTACGGTAACTAGGGCAGCAACTACTCTTAACATTAGAGCTATTTATCCAAGCCTTCTATAGGTCTTTTCAAAAAATAAAGCCTCATATCTAACAGCCCTGTCAGTTGTGTGTGTGTGTGTGTGTGTGTGTGTTTGTGTGTGTGTGTGATAAATGATAAATGATTATATGATCTCTGGCCTGCCCATTCCTTCATCATTCCATGATCTTTATTGTAATCAGAATGGTGGGGAAAACCCCCCTTGGAATAAGAGTCTAGTGTCACATGGCAGGAGATGGAGGCAGTAATCTTCCTTCTAACATAATCACTCTGTGACTTTGAAGGCACTATAATTTCTCTAAATATTAATGTCCAGTTATCGTTACTTATGGGTGTTTGGTAGTACCTATCCTTTGCTCTCTTGGAGGAAAGAAGCCAATGGATATAAATCGTGTGACAGTTAATTACTTGATACACCCTCCAGGACTGACACTATTAAGTTGGTTCTTATCTTCAGCACACATCCCAGGCGATTTCCGAAGCAAGCCGTGTGACGGTTTGTAAAAGTCAGGCAGGCTCTGGGAGTTTGGTGCCTTCTGATTCTGGGCTAGGGCATTTCAGCACTGATGCTGCTGAGATTTGGGGATGTTTGATTTTTTGCAGTGTGTAAGTAGAGGATTCTGTGCATTGGAAAATCGTTAGTGACACACAGACACTCACTAAGCATCTGGAGTACGCAGTAAGTGATTGGAGTACTGCGCCTGCTCACCTTACCTCAGTGGTGCCAAGAAAATGATCAGAGTGTTAGTGTCCCCAGGGAACAGAATCTTCTCTAGTTGAGGACCCCTGTTCTCTGTGAATCTCTAGACACTCTGCTGTGGTCTTCTCACATAAACTCCGTACATCCCCCAAGACACACAAATTTAATTTCCTTACACTTTGCTCATATTCTTCATCCAGTCTTGTCCCTGCATCTCTCACCCTGAATGTCAGTAGGTCGGTGGTGATTTGGAATAAGCCAAGGACCTCAAAATCTGGCCCCTAAAGAATGTCTGACCTAGTGATTAAATCCATATTAGCCTTCACTACCAGTGGGAGGGAGTGTCTGGCTTCCTTCAGAGCTGGCTGGCTGGCTGGCAGGTGGTCTTTCTGCCTCTCTTGAGCTTCAGTGGACAGCCTGCCGGGTTTCCTAAACATAGCGGCCTCTGGTAGAGGAGTCTTTCAAATTATAGAGCCAAGATCCTTTCAATAATACCTTCAACATGGCACATCTGATTGTGCTTCAGGATGAATAATGAGAGGTCCAAGGAAAGGGTTTCTGAATATTGAAAGGAGCAATTAAAAATAATGAGCATTCAGAAGAAAGCATTATTTGCAGAGAAGGGATGCAAGGACCAGTCAGAACACTTTTGCATGTGCTTGGGGTGTGTTGGGCCACTTCTAACAGCCAAAAAGTACAGTACGAAAGGGCTTTATCTTGGTGAGATATATGTGTGTTATACAGGAGCTTAGGATGAGTGCTGTTCTCACTGGCTAGGGTTATCACTGTTGGCCTAGTAAAGAAATATGGTTGTTGAATAGTAATTGAAGAATGTCAGAATAACCTGTCCTGCCTCTCCTCCATCTTGGTTATTCTCTCCCAGGTACACCCAAGCTTACATTCCTCTGGTGCTCAATGGCTTGCCACAGCACTCCTAAGCTCTGATCGGCAAGGCTCGGGTAACAGAGGCGTCTGCTTTGGGATACTTGTCCTTTCTGAGGCTCTTTCTGCAGCTTATCAGGGTCTGTCCCTTGTCCACATTCCTGGACCTAGCCAGATATTTGTCTGTGCTAGACTGAGGCAGTGAAGATCCACTTCAAAGGAACCCCTTTGAAGATAAGCCCTTTTAACCTTGTTCATTTGGTGAAGGTTCAAAAGGATCTCTTCTAAATAAGAGTTCCTCATTGCTTCCCTAGCATGCCTTCAACCAGGACTTTCCTTGTCATGGAATCCCAACCATTAGAATATCAGCCTACAGTGAAAATAGAGACAAAGGAATTGATTAACAAATCAACAATGAACAAGTAAGTAAACAGAGACCCTTCAAAGAAAAACTTCACTGGACAAACTAGTTGACAAATATTGCTTCATTTAAGATTTTTATGATGTGAGATAGAAAGACAAGATTGGGTAGAGAGGATGAAAGAATTAGAAGCAAAATCACTATGGGAATATATGGGACTTGTGTGAGGAGACCACGGGGGAGCCATGAAAGATTCATACAGGCCAGGGGTATTTAACTGAAGGAAACTTCTGTTCCCCAAAGGACATGGACACATCTGGAGATATTTTTGGCTGACACCACTCTGGGAAGAGAGGGGTATTTAATGTTACTTTAATTAGTGAATAGAGGTTTGTCCTTAAGTAATCTTCTATGTACATAATCTTCTACTTGCCCACCATTAAAGAGTCCGCAGCTCTAGCTATTTGTAGCAAGGGTGAAAGAATGACTTCAAGCACAATGACAGGAACTGATAATGGGGTGGGGTGGGGGACTTCAGGCACTGAGCTAAGTTGCTGGGGAAGCACTGGAAGGCTTTAAAGGAAACAGCATGATGAAATATGAAGCTTTGTATGCTAATTAAACTAGAATAAATAGCAATGCTGAGTCAGTAAGATTAGGCTACCAGCATCTGCTGACTAGCTCTGGTCTCAGGGAATCTCCAGCCTGTCTTCCCTGATGAAAGTCCAAGGAATGGAGGGCTCTTTGGCCTTCTACATTCCTGGGCAGAAAGTGACATCAGGCTGGCAAGTTCACATCATCACTGAGTCAGAGAAGTTTACCACGGAAGCTGCTGCTAGATATGGAGAAGGATTGAGGCTCATAGACCTCTGGGTTAGATCAGGTTAATTTATGTGTCTTGGTTTTCTCTTTATAAAGCACAAAAGATGATGATGGCTCTTCCCATGGTGCTTTAAGATAAAGCAAAAATGATGCAGGAAAAGGCATTATGGTAATTTTGTGCTCACTCTTATGGAGGACTGAGTTTTAAATAGATACATGTTTGCTTTATCGTAAGAAAATACACAGGGAATTTTGCCAAGGTAGATGGGGAAAGGCAGGGGCATTTTAGCATTTGTTGTGTGAAAATGAAACATAAACCTAGAGTTCCCACCAAAAGGAACTATAACACGGAGTCTTACAGAAGGATTAGAAACCTAAAAACCTCGGTTCAATTTTCTCTAACATCTCCAAAACAATCTTGCTAAAAGTAGTACCAGACTGTAAACCATTTCTTAGGAATTTATCCCCTACAAATCATTTTGGATATACATAATCACATAACTAAAATGTATTGTGACATTATTTCTTAAGTAAAATTATTGAAGGAGAATATACAGAGAAAAGCACACAAGTAATAAATGCTCAGTTGGGTAAACTCTTGCATGAACAGACCAGAGTTCACCCAAGTCCAAGCACCAAATACCTCAGCAGTATCCCAGACTTTCTGTCCTGAGACTGTTGTTCCTATCCTGGAAGTGACTGGTGCTCTGGCTTCATTCTCTATTAACCAGCTTTGCTTGGCTTTGAATTTATATAAAAGGGATAGGAATCTTGATAGTGAAGTCTAAGGCCTATACATTTCACTCACTATAAATTCTATAAGACTTAGTTTTAGAGAACATTACCATGTAGGATTCCCTTGTAAAAACATGTCACAGCTTGTTTACAGTTGTGAGGTCTGTGCATTGTCCCAGAGGTTGCTTTGTTGTGTCTTTGTGTGTATACACAATCACACACAGAGACACACAATCACAGACACACATTCACACACTCACACAGCCTTATGTAGTTCACAAGATCAAGCTTTTTTATTGCTATGTGTGAGGGTATGTATTTGGTTCTAGCATTCCAGTCTGTAACCTAGAGGCCACATGTGACTGAATAAAGCCATCACAAAATCATCAACTAAAAACATCCGATATAAGAAAAATTATCAAATACACCTGACCTCCTTGGCACAGGAAATTACATGCTGAACTGGACCCTGATGCACGGGCACGCATCTTAGAAAGCCCCAAGTAAATATCTTGCTGACATCTTTTTGCTTTTCTTGTTGATGTGTTGTAGATCTTTATATATTTGGAGCAAACATTAGTTTTTCAGGTAAGTAATAGGTTCTTCTACTTTGAAGTTTAACTATCTTTCTAGAAATACTATTTTTTTTTTTGTAAATGTTCTTCTTGTTATGAGTATTTGTTATCCATGTTTTTAAGTTCTGGCTTAAAATATCCCTGTCCATGGTTAGGTTATAAGTTGTATTGATTGCTCATCTTGTTGTCCTGATAAAATATCTGACAAGAAGCGAACATAAGTAAGGAAGGTTTTCTTTTGGCTCACAAGTCAAGGATACAGTCCAACATGGAGGGGGAGACATGCAGCAGAAGGTTTTGGAAGCCTCAGGCGACAGAGGGCAGCGAACACAATGACGTTCTGTTAGCTTCGTTTTTCTATGCCGCTCGGGACCCAGAGGGCAAGGAACAGTAGAGCTGACTTTCAGGTGGGTATTTCCGAGTCATTTAGCCTAATATAGATAATCCGCTTCAGGCACACCTGAGGGCAGCCCTAACCTAGATAATTCCAAGTGGACATTCCCAGATGTTAGTCTCTAGGCAGTTCTAGACGCTGTCGTGCTGACAATCAATAGTAACACATGAGTATTTTAGTCTATATTTATTGGCAGCATTTGTTCTCAACAGAAAAGTATGGAAAATGCAAATTAAGTAACCATAAAAAAGACTTTTAACACATTGGGAATATTTAGGGCATACGTAATCATAACCATTAAAAACCTATACAATAATATGTTATGAAAACCAAGAATTACTTATATTATATTTTAGTTTGAAAAATAGGCTATAAAGTTGTGAAGTATAATACAATATTTGAAAACTGCTCACAAAATGAAGGATACATAATGATTTGTTACAGTAATTATCTTTGGTAGTGATAATTTAAATCATTATTATCTTCCTGTTACTGATTCCTATTTTGTGATATTTATACAATCATGTGTTCTTGCTATAAGAAAGAGAAAATCTGTTAAAAAATAGACAGTAACATTAAATTTGGTAATACATATTTTATGCCAATTTATAAATTATTGAAGAAAACATAATATAAATATCAGCTTATTACTTAACTGTTGAACTGTCCTGTGTTTGGTTGTTCATAGACACTGGGGAGAGTGCAGGTTGTTGAGAATATTTTCATGTTTTATCCATCAAAGCAAAAGTTTGAAAATGTTCATGGCTTCTCATCAAGGATAATTATCTATTGTCTACTGATGGCTGTGTTTTCACCAAGTGGCTCCAGTCCAACTGGCAATTACATATTTAATTAGCATATCAATTTATTCTCATTAGTGAGTCTGGAAGAAAGTAAATAATTTAGACATTTTCTACCAACAAACAAAGTCACCCTAAGACTGCATTGCAAGTTAGAACCAGGAGACCCAGTGAGCTTACAGATCTCCTGATTCTTAGCTCTTGAAAATCTTACTGAGAAAGTCAAAGAGAATGATGTAATAACTTGGGAAATATTTCCTCTGATGATCTCGGGGCTGTTCTTTATGCCATTTGCAAATCACAGATATTCAAACTGGCCTTTGTAACTCAGTTGACCAAGGATCATATTACTTTTGAAATTCTCTTCTTCAATTTTAACAGGAAGTGTCTCAAGAGATTTTCTTTCTTGAAATGCTGGTTGTTGTTCTTTTTATTTTTAATTTCAATTCTCCAAATTCTTAGTTTCTTCTGTAAATCAACTCAGAAAGAGCAAACATTCTCCCTCAGGCCCTCCTAGAACAAGGAGGTTAAAATTAAAGTGCCAGTTGCTAATACTCATTTATTCAAATGATTGAATCAACTGTCCCTGCAACGTGCTCCTCTCTCAGCAAGAAAAGAGACCTGAATAAGACAGGAAAAAAATCCCTTATTTCTAGAAACAAACACCCAACTTACACTTTACAGAGCCAGGGGACAAGCAAACAGCATCCAAAGGAACTTTAAATCTTTAAATAGAAATAAGGAGACCCGGAATAGAACCAAACACAACTGGCTAAATTAAAAAGAAAAAAAAAAGTCAATGAAATGATTCCTAATGATACTCTGCTATACTCACAGATCAGTGCCCAGCCCAATTGTCATCAGAAGGCCATCATCCTGCAACTGATGGGAGCAGATACAGAGACCCACAGGCAAACATTAGGCAGAGCTCAGGGAACCCTGCTGAAGAGCGGGAGGAAGAATTGTAGGAGCCAAAGGGGTCAAGGACACCACAAGAACACCCCCCACAGAATCAACTAAGCAAGGGTCATAGGGGCTCATAAAGATTGAAGCAACAAATGTGGACCCTGAATGGGTCTGAGTTAGGTCTTCTGTGAACACATTAAAGTTGTGTAGTTTGTTGTTCTTGTGGGACTCCCAAGACAGGGAGTGTGTGTGGGGGGGTGCTAACTCTAACACTTTTGCCTGATCTTATGGCCCTTTTCCTCCTTCTGGGTTGCCTCACCCAGCCTTGATATGAGGATTTGTACCTAGTCTTATTGTATCTTGTTGTGCCATGGTCAGTGGATATCCCAGAAAGGCCTGCTCCATCTATCTATCTATCTATCCAGAAAGGCCTGCTCCATCTATCTATCTATCTATCTATCTATCTATCTATCTATCTATCTATC
>NW_026596234.1:6989739-6995424 GCF_907164565.1 Psammomys obesus | reverse complement strand
ATCTATCTATCTATCTATCTATCTATCTATCTATCTATCTATCTATCTATCTATTTTTGAAGGGAAATGAAGGATTTGATCTGGTGGAGAGGGTAAATAGGAAAAGAGTCTAAGAGGAGTGGAGGGAGGGAAAACTGCAGTTGGTATGTAATATAAGAGAGAAGAATAAAATTAATAAGAAAAACAAAAGAAAGGCCATGGGGAAAAGCAGAGTCTAGTACAGCAGTGGTCCCCAAAGTGCTAAATAGATGGTCACTCTCTTCTCACTTGAAGGAGGATCAGGAATCTCACTCACCAGCTGTGAATTTATATAGCATAGGGCTATGTCTGCTGCCCTCAGCTACGAGTACCTGCTATCTCTACTGCTTATGCCGAGGCCGGGTCTTGTACTCCAGGCTACTGATGATAGACAATGAGATACATATTTTTTGCTAAATGGCACCATGCCTGGTTTAATATCTTTCATTTGCCATCTAGACTTTTTAATAATCTTGTCTTTGAATTTTTACCTTGTGAATGATTTTCAAAGGGATTGTGGGATACTTGTTTGAGATGAGACAAAAATATAAGCGTTCACAGTACTTTTCTATCCCTTTCCTATAAGATGTCTGTAATGGCTGATGACACAGAATGTGTGTGTGTGTGTGTGTGTGTGTGTGTGTGTGTGCACGTGCATAATCAAGTGTGCTCATTTTCCAGTACTATTTCTGGGGAGGTGTGAACAGATGTCTTCTCATCCCAGATAGCAAACCAACACCACACCAAAGTAATGACACCACCTAAGCCTAGCTTGACGGACCCATGAAATTATTGGGGTCGCTTACAGGAGTTGGGGTGAAGCATTACTTACATGAACAGGGTGATTCATACTACCTGCTTCACAGAAACCCCAGCATAGGAAGTGGTTCCTAAACAGGAACCTTGGAGATTTCTACATGACCCCCCAGGAGTCCTTACCGTTTGGGTAACCTAGGGGAAGGATAGGACTTGTGAATCTGATCCGTTTTAGGAACTTCCTTAGGTTTGAGAGTTTATTAAATCCTGAGCCTTAAAAAGTACTCCTTCAGAAATTCCTGAGTCTTAATGAGCTTCCCTCTGTAATAAAATGTTTCCTTTCTTGGGTCCTTCTCATTAGTTCTCTTCTTTGGGTCTGTGCCTCACAGAATGCTTATCTTGTACTATATGGCTAAAATCTACTTCTTAGTTAGTACATACCATGTACGTCTTTCTAGGTCTGGCTTTACCTTACTCAGGATGATCACTTATAGTTCCATCCATTTGCCTGCAAATTTCAGGATTTCTTTGTTTGTAATAACTGAGTAGTATTCTGTTGTATAAATATACCACAGTTTTGTTATTTTTTAAAAATCCATTCTTCAGTTAAGAGAAATCTAGGTTGTTTCCAGCTCCTCTTTTCTGATGAAAAGGAGAGAGGGAGGGAAGTGAGGGGGGACTGGAAGAGGAGGAGGGAAGGGCTACAAATATGTAAAGTGAATAAAATAAATGAGGAAAAATATTTCAATTCAGAGGAGATTATCATATAATCTCCCACCCCAAAACACACACACACTCTCTCTCTGCTTGATAGACACTAAAGTGTGTCTTTCTTTGACCTACTCCACCCCTTTATTTTTTATTTTTTATTTTGACAGAGTCACAGAACCTGACGTTTGCTGATCTGATTAGACTGACTAGCCCTAAGGTCCCTGCATCTACCTGTGTTCAGTCATGCAGTATGAGGGCTATAGACACATGTCACCACCACACAGCTTCTGTGTGGATGATGAGAATTCAAACTCAGATCCCAATGCACACACAGCAAGCACTTTACCCACTGGGCTGTCTTCTAGCCTATCACACAGATTTCGGATGAACATGCAGAAGACACAGAACAGAATCAGAGCCACAAAATTTTAGCTATCAATCAGGGCACAGCAAAGATGAAAGCTGTGGAGCCTCATTTTCATTTGATTCAGAATCTGCTGTGAACCCAGAAAGAAAAATGGTGGTGCTAAGGGAAACACGGAGGATCATGGAATCCAGTCACAACTTTCATTACCCGTGTCCCTGGACTAGACAACCACATATGCCTAGGAGGTGCCCCAGAGGAAGAGAAAATGAGAAAGCCAGCCATCCTTTGTCTGCAACACATTCTCTCTCATCAGCAAGCTGAAGGCGTAGGATATTGGCAGAGCATGTCCACTAAGTCAGAAAAGCTGAGTAAGCCATCAGCACGCATGAAATACAGATTGAAAATTGAGTGATTTTGATAATTCTGCATGTGACATAATCTCATTCTACAACATCTAACTTTGCATGGCACTAAGCAAAAGTTGCAAGAAATTCATTGATACTGTCAAAATGTTGTATTTATCTTTACTTAGAAGAAGAAAAAGAAACATTTTAAGAAATGAATAAAGAGACAAGGGGTTGAAGGATAAAGCTTTTGATTCTGGAACCTTTAAAAATACTCTTTACTCTGAATTTATGAAAAAAAATAGACTTTCTTATTTTTAAACCCCAAATCTGCAAATGACATAGCTGGCCATGCCTGGAAGAAAGTGAATTCTGCTAAGAGAGTTCAAAGGACTTTTTTAAAGACCCTATTTAAAGTTGGACAAAAGGTCAGAGACTCATGGGATACCAAAGTACTCAGAGACCTGACATAATGGGGTGTCAGCAGTAGCCCAGGACATAAAGGAGCAAAGACTTAGACGTGTTTCTCTCAGCCTAAGGAGGCTAAGACAGAGAGAGAGAGAAAGAAAGAGAGAGAGACATTGGAAAATGAATATCCTGCTCTCCAGCCCTCTTTCCATTTCCTTTGCTGTCTTCTGTCTAACTCAACTGGAATTCAGCCATCAAGGGAGCCTGACAGATACAGACCCTGACATCAGGTTCTGAGAGCAATAAAGTAAGCCAGAGAGGGTCAGACACAGTGTCCGGGATAGGGACCAGTTGCCAGTAAGTATGGGATAATCAGAAGAAAACTGACCTCTGTCCACAGTTCCAGACACAACACCTGTGAGGGGTGTGCTTTCTCACATCCTGCTAAGGGCCCATTGAGAGCTCCAGGATAGAGACCTGTTCTCAGAAAGATGGATTTATAAGCTATGGAGAATTGAGTATTCAGCTTACAATTCAGGGATAGGCAATGCAATCAGCAATAACTAATGATTTAGCTAATCGTGTCCACTTAAAGAAACTGTCATCAGCCCTGCAAAGATGGAGTTCACATGGCCTCCAGGTTGGTGAGCACGTCAAAGTGCTGGATGGTCATGTGTCCCAAGGAAGAGTAGGAAACTGTGCATTGCCCTTCCTACCCCCACTCAAGCTTGCCTTCTCTTCTACCAGGTTCACTCCGTTATGCCTGAATTGCATACTTTTTAATAAACTAGTAAGGCTAGGCAAAGCCTTTTCTTGAGGTCTGAAAGCTGTGCTGATAAATTGCCCAGAGAAGAAAAGGCAAGGTAGCAAAGTGGGTAGCCTAGGAACTGCATTCACAGCAGCAGAATGCACCCTTTGTTCACAGCAGCCCTCTGAGTTTGACTCGTTTTGTATGAGTGAATCCTTCCTCTGTGTTCACTGTGTAGTTCGCATCAGAACTCAATTGAACTGTTGGATAACCTATTGCTGTAGTAGAACAAACAAACAAAAACTCCATTCCTCTGATGTCAGATGTTGGATCAGAAGGCTTTAAAAAATGACCACAATAACAACTAATAATGATGGTAACTAATACTGGGCTCTTTATTAAGTATCATGTATTTCTCTTCCAATTCTCAGTTATATAAAAATAGAAAAAAAAATTGCCAATAATCGTATTTGAGAATACAGCTTGAGAATCCCAGCTAAAAATCCTGTTTTTAAACAAGAATTGAATAGAAAGTATTATGTCAGAGCAGGATCTGGGTTTCATGAGCTTCTTACTGTGGCTGTGACAATGGGCATGCCTGCCGTGACCCAGAACATCATAAATATGTTACTCACAGTTTTGAAAATATAAAGGGCAATGTGTCTTACGGGATTAAAAATCAAAATAGTTGAAAGGAGAGGTTCCCATACTAGTTTCAGCTTCCAAAGGCACCTGTGTTCCTCACGGCACAGTCGCTTCCGTCACCATTAAAGTTAGTCTCATAGCACCCTCCCCCACTTCTCTCCCCACTAGTCCGGGCTCCCCTTCCTGCTATCCTGCGTGACCACACTGGCCTCCTTCACACTGTTCAGGGTCCTCATTGAGAGCCCTACATGTTCTATGTGTGCGGAGTCCTCTTTCCATGGCAGTTTGCCAAGTTGCAGGCTTTGGGCGAAGATGCCGATGTCTGGGGGATCCACTATTCGATTTACTGAACACCTGACTCACTCTCCCATCTCATCCTCCATAGCCGTAAAATGGGAACTGAGAACGACTGATCTCATGAGTTTCAGGGCTGGGTGGCCTTTGTTTGTTTATTTGCTTGATTTCGTTTTGCAGGGAGCAACTTTATTTGTATCACTATTACCTGTTTAACTTTCAGTAGCATTTAAAGTAAGGAAAATTCTGCTCCGTCAGATTTGCCTGCGTGAGCACACTGTGTCAGCACAGCTCTGTTCTGTCTGAAATTTAGAAAAGTCCCTGCTTCACACTCCAGGGTCTATGAACAGTTTTTTTTTTAATTCAGTTTTTATAAACTTACACTATATATATTTTTTTAAATTAGTAGCCAAAATGTAACATTCAGTAGTTCTCAGTGCAAAAATAGTTCTATTGTCTGTGGGAGATGGCAACTCATTTGTGGCCTGAGCGTAGGGCTATGGAGAGAGAGGCATTAAGCTTGCTGTGTAAAAGCTGCCTGTTGACAGAGAAGAATGGCAGCCGACTCCCATCCAGGCCACATGCAACAAACACCGTGGTACCCAAATGTTCTAAAAATCAGAGCTCATGCAGTACGGGGTTTTTGAACTTCTGTTGCTACAACTCAGTAGCCCATCTCCAGGTGTGTCTTTGTTTCCTTTATTTTTCCTTAATACACATCCTCTGCTTCCATCAATATGCTTGTGACCCTGGTCCAGTTCATTGTTTGGTGATACAAGAGCCTAGAAACCTCAGTGACCCCTGCAGCCTGGTCTGTTTCTCTAACTGTGTGTCTGTGTCCTTCCCAGGATTGTGGGCCAACAGGTACTACAGCCCCCACAGTTCTATTTGTTCTTGATGTAGTTCAGTGTGAGGGCCATCATCCACCTGGACCTCTAGGCCAGCTTAGGCACTGGACTTTGCAATCCTAGTCGTAAGGGACATCTAAAGACAAGCCTTCAACTGGCTAAATTTGGACGTTTCCCAAATATTTCAGCCTCCTGCTTTACATTTGGGCATGGCTAGGTAAGCATGAAGGCTGACAGAAAACCTGTGCGGAGTGACTGCCAGCATGTGGCTGTGGTTTCCTCTGAAAGGCTTTTGAAGAATCAACCTTCCCCAAGTCTGGAGCAATGAAATGGAGCTCATTAGAGCTGGCATTTTTGAAATCATTGAATGACTGCCAAGAAGACATTGTGTTATGAAAGTAACCTCCATATAGTTTTAGAAGGGAAATGATATGGGCCTCTGCTAATGTTCCAGAGATGCTGTTTACAGTAAGTATGTGAAGAAGAAGAAGAAGAAGAAGAAGAAGAAGAAGAAGAAGAAGAAGAAGAAGAAGAAGAAGAAGAAGA
>NW_026596234.1:6946775-6989729 GCF_907164565.1 Psammomys obesus | reverse complement strand
GAAGAAGAAGAAGAAGAAGAAGAAGAAGAAGAAGAAGAAGAAGAAGAGAATGTGGAGTTGTGCTTGGCAGTTGCTATGCAACAATGCATTTGGCCATTGCTTTTCTAGATCTAATAACCATTAACTCATGCACTTTCTTGGGCATACAGGTAATTTACAGCAAGTAACCCTTCCATTGATTCTTCCTTTTCATAAGAAATATTGGTGCCGTGCTAAATTATGTGGTTCTTGGGATACCAGAGTCCTGGCTGTATATAACTGAATCCCTGCAGCGTGGACCCGTTGGAGGTTGTTAAAGAATCACTGTGCTTGCTGACAAATTAATGTGGCATGTAGTTACATTTTGGCCTGGAAGCAAAGCCGGAAAATTAATCCTACCCATAGTTGATTAGTGAAATGCTGAGCTTATGTTTGCCCTTTGTAAACTGACAATGTTCTCTAAAGCATCAGATAACTTGCCTTCTGATTAGAGGCAGGAAGCATGCTTCTGCATCAATTTCTTTCTTCCATCCATATTTAACCCTGAAAGGTGTGTGTGTGTGTGTGTGTGTGTGTGTGTGTGTGTCTGTGTGTTTGTGTGCACAGGAATGTAGTTGGCTAAATCAAATTAAACTATATATCAATATCACTTATTGTAATTGCTGTGGCCAGTGTAAAGCGCCTGCTTTGTGTCAGCTACTGTGTTGCTCATTCATTTCCCTAGATCGTTTCTGTAATGGCCATACTATTTGGAGGGTTCTTCTTTGTGATCTCAGCTCTGAATGCTGTTCATGAAACACCCAGCATTTAGTCTGATGTTAATCCCTGGAAAGCGTTTGTTTGGTTCTGCAAGCCCCTGTGTCTTTTTTTCTGTTCTGATTCCACCCAACTACGTGGTGCTAATCATAGTATCCACATTAGGCCAGTAAAATTTTTCCGCCACCACAGACAGACTAGTTACCCGGAGCAAGCTCAGGACCCAAGGAAGTCAATCAAAACCTTTGAAATAGTTTGAAGTGATATTTTTTTTAAATGGCTTTTCCCTCTTCCCTGCAGGATGAGGACAAGAGTGAGACAAGATATCAGAAGGCACTGGCTTTTAGCATTTTACTTGAAAGCAAGGACCCACTGCCTGGCTCCTTGACTTCAGGGTGACAGCAACATTTCTTCATTCCTCAGAGGAACTCCATTTCCCTTTATGGGAATGAAATCAGTGAGCAATAATGGTCCAGGTCCTTCATTAGGGTTTACAGGGCATACTGGGCACTTAGACACCTGGCCTCCAAAGAGAGATTTTAAGAATCTCTCTTAAAACACTGGATGCTATACCATTCATCCTGCAACCTTAAAGACAGGACAGGCTCAGGCAGCTTGGAGTCCTCAATTCCAAAGGCAGGGTATCGATTTCAACCTCCAAGTTGAGAGTTGGAGGTGAGAATGAATTGGGCGTTGTCCAAATGTAGAGCAGGGTGGGTTTAATGGAGAGAGGAGAGAAGTCTTTTTAGACTAAAAGAATGTGAGACCAAAAAAAAAAAAAAAGATTGCCAAATTCAAGACACTGCTTGTGTGTGTGTTCAACAGAGAGAGAGAGAGAGACAGTGAAAGAATACAAAGATTACAGAACTCAAAAGGTCTTTGCCAGCAGGCGCCTGCAGCCTTGTCAAATTTTTTTGCATTTATATAAATGTTATATTAAAGATAATTGGAATTGCATTTGTCACAGACATTATGCAGTTACACAATTTTTAAATTCATTTTTGTCTCATACATTACATCCCAACTGCAGTTTCTCCTTCCTCCTCTCCTCTCAGCCTTCTTCCCCTCTACTCCCATCTCCCCCAGATCCACTCTTTCTCTGTTTCCCTTCAGAAAAGAGCAGGTCTCCCGGGGATAGCAACGAAACATGGAACATGACATAGCAAGATACAATAACTAAGCACAAACCCTCATATCAAGGCTGGGTGAGGCAAGCCGATAGGATCAAAAAGTTCCCACGAGCAGGCAAAAGAGTCAAGAGACACCCCACTCTCACTTTTAGGAGTCCCACAAGAACACCAAGATAAACAACCACAGCATTTTATGCTAAAGGCCTAGCTCAGTCCCATGCAGGCTCCGTGGTTGCTACTTCAGTCTCTGGGACCCCTACGTAGCCCCCTTTGTTGATTCTGTGGTCCAAGCTCTCCTAGTGTCCTTAACCCTCTGGCTCCTACAATTCTTCCTCCTCCTCTGTGTTTCCGGAGCTCCAGGGGAGAGACCGGATACAGGTCTCTAATTTGGGCCCAATGCCTGGCCGTGGGTCTCTGCGTCTGCTCCCATTAGCTGCTGGAGGAAGCCTCCGTGATCCTCGTCAAGTTATTAATGATTCTTAAGAAAATGACTAATGCAGATGTATTCTAGAGTTCCAGGCCCTGTCTTGAGGATTGCCAGCAAAGCAAAGTTTGTTCAAGAACCAAGAAACAACCAGCTGCAACTTTTCACATGTTGGTGACAATCCTGGCTCCTCTGTCTGGGTTCCATGTGTGTCTCTAACAGGAATTTTCTCGCCCTGTTCAGCCTAACTTTACCAGTCACCTAGAGCAGGCCAGCGACAGCAGGCAGGCTTTTAATCTCCATGTGAGACAAGAAGAAAAAACATTCATCAGGTCAAAAACATGGTCACATAGACTGGAAGAGTTGAAAAATACCCCCATAGAGTAACTTCTCCATGAAATGAGCTTGAAAGAAAAAACATACCAAACCACGCTTTGAGAAATGTGAATCGCCCCTCCACCTCTTTGCCACCAGGCACAGTTTGAAAATGTCATACTACAAGCAGCTTGAGAACAAAGGCATGTCTGCACCAGCCAACGGAGTACACAGCCTAATTTCATGTCCAAAGCTATTCACAAGTCTCTTGAATTCTGTAAGCAATTACACACATAATTATATTGTTAGAGTATCATGATATATATTGTATCATTATGTTATATTACACTTAAGTGTTGTAAAATTGTTGCTAGTCATGGAAATAATTGTATAGATAATTATGTTCTCTAGATTTGAGTGTGTATGTATGTGTGTATAGTACATGTGTACTTTTAATACAGAATGTGCACATGTACGGTAGGGGTGAACACACGTGTTTGTATGTGTCCATGGAGATCAGCATTTGAAGTGAATGTCTTCTTTGATAATTCGCTTCTTAGATATTTTTTAAAACAGAGTCTCTCAATGAATCACTCATGTGGCAAGCTGTCTCACCAGTTCCAAAGACCCACCTATCTCTACCTTCCCAGCATTGACATTCAAGAAGTGCACTGTATTTCTATTAGCTGCTGGGATGGGAACTCAGGTCCTTGCTTTGCTTAAGCAAAAAGATGACTGCATCATCTTTCAAGACTCCGTGTTCTTACTTGATTATAAAATATACTTTACATTGTATATATCCTATAATATTTCTGAATATATATTTATTTATAAATATGCTATTCAAGCAAAGCACATACAATATTCAGATAAAAGTCTTAGAAATTGTGGCTTTTATTTGCACATAAAATAACCATTCTGAGAGCTTCTAGCATCAGGTTTATGGTTTAAAATTGTTTTTCTTCCTTTTGCGTGTCAGGAGAGGGGAAGACAGCTTGGAATGATCTAACTCCAATATTTATCAATCAGATGTGTTGCTCTGCCTCTGGCAGGATGCAGAGAGTTTCACTCTGAAACAAACTTCATCTCAGAAGACGGACTCCTGTGTAGCTTGCAATCCTCCTTCCCACTTCACCACAGAAGGATCAGAGGAAAATGCTGGCACAGGGAAAGTTATTTAAGTCAGGGGATGCCAGATGCCTCTTCAGGGCTCTGTCAGAAGGATGGCTGTAGCAGAAAGCCACTGGTGGTGCTCTTTTCAGAAACTGTACTTTATTTGGGGTGTTTAGGCCTCTACCTCCCTTCCACCAACACCCCAACCTTAAGTAGGAGAGAGAAAAGGTCAGTGGGTAGAGGGAACCCTTTACTTCTTCCAGCTAGTTAGGGTCAATAGGTTCTTTTAGGGCACTACACCAATCTCCATTGACCACAGACACAGCCAACAGTCTCCTCCATGCCTCTGTGTCCCGAAGCATTTCTCTCTGTCTGTCTGCTCCAAAGTGCAATATGTCTCTGGTCTATCCAAAATGGTCTGTCCAAACTGCTACATGCCACACGCCAACACCGAATGCCACACTGAACTCCACTGAACACCACCCCATCTCTTTCTTGTTCTCGTATTTATACTCTCAAAGTCCTAGGCCATGCCCTTCTCTATGCTGGACTTGAAAGGCCATTACCAGCTGGCAAAGATCACACCCCAAAGGTAACAATTAACAGGTGTGGGCAAACTATAGCCCAAAGAAAATCTCACACTTGGGATTAAACCAAAAGCATTTTTACATAACATACCAAGAAACTAAAACTTCTATTACAGATGGCTCTCCCTTCCTAGTATTCACAACAAAGACCGTTTTCATTAAAGCAATTAGATATACCCAGTCGAGAGATTAGCAGGCCACACTCTGATTTATAGTGTCTCTAAAGAGCAGGCTCCTAATGATGCTAATGACAGCGGGGCTATGCGATTCTTGGTCCAATGTCACTGGACAGTATTTTCCAGAATTTGTGTTTCTACCAACTGGTCATGCAACAGCAACCTCCCCAACTCCATTTTTGTGGCAGACAACCAAATAAGCCTCTTGCCACAGCCAGAAACTCAATCACGGCCAAGAGCCATGTTGGTAGAGAAAACTGGAAAACATCTAAGCAACCAAACCCCACTATTTTATTTTTTTAAGAAGTTACAGTTGGGGCTGGAGTTCTCTAACTGGTTAAAAGTGGGTACTGCTAGAATTTGGTTTCCAGAACCCTTTCTTGGGAGCTTCATAACCTGGAACTCTAGTTTCAGGGAATGCAACATCCTTTTCTGCCCTCCACAGGCACTGCACTCAAGTGTTCAAACCCACCTCTCCTTCTGACACATACATACATACATACGTACGTACAGAATTAAAAGTAAAAATGAAATCTTTATAGAGGAAGTTTCTTTTAGTCATCAAGATAAGTCCAGATGACTCATCTCCCACTAAAGGAGCTGGATAGGTTTTTTAAGATACATTCAGGAGAGCCAATCATCTTCTCAGCTTTTCTATAGTCCAGAGAAGTCATGTCAGCCAACCAGTTAATTGCTAGACAGAGTTTGAAATTAGTCACCCTAGGGTAACTGGCTTCTCTAAGTCTGCTTTGATGGTTTTCCATTCCAATTTCTGAGCTTCTTTTTATATGTTAAAATATAAATGGCAACTAGGCTGGGAGACATCTTAGCCACTAAAATGTTTGCTGTTGCTCAAGCATGAGAACTTCTGTTCAATCCGCAGCACCTATGAAAACAAGGAAACACTGGGCATGGTGGTGTGTATTGCCATCTCTTGGATAGGCTGAAGTCCCCAAGCCAGCCTAGCCTACTTGAAAAGTTCCAGGCCAATGGAAAATGCTATCAAGAATGTAAGGAAGGAGAGAACGAGGAAACAATAAGGAAAAGAAGGAAATCCAGACCTTCTGCAGGAGTAGCTGCTTTAGTGTTTTGGACTGTTGGGTGATATGTCATGCACTATTATATAAAAGCATACCTTAGAACTTTGTGACTCTGGTAGCTCTCTTTTCTGTAGATTGTATGTGGAATTTAATCTGTTTTTTTTTTTCTTGTCTGTTTTTTTTTTTCTGAGTTATTCATGCTTCTGTGATCATCTGGAGGACTAGCTGGTGACTGGATAACCTCAGAAAGTCTGTGCACATACCTGGCTTGTGTCTGAATGTCACCAAGTGCCAAGGGGATGTGTCTCATCTAACAGCCTAGCTTTGTGTGGTGGTCACAAATCTTCAGAACAGCAAAAGAGGAGGTCTCAGTGGACGCATTTTCCAGGCCATCAGTTGTGCCACAATTGTAGTGGTATATTGGACAACACCACTCCTTTGGCTTTTCAGATGCAAAGGGTTGACAATAGATTTCTACCTCTTTACATATCAGTACAAGTATGTGGACACAAGAGAAAAGGGTTGGTGACTCTTAGATAGCCCTATGGTCAATTCTATCAATATTTTTTCATTACCAGAATTTCCATCTATTTGTAGTTACTTAGATAAATGCTGTTCCACTATGGCCAGATATATACTTGTTTGGTGTTTAAGTGAATGTCCCTGGTATATATGACTTACTCTCTTATGCAATCCACTTCTCAATGCTGATGACATGCTATGTGGTCTGCTGAAAGTTTGAACAGCAAGTTAAAATAAAAAAGAGCAGAGTACTGCGAAAGTCCTGATCATGCCCTCCTTATGCTGCTTTCAAGGCAGGAGGTTTTACTTGACAAATAGGCTGATTAAAAATTCCCACACATCAAGACAAGCTTTGATGCTGTGGGATTCTATTTAAAAGTGGTTTGGAAAGATTGAAATTATTTCTAATTTTATATAAAGGCAGAAAATTTTTGTGTGTGTGATTTCAAAGCCCCACTCCCCCCAAAATTTTAACCATGTTATGTGTTCAGGAGAAGAGCCAGATTGAAGAAAATTAATTAACATGACAATATGAGTTCATAAATTTTAGAAATTTTGTGTTAGCACTTTTTATATAATGCTAGATGAGCAAAGTACTTTATTGTATTTTTAAATAATCTAATCATAGTTTAATGACATTCAAATAAAACATTTGCACAGTCTTCAATTATCTCTGCTAAAAGGAATGAATTAAAAAATTCTCCCTTGGTTATATAGTATCTGATAAGAAGAGAAGATATTTTAGATATTAATTTTTATTTTCCTAATCTTTCTACTATTTATTAATATTATATCCTAAATCTTAGTCAGCAATGATCCCAGATATTTTCTTTATCTCACACTTAATCAAATAATACATTGGTTATTAGTGAGATCAGATTTTCACTTTAAATGGTAAGAGTAAATTTATTAATGATGATCCTGGATCTACACGAGAATTAGGAGGTCATTCAGTTCAAGTTTTCTCTTTAAGTTTACTCAATGTGATGTTTAAGTGCTTGTGTTTCTCTGTGGAAGAATTTCTAAATATAACTTTGTCCTGGTAGCTTTTATGGAAATCTGTGTATAGGAACTTGGAAATAAGATTTATCTGCTTCAGGGTTCCACACGGAGGCCATAGACCTCCATTATCCATGTGCTTGCTTGTACAGCATCCCCCTACAAATTTAGTCAGTTGTACACTTCGTTAAGAGGAATATTCCTTACAGACAGGCACTGTGTAGCTATTCTTAGGTTATTTTGTGGGAGAGAGGGTTATATTGGGACCTTTCCTAGATTCCTTTCTAGTTACTATGATATAAACAACTTAGGAGAGAAAGGGTTTATACCAGCTCGCAATCCAAGGTTAGCCATCTGTCATTGTGGGGAGACTCTAAGCTGGAATCTGAAGCAGCTGGTCATATCCACAGAAAAGAGCAGGGGCAGAGAAATGAATGTGTGCATGCCTGCTTGCTCAGCTCAGTTTTTACAATATTATACCATTAATGGTCCAGTCTGTGAAACTCTGCCACTCACATTCAGTGTGAGGCTCTTCCTACCTCAATTAACCCAAACTAGAAAAATGTCTCACAGGCATGTCCATGGCCTAATATGAAGTAGGCAATGCCTCACTGAGACTCTCTTTCCAGGTGATTCTAAGTTTTTTTTCAAGTTGACAATTAAAACCAAACATCACAGGATCACAGTTTCATATTTTAGCAACTAGCTAGGGCCAAGCAGTGCTTCCGTTTTTTTGACAAGGTTAGTGATGTTCACTGGGTTTCGTCTCATCCGTTCAGCCTCTTTCTTTCTATAACCTCCCTAGAGCCTTGAGTTTGAGGTATCAGTCATAGATCAATACAGCTAACTCCCCACATGACAGACACCAATCAATATGTAGAGGGTGCTGGAATGGAAGCCTCATGAGGGCAGTCTTGCGTCTTCTTTACCTGCCAGTACAGCCCTTGGCATAGAACAGGCAGAATGCTCCTTGGTTCCAGAAGACAGACTGCCAGGTCTCTGGTGTTGGACAGGTTAAATGGGAACACAGAGACCACGGGCAAGGCTGAATAAAGTATCCAGAAGGCTGTTCATGAGGAAGAAGAGACCAGGGGCTGGAGAGATGGCTCAAGTTCAGTTAAGAGCACTTGCTACTCCTGCAGAGGACCTGATTCAGGCAGCTCACTGCCTGTAACTCCAAATCCAGCGGATCTGACACCTTCCTCTGGCATCCGTGGGAACCAGCACTCAGTGCAGATGAGACCCCTCCAACAGACGCCTACACATGCAAATATTAAAAGAATAAAATAAACCTAAAGTACACAAATAAAACGTAGACAAGGAACGCTGATTTTTTTTTTGATGTCTTCATTAACGATGAACATCAAAACCAATGTGGAAATTCTAACCTTCAAAGTCATTTTAGATCATTAAATAAACAAAACCATGTAATGTGGAAATAAAAAAAAATCTCTGCTAACATCGATCTACTTATTAAAACCACGTTCTCACAAGATAAAAAATAAAATTCAGTGTGTCCAACTGCAATTTATTGCCAACCATAATTCATCATTTCCAGTTGTCACTACAAACAAATGACGATCTCCTTTACATGTCATGTTAAGCTATTTTTTTGTTTGTGTAGGGTATCTGAGCATACTTTTGCCAAACCAGCGCTACACCAGAGGAAAGTAATTAGTGCTGTCACTTGTGTGCATAATTATTGCATTTATAAGCTAATCGAAGACTCACTCTGGCATTATTCTCTATTCAGCATACAGAAATAGTATAATTTTCTATTCATTATACAGAGCGATCCTAGGAAGTGTCTGAGCATCTTGGGATAAAATTTTTCCAAATTCAGATGCTTGATGTCTCCATTAAGGAGACTGAGACTTGCAAAGCTCTGAGCATTCACGTTGGCATCTGTACAGTCCAAGAAACAAGTCTGTGAGAGGCACGCGAACAGAGTCTGAGGACTCCACTGGGGGATTATGGGTATCTTCTCCCTTGAATTATTGCTTCAGTGATGCAGAACTTGGCTGAGATAAAGCGCCTTTGGGACTAAGACTGAAAGCAGATGTTGTGACATCTGTCCCCTTTAGTTATCAGAGGTCTATTATTTGCCTGGCTTGGTAAAGCTGGTGTTGAGTAAATCGAGACTATTTATCTAGAATTTAAGCCACAAATCTGTTTGGTAGTTTATAGAAGAGGGAAAAAATATCCCAGAGATTTGGGGTGCATTCTGGGATAGCTGGATGTGGAAATGTCAGCAGCTCTTCAAAATGCTTGAACTTCCTACAGCATGGATCAAAACAGAGCTGGGTTATCATCTGGCGGGGTGAAAAATGAGCATTTGGCACCAGTGGGTAAAGTCTAAAGTAATGGACAGGCATTCTCCGCTCAGAGTGGCAGTTGATCATCATTCCACAGAGGCTGGCATCTACCCCATCAATAATATCATAGGTAACCGTGTCGTGAAAACAGAGTGGATCTTTGAATTACTGATATGCAGGTGAAAGCATGGACTGAAAATCAGAAACCCACTATTAAGAAATGTTCAAACAATGATGCAGGCGACACAAAACTCAACGTCCGGATAGCTGAAGGATAAGAAGTCGAAAGAGCATATTTGTTCTTCTTTTTCACAAGGCAGACATTGCTAATCAATTGAAGCTGAGCTACTCTGACGCACACTTCTCCACTCCATCTTTCAGACAGGCACAAGCTTTAGCTAAGAGGAGGAAGCTTAGTAGAAGGGCCAGTTGTAGGGCTCCGCTAACTTTTCCTCAATAACAGGAGTAGACTACACAAAGAGGCTGTGTTCGTGTGAGACTCCTGTGTTACTTTAGCACTTACCCAGTGTCCCTGGATCTGCTGGAAATGAGGCATCAGGATCAAAATGGGAACAGCCTCTTACCTACCTTCTTGAGTAATGCTGATACCCCTCTCAGGGAAACAGCTCATTTCCTCAAGTTGCCTTTCTCTATAAGGTATCTGATTAATTTCCATCACCGCGTGTCCTAGTGACCTTTCTGTTCCTATGATAAAGCACTACGATGAGGGCAGCTTATAGAAGCAAGAGTGTAATTTGAGCTTATGGTTCCAGAGAGTTAGCATTCATGTCGGTGAGTGGCAGGAGGCTGCAGTAGCCTCTGAGAGTTCACATCTTGAACCACAAGCAAGAGGCAGAGAGTGAACTGGAAACGCATGAAAGCCTTTTAAAATTTCCAAGCTCACCCCTTGACACACCTCCTCCAACAAGGTCACATCTCCTAATGCTCCCCAAACAGTTCCACCAACGAGGGACTAAGTATTCAAACTCAGGAGCCTATGGGACCATCCTCATTCAAACCACCACACCTTCATCTTAAGACTACTCATGGTGTGTCTGTTTATGGCTGTATCTCACTGTTATTTCCATGGAGCATGCCTTTATACGTTCTTGGGCTCTAATCACACGTGCTTGTTTGTAAAATTCTCTTACCTATGAAGAATATCAGCCCTGCCTTGACATCCTGTCGTACATTGGTTCCTCTACTCTAAATTTCCATCCCATGCTGGTCCTTAGCCACATCACTCCATGCTTGTTACCTACAAAGGGACCTTTTGCTTTTTTGAAAATCGTTCACCAGCAAGTTCATCACTATGAACTCTGTGCCTTTTCTCATCATATTCATTTTTCTTTTGTGAATTTTAATATTACCTATTGACATTGAGGCTTCTTCTGACCGGGACTGGCTTGTTCTAGGTCCCTGTCAGATCCTCAGTGTGTCTGCCAAGATGGCCTCTCTCAAGTCTTCCAAGGCTATACTTTAACATTTTAGCTATCTATCAGAGCAGCGAAGACATTTTATCTAATGTGATCTGATTGTCTTCAAAGGCTTTATCCACTTTTCTTCGTCTTTGGGGACGTGTAGTATAGAAAATGGCCAAGGGCACAGATGAATAAATTATGTTGTTAAAATCTTAGTGGAGTGCTATGAATGTAACCTCTGTCTCCCATTAGGTTTCAGAAAAAAAGGTTGTCTGTATCTAAGACCCATCTTAAAATATTTTCCCTAAAAATATGTTGGTTTATAAATAAGTAAACAGTATCTCATATTAGACTGGTTCAATGGCATTTTTATTTAATCAAGTTTTTCCTGTGCAATATATTATATAACTTAAAAGCATGCAAAACACAAATACAGACAAAGAAGCTGACATGGAATTATGTAAAACATCATAATATTAATAATTAATGCTTTTGCAATTCTTCCTTAGTTTCATTCTATATCAGTTGAAACTGATTCAGATACCTAGGGTTATGGTGCTAATATGCCTTTGACAGGCTACCAGTATTTAGAGTATAGTTACTTTTGCTCTCAAATACTGTGGTGTCTCTCAGATAGATCACCACTGTAAATAGCATAGAAAAAAATAACTTCTATGCAATTTTTGATTACATGGAAAAAAAGCCAAATTTAATGGATGGTGAGGGTAAGATGAGAAGCCAATGGAGACACAGGCATGTGGATGAAAGGGATCTTGTTATCTCATACCAAATAATTCTTGAAATGTTTCACACTTTAATATCCAAAGAACTATGAAAAATTCCAGTGCCTAGATGATGAAATAGTTGCAGTTTGGATGCTAGCAAGGATCTCAGCCATTCCTCAGTGCATGCAAGCTTGAGAACCTTGACTCTCATCTCTATTAAAAAAAAAAAAAAACAAAAAAAAAACAGTGCCAAAGAAATTATGACAGTGAGCCTTGCCACAGCTCCAACTTAGCTGATAGGTTTGCCCGTAACACTGGGTATCCCCTGCTGGCATCCCCTTTGGCACACAGCTATTAACTTCTCATATGGAGGAGGTGAGGTCTGGATTTTGTGTGACCCAGTATTAGATGGAGAGTTGGAATATGGACTGAAGGACAGAAGCGAAGGCAGAAGGCAACCGTGGCTTCAGTAGTGCCGTGTGTGTGTGTGTGTGTGTGTGTGTGTGTGTGTGTGTGTGTGTGAGAGAGAGAGACTCAGGTCACATGGGGAGAAAGGTAAATATTTTAAAATTGAGCTTGACAGGAATTGATGTCTACATGTAGATCCCACTGTGCTTATGAGATGTTATGAGTCCCTCGAGTATTGTATTCTGAAATCTGTTGAAAATGAAGACAATTTCACCAAAAGACTATGGTTTCACTTCTGGATATGTGAATTAAGGGATTCCCGTGACATACACAGTGGTATTGCCAAGCCCATAGTCAAATTACAGGTCTGGAAGGTTTGGTCACAGTGATGTTCAGACAAGGAAGTCTGTTGAGATGATCAACAACATGAAAATTAAAAGGCACAGAGATAGCCAAGACAAGGCCAGAGGAAGTCAGGAAGGGGAGAGGTCACTCAGAAGAAAGCCAGTGGGATATGATGTCACAGAAAGAAGCAGAGACAGTGCCTTAAGAAGGGAAGGGTGTCTTTTTGCTTCTGGGATACCTCACTCAGGATGATCATTTTGAGATCCGACTATTTGCCTGCAAATTTCATGATTTCTTTGTTTTTAATTGCTGAGTAATATTCCATTGTGTAAACCAATTTCTGTATCCATTCCTCCATTGAGAGACTTCTGGGTTGTTTTCAGTTTCTGGCTATTACAAATAAAGCTGCTATGAACATGGTTGAGCAAATGTCCTTGTTGTATACTTGAACATCTTTTGGATATATGCCTAGGAGTTGTATAGCTGGATGTTGAGGTAGCACTGTTCCTAATTGTCTGAGAAAGTGCCAGATTGATTTCCAAAGTGGTTGTTCAAGTTTACATTCCTACCAGCAATGGAGGAGGGTTCCTCTTTCTCCACATCCTTTCCAGCATGTGTTACTTGAGTTTTTGATCTTAGCCATTCTGATGGGTATAAGGTGTCCCAGAAGCAGAAAGACACACGTGGCATTTATTCACTTATAAGTAGATATTAGACATATAATATAGGATAATGATACTAAAATCTGTATACCTAAGGAAGCTAATCAAGTAGGAAGACCCTGGTAAGATGCTCAATCTTCATTCAGAAAGGCAAACGAGATGGACATCAGAAGAGGGAGAAAACACGGAACAGGACAGGAGCCTATCACAGAGGGCCTCTGAAAGACTCTACCCAGCAGGGTATCAAAGCATATGCTGAGATTCATAGCCAAACTTTTTGCAGAGTGCAGGGAATCTTATGAAAGAAGGCAGAGATAGAAAGACCTGGAGAGGACAGGAGTTCCACAAGGAGACCAACAGAACCAAAAAATCTTGGCACAGGGGTCTTTTCTGAGACTAATACACCAACCAAGGTCTATGCATGGAGATAACTTAGAACCCCTGCACAGATGTAGCCCATGGCAGCTCAGTGTCCAAGAGGGTTCCCCAAAAATAGGAACAGGGACTGTCTCTGACATGAACTCAGGGGCTGGCTCTTTGATCACCTCCACCTGATGGGGGAGCAGCCTTACAAGGCCACAGAGGAAGACAAAGAAGGCACTCTTGATGAGATCTGATAGACTAGGGTCAGATGAAAGGGGAGCAGGACCTCCCCTATCATTGGAGTGGGGGAGGGGCATAGGAGAAGAAGAAGAGGGAGGGTGGGATTGGAAGGGGACATGAATTTAGCCTAGTATGTAAAAGGCTCTGTCATCTAAATTCATGTCAGCATACTCTACAGTGTTTACATGACAGAAAAATTACCCAGAGATGCTCTTCTCAAGAGTATGTCCTTGCAGTTGGGTGTGAATAAGTTTTACATGAAATTCCAGTGTAGAAGCAATTCTAAATTCATCTCAAGACCTTCCTTTGGTTAGACAATTTGAACATTTTCATTTCCATGGTAGCATCAGCAGCACTCAGCATGGATTTGGAAGTTAGCATGAATTGATGGAATTGAAATCTCTGGATTGAGATGCCAATGCATGTAAGTAATTTATAAGTGGTGTGAAATTGACACCTCTAGAGAATTCTCACAACTAACCAACACTGAGTTTAGAGAAGATACGGTCAAAAGAGAGAGAACGGGTCATTTTGAGTCCATAGTCCTGAGGCCATATTGTTGTATCACTTTATTAGACAAAGTTTTTAAAATATACCTTCTCTTCCTAACCCCCAGTGTTTTGAGAGATGAAAATGTAGAACTCACGTAAATGGTATAAAATAATACAAAGCACATATTGAGTATCATGTATTATTTTGTACAACATGTGATACGCTTATTGGATGGAATTGATTCATTCATTTGGCATTTTCTTTAAGTCTCTATTACCTGGATTTGTTATTAACTTTATTTATCTCTGTGTGCATGCTTGTGCATGCCACAGCACACTGTGGAGGTCACAGGACAGCTAAAAGGATGTGATTCAGACCTACCACAGGAGTCTTGGATTCAAACTCCCTCCCTTTCTCTGTTCCTTTCCCCTTCCTAACCTACTTCTCTCCCTTTCATCTTCCCTTCCTCCCCTTTTTCTTATTTTCTTCCTTTCTACTTTCCTGTCTCTCTCTCCTCTTCCCTTCTTTTTTCCTTCCTCCTCTTGTCTTCCTTCCTGTCAGTCTCTCTTTGTTCTTCCTCCTTTTTCCTCTCTCCCTCCTTTCTTTCATTGCCTCCTCTTTTGTTTTAGCTGGAATCTGATGCTCAGAGTTAGATAACAGCATGGATTGCTTTTGTATCCATTAGCTTGACAGATGACAGCTTCAGTATTTTTATTTAGTGCTACATGTGAATGGCTGAGATTTTAGACAACTGTTAAGACTTTCATTTTGCACCGTTGATACCTCTGGCATTAATATGCTAATATTGAACTCAAAACTGTGCTCTGATTTGGTTCTAAGTCTGTATTTGAGTTGTGTCTCAGAGTTAGCCTGTATACACATATACTTATGTATATATGTATATAACGTCTTAAATATAGAATTACTAACTTTCTTAGTTGGATAGAAAATCCTGTAATAGTTTCAGGATTTATAAATGTTTAATCTGGAAATTATGTGTATTGGAAAGTCTGAATGTACATCTAGTGCCAGAATCTTTGGCTAAGCAACATGACCCTTTCAGGCCTAGACTTGGTGTAGGTCTTAGTTCCCATCCCTGATCCAGTCTGGAATGTTCTTCATTCACCTAGCAGCCAATGTGAGTCTGCCACAAATATTAGATCCCAGCCTTCTGCTGAGCAGCGTCCAAGGCCTCCTGGCTCACTTGAAGTTTCCATCTTTCCTTACTACTCTCTTTCACCTCCCCTTCTCCTTTTGCTTGCTGGCCTCACATTTATCAAGCTATCTGTCACAATGGTGATCTGTGTTGATTATCCATCCTAGAACTTACTCCGAAATGGTTTCAGCTGTCTTCCTTTGGGTATTTGTCTATGATCTGCTATTTGTAGAGCCTCCTGGCACAGAAGATTTAAAAAAAAAGATCCTCATCCCTACTTTCCTTCAATTAACAAACTTGCAAGTAACCACACACCAGGCTCTACTCTAAGATTTCCATTACCCAGGCTTTCACAACAGCACTTAGAGGTAAGAGCGGTGAAGACTGTTTTTCACAAATGAAGGTAAGGATGGGGGCGGGCTTGCAATAACTTGTCCTAGTTTACACGGCTATGAAAGAGTGGAGTGGAGTAATACTCCATTTTATTACTCTGCAATGGAAAATAAGGAAATCATGAAACTTGCAGGTAAATGGTGGTACCTGGAAAGGATCATCCTGAGTGAGCTGTCCCAGAAGCAGAAAGACACACACAGTATATACTCACTCATATAGACATATAACATAGAATAAACCTACTAAAATCTGTACACCTAAAGAAACTAATCAAGAGAGAGGACCCTGACTAAAATGCTCAATCCCCATCCCGAAAGGCAAAGAGGATGGACATCAGAAGAAGAAGAAAACAGGAAACAAGTTAGGAGCCTGCCACAGAGGGCCTCTGAAAGGCTCTGCCCTGCAGACTATCAAAGCAGATGCTGAGACTTATGGCCAACTGTTGGGCAGAGTGCATGGAATCTTATGTAAGAAGTGGGAAATAGTAAGATCTGGAGAGGACAGGAACCACACAAGGAGAGCAACAGAACCAGAAAATTTGAACACAGGTGTCTTCCCAGAGACTCATACTCCAACCAAGTACCAGGCATGGAGATAACCTAGAACCCCTGCACAGATGTAGCCCATGGCAGTTTAGTGTCCAAGTGGGTTACATAGTAATGGGAAGAGGGACTGCCTCTGACATAATCTGATTGGCCTGCTCTTTGATCACCTCCCCCTGTGACCTTACCAGGCCACAGAAGATGACAATACAGCCACTCCTGATGAGATCTGATAGACTAAGATCAGAAGGAAGGATAGGAGGACCTCCCATATCAGTGGACTTGGGGAGGGGCATGCGTGAAGAAGAGAGAGGGAGGGTGGGAGGGGCTTATGGGGGGATACAAAGTGAAAAACGTGTAATTAATAAAATTAAATTAAAAAAATAGTGGAGTTTGAACCAGGCTATCTGAAGCACCAAGGGCCCATATCTCACCTTCATCCCTCCTCAGTTTGCGTGTGTCAAGCTGCCTCAGGCAGGCAATGCTTAGTCCTCACTTCCCAGTTTGGAGCCCTTTGTTATTACTTCTGACATTCAAGCATAGATGTGTTCAGGGTAATATTTCTGCAATCTGACTAGATCCTAGAACCTCATCTGGAAGTCACAGGTTTCCTGTAACACATAATTTTAGGCAAATATATATTGTGTAAGGAACAAAAACAAAACAAAACAAAAATGGGGACTGGATTTTGGTCCAGAGGTTAGTTTTAGGAGATATTTCTTGCTGATTTGTAAACATCCTCATTCTAGCTATAGTTCAGCTGGATTAACTACAACCTGAGGCACTTGTGGTTATTTCACTAAAAATTAGGCACCTGGGGCAACCCACCCAGAAACGCATACATGGGCAATAAATACTCCCCTAATACTGGAATATATCTCAGGATTGGTCCCCACATGTCTGCCTGTGTCAATTTTCTATGGCTTCTTCCAGTGAGGAAGCAGGCTGTGACTGTAAGGAACCAGTTTTTAAACCTTATTAGTAAGACCTTTTACTGACTCTAGATTTGGCTATCATTCTGCTTTGTAATGGAACCACTTTTTCTTTTTGGTAACTTCCATCACCATTGTTTTTTTTTTACCATATTGTATGTGCTGCCACTTTCTTTTCTAAATAACAATGTTATTACTTGAGGCTATTTTTTATTTTTAATTTTATTTTTATTATTGACAGTTTATTCATTTTGTGTCCCACATGTAGCCCCCTCCTCCTCCTCTCTCAATCTCACCCACCCTCCTTCTTCTTCTCCTCCTATGCCCCCACCCCCAGTTCAATGATAGGGGAGGTCCTCCTCCCCTTCCATCTGACCCTAGTCTATCAGGTCTTATCAGGACTGGCTTCTTTGTCTTCCTCTGTAGACTGGTAAGGCTGCTGCCCCCTCAGGTGGAGGTGATCAAAGAGCCAGCCCTTGAGTTCATGTCAGAGACAGTTTCTATTCCTATTATTGGGGAACCCACTTTAATACTGCCATGAGCTACTTCAGTGCAGGGGTTCTAAATTATCTCCATGCATAGTCCTTGGTTGGAGTATCAGTCTTATAAAAGACCCCTGTGCCCAGATTTTTTTTGATTCTGTTTCTCTCCTTGTGGAGCTCCTGTTCCCTCCAGGTCTTTCTATCTCCTCCTTCTTTCATAAGATTCTCTGCACTCTGCAAAAAGTTTGGCTATGAATCTCAGTATATGTTTTGATACCCTGCTGGGTAAAGTCTAGGTTAGTCATACTAAAATCTGTACACCTAAGGAAGCTAATCAAGAAGGAGGACCCTGGTAAGCTGCTCAATCTTCATTCAGAAAGGCAAACGAGATGGACATCGGAAGAGGGAAGAAAACAGGGAACAGGACAGGAACCCATCACTTGATGTTAATTTTGCCTGACCTTGCAGTTTTGGGTACTGATGAGCCTGTTCTTTTTGGGTATCCTAACCAGAGACATTTCTGTTTCAGACCATGTCATCTTCAGCCTGCTGCTGATATAGAAAAAAAGTCCGTTTGACCAAAAATCGTGTTTATGTTCAGCATACTCCGTGGCCTTTCTACTCTTAGAAACTCGCCGACCGTAAGCACAGCTGGCCCTAAACATAAACATTACTTGGATCAATTAAGTTAAAGCTCAGCTGAAACTTCTTGTTTAGATGGCAAAAAAAGGTAAGTCGTCTGAGATGACTACCCTTTTCCACCGTGCTCCCCATCTCCTTGCCCCCATGTGGAGTTAATTGTGTTTTTTTACCCTTTAAATATGCACCACAGCAAGTCCAAAATGGTTGTCTCCCTGAGCTCAAGAAAATAAAGCTTTCATTTCAAGCTTCTGTATCTGAAGAGAGTTTTCTCTGCTTTCACCTTGAACCCAACAGATACTCTTTCTAATCCTAGTATTTTCTGTTTTGTTGTTACTGTTTTCCGATTGACCTGTGGTCCCAGTTTTAATTCCTTCTTTTAGTAGATAGTAAATGAACCATTTCCCCAAAGGTGGGCTGAGTGTGGGGATTTAATATTTCCATATTAGCTCTAGGTTTGCTGTAGATTTATGTGGCTGACACAGTTCACATGTTGGGAGAAATACTGAGGCTGTTCCTCAGGCCAAGATTTTTTTTTTTTTTTTAAGGAAATGTGAAAGAATGTATACATTATCTCCTTAGGATTTCTGCATAGGTGCATTTAAGTGATTTATGGTGTTTTTGTCCTGCTATTTGAAATGTAATAGGATGAGGCACACGACCATAGTTACCACAGTTAGTTATGCAAAGTCATTATTACTAAATGTCAGCAGTGGTGTGTGCTTCTTATGTAAAGACATTTCCGTTTTCATCTTCGTATTTATTTTCCCCATCAAATGTCAGGTTAATTTTTATCCCTGACTGCTTTCTCTGTGCTGGTATTATTTATGGGGAGCGCTGCTCCACAGACATCAGAGCTCCCCAGTTACTGTTGGTGAGTGGAGATCTTGATGCTGTTTTATGTTTTTATCTCTTTTAGTCCTATACAATTACTGGTGTTCCTGTTTCTGGGATGGTTCCCTAGTTCATTCTCTCCTGTGTTTGGACTGTTATCCAGGCCTACAGTATCATCGACAAATCATGAAAACCTTGTCTCATTCTTGGCAATAATTCTACCTATTAATTCTTTGGTGGTGACATAGTATTCCCATGATGAGGACTTCAAAATACTGTTAAAAGCAGTGGTAACAGAAACTGGGGTTTTGTACTTTAATTGGGATGCCTGTGTGCTTAATTCCTCTTTATGTGGTGACATAATTGGGTTTTAGGTGGTTTTTCTTTATCACAGGGAAATTAATGTTCAAACCCTTGGTTTGGAATATAGCTTGTTATTGGAGACAAAAGGGGACATATTATCATTTTCTCTGTCTGTGTGCACTACAGCCTACCTAGCACAGCATCCTAATGTGATACAGCTGGCTGCTCATTCCATACTTGTAGACTATGTTTGTGGCCCATGACTAACGTTTGCTTGGCAATGAGAGAGGCAGGTTGGTAAAGTGTTTTGCTCTGATTGATGATTTTGAGGACGTATAATTGCTTAGAAGTCTTTCTGTATTGATGAGAGGTAGTTATCCCTTGGGTCTACTTGTGCATGCTTGTGGCGTGCAAACTGGCATTTGAAATGTGAAACAAGGATCACCTCCTGAGTGTGTGATAGTTCTTGCTGTTATTGGGTGTGTCTGAGTTTTTAGCTTATGTGACATTTTTAGCCCTGTAAAAATAACTTAAATTGGGAAAAGAAGTATGTTAGTCATGGTTTCTGACCATGGCTGCCTCTGTCCTTTCTGTGGAGAGACAGAACTCCATGGTGAGGGAATGATCTCTCCTCATGGTGGAATGCAAAGATAGATAAGAGGATTTAGTGGGGAGATACCCCAGAAAGCCACACTGTGTGATCCACTTCCTCCAACTGGTCCCACTTCTCGAAAGTTTTCAACAATACTATTACAATATGGATCCGTCAGACGAGTCAGTTGCTGCTGAACTTAGAACCTTTATGGTCAGGTGCCACCTCCGAATCAATCAGCTGGGGGCCAAGTCTTCAAGATGCAAACTTAATGAACGACACTTCATAACCACACTGCATGCTAGGGGTCAATTAAAGAAAAAAAAATAAAAATGTATTCCTTTACTTTGAAGCAATTTTTGCCTTGTAAATACAACTCTATTTGGCATAATAAAAGAAATCAATAGAATGGAATAGGAAGCCCCAAATACAGCCATGCATAGGAGATTTTATGCTGGCAGGTCTTTACAGGCTCCAAGGCTGTTTAATAAATTATGCTGGGTCAATTCGATGTGAAAACTGAAAATTGAATCTCAAGCTCACACTAGATACCGCAATCAATTTAAGATGGAGATATGGTTTAAATATGAAAGAAAATACATTAATTTTATGTGAATGTGTAGGGGACTATCTTATAACGTTAGAATAGATATTCTTAAATCAAAAAAGGGGACGCATAAATATTGTGTATTAATATACTAAACTGTATCAATGATGATTTTCTACCATAAAGTAGTATTAAACTCAAAAGTTAGATCATATGAGAGAAAATACTTTTAAGTATATAACTAAAAAGATTAGTATCTATAAAATATAACTAACTTAAATCAATAAGAAAACTTAAAACAATCCATGTGCTAGAGGTATTAGGGAAAACCAGAAATAATGATGAACAAATGAGAACTTTCAAAATCATGTAAAATGAAACCAGGCTCCCTGCTTTCACAAGCTCCCTTGTTCTCTGAGAAGCCATTAAGGACAAAGGGCCTAAGGCTCAAGTGACTGCAGGAATTGAGGAGCCAGAATGAGAAGGAGCAATACTCATGGGGCAGGTGGTTTAGAGGTTAAGTAGAAGTTGCTGGAAAATGCCATGGTTTTGGAAAACTGAAAGGAAGGTCCAAGGCACTAAGAATACAGAGGCATGAAAACGGTGGCAATCACCCAGGACCACAGCCCACCAGTGGCAACACCCTCAGTTATCTGGGACCTCCCACGGCAATCATCAATCACAAAAATATACCACGGGCTTGCCAGCGGGCCAGTCTAGTAGAAACACTTTCTCAGCTGAGGTCTGCTTTTCCAAAATGACTCTAGCTTTTGTCATGTTGACATAAAATTCACCAGTGTGTGGGTGTGGGTGTTTTGCCTGCATGTATGCCTGTACACCATGTTTTGGTTTGGTAGCCGTAGAGCTCAGAAGAGGGTGTCTTCCTCCTCGCAACTGGAGTAATGGATGGTTGTGAGTGGTCATGTGGGTTATAGAAACTGAGCCCAGGTCCTCTACAAGACAAGTGCTCGTAACCACCAAGCCTTCTCTCTCTTCAGCCTTCAAAGTTCCAGAATTTTAATCATTAGGAACCATCTGAATACTTACAGAGAGAGAAGGTTAGAACTCTAACCCACCTGTGTCTTTGACAGAACCTAGTCTTGTAAATGCTGGGACAACTCTGCCTGCAGCCCAGTCTTTGATCCTCTGGACCTCTAATCTAGCTCCCTGAGTTGATCCAGTGCTGAAGATTTAGGGAACCCTAAATCTTGGCAGGGCTTGCTTACTAAAGTGGACCTCCTTCAGTCAAGAGTAAGGACAAAGATTTCACAGGAGTTCTCAGGAGAAGTCTGCGGTCCAGTGAAGAATTTGAACCTTGTCACATTTTGGTCAAAGACCAGTGCTCAGTGGTACAGTGATATGGAACATTTTCCTCAGGACTACTGCAATCGAGAGAGCGATACTTCACATTAGAAGTGGACTCTCTGGGAACATAGGTCCATGGGAATGGACTGCTAGGGTATAGGTTGGAAAATCAGCTCCAGGGTTCCATGGAACTCAGACATGTCCCAAGCCAAGTTTGAATATGGGAATGAGTTTGATATTAATGACGACTAAATATACAAACCATGTAGAGATGGTTTCTGTCTAAGTGGTTCACCTGGGTTCTTGATGAAACTAGATTTGATCAACAAGTTACAGCTAGACCCAGATGATGAATTCAGTCTGAATAATCATTTTAATAAATACTTTTTTAAAATTTTATTTTATTAATTACACTTTATTCACTTTGTATCCCCCCATTAGCTCCTCACCTCCCAGTCCGACCATCCCTCCCCCTTCTTCACGCCTGCTCCTCCCCAAGTCCACTGATAGGGGAGGTCCTTCTCTCCTTCCTTCTGATCTTAGTCTATCAGATCACATTAGGATTGGCTGCATTGTCATCTTCTGTGGCCTGGTAAGGCTGCTCTCCCCTCAGGGGGAGGTGATCAAAGAGCAGGCCAATCAGATTATGTCAGAAGCAGTCCCTCTTCCCATTACTATGGAACCCACTTGGACACTAAACTGCCATGGGCTACATCTGTACAGGGGTTCTAGGTTATCTCCATGCCTGGTACTTGGTTGGAGTATGAATCTCTGGGAAGACACCTGTGTTCAAATTTTCTGGTTCTGTTGCTCTCCTTGTGTGGTTCCTGTCCTCTCCAGATCTTACTATTTCCCACTTCTTACATAAGATTCCATGCACTCTGCCCAACAGTTGGCCATAAAGTCTCAGTGTCTGCTTTGATAGTCTGCAGGGCAGAGCCTTTCAGAGGCCCTCTGTGGCAGGCTCCTAACTTGTTTCCTGTTTTCTTCTTTTTCTGATGTCCATTCTCTTTGCCTTTCGGGATGGGGATTGAGCATTTTAGTCAGGGTCCTCTCTCTTGATTAGTTTCTTTAGATGTACAGATTTTAGTAGGTTTATCCTATGTTATATGTCTATATGAGTGAGTATATACTGTGTGTGTCTTTCTGCTTCTGGGACAGATCACTCAGGATGATCCTTTCCAGGTCCCACCATTTACCTGCAAGTTTCATGATTTCCTTATTTTTCATTGCCAAGTAATACTCCATTGTGTAGATGTACCACAATTTCTGCATGCATTCTTCAGTTGAGGGGCATCTCGGCTTTTTCCAGCTTCTGGCTATAAATACTTTTTAATGACTTCCAGTAAAGACTCCCTATTATTCTTTTTTCCCAGACATCCCTTGTAGGCCCAATTTTACTTTAATAGTATTAGTTTTGAAACAGACTGTCTTATTATATCCCTGAGTGATCTGGAACTCAGTGTAGACTATGCTTGCCTCAAAGGTGACAGGATGCTTCCTCCTTTGCCTCCTGAGTAACAGATTACTCTGTTTCAGTTGATAGGTTGGTTTCTTCAAGCCTCCCATCTTTCCCTTATAATTTATTTGTTGAAGAAACAAGATCATTTTTATTTCAGACCTTTTTTCATGTGTTTTGTTGATTGCACCACAGATCATATTGTTTGATGTTTTTCTCTATTTTGTGTGCATTTGTATGCCTGTAGGTATGTGGCTTCGTATATACCTAGCATCAGTTTCTCTTATACCATATTTATCAGGAGTGTGAATGCTTTATTAGGAGGTAGAAAATGTTTCATGTCCACTGTATTGCAACTATTGACCTGAATGTGTCGGGGTGGATGTGGACATCCTAAGCGCTCAGTTAATTGTTGATGGGAAAGAAAAATAATGTGGCTCCATGAAAAAAAATTATAGCCATATCCAGTACAAGTATGCACATATATGTTAGAAACAGCTTTTAGGAATTTACCACAGATGGAGAGGAAAGCAGATGTGTCCAAAAGAACTTGTAGATTATTTACATGAGCATGCCAGCAGAAAACCGGGAAAGAGCCCGTGATGTTCATGCACACAGACCATGCTGTGCTGTAGAAAGACTGAAGATGCCTGCATCACCAGCACGGTGGGACCAGGAGTCACCACGCTGAGTGAAAGAAGCCATGTGTAATGAGTTTCCCACGGAGCTTTGGCTGTTTTGGACTCGCTTTGGAGACCAGGCTGGCCTCAATCTCAAAGAGATCTACCTACCTCTGCCTCCCAGAGTGCTGGAATTACACTCGTGTTACCTTGCCCAGACAAAAACTTTTTTTTAAAATTCTCACCTTCCACATTTGTTTTCAAATGTTTACTCTTTTTGTTTCAATTTTCTTCTCTCTCCCTTTCTCTCTCTTTATTTAGGGATTAAAAGTTTTGACTCACTTTCGTTTGAGTCTTCTCCGTGTTTAATATAAAACAAAAAGAAACCACTAAGATTATGTTGGAATCTATTGAGTTACTTGAAAGAAAAATTCAATGATTTGTTTATTTATTTTTCATTTGCATCAACATACTCTCATAGCTTTTACAGAAAGAGAGAGACAGAGGAATCAGTGTCTCATTGTGTAACCTTGGCTGATCTCAAATTCACTATGTAGACCAGGATAGCCTTAACTCAGAGAGCTGTTGTCTCTTGAAGACATCCTTAAGGCTATGCACCACATTTGACTAAATGTGAATTGTAATTATAACACTTCAGAGAATTTTTAACAGTTTTAATAATAACTCAGACAATATCTTTTTTTTAATTTACTATGTTAAGTGTCTTATTCTATTTTTAAACTTTTAAAATTTATATTAGACTGAAAGACTAAAGAAGTATTTTTTCATATCCTTTCCAATTTTTTCTAGTGAGAAAAAAATTAATAATGCAATTGTTACACATACTAATTTCTCAGAATTAGATGTCAGTCAAATATATGAGATGACAAATGTGTTAATTAGCTTGATTCAAAGATGAAACAAGATCACAAAATGTATTCATGTATGAAAACATCACGTTATACCCCATAAACACATACAATTGTATTCAATTTGAATTTAAGATAAATTAATCTAAAATGCATTTGCAAACTGAAATTATAGACTTAAAATAGATATATTATTAATCCCACTGAACAACAGGAAAAACGACTGCCCAAATTCTTTTAGGTGAACACAGATCTATATCCCTAAAGTGAGGCTTGAGAAAATAGGATTGGACATAGGAAAAAACGAGGCTTATGTAGTCCCCAAACTGCAAAGCTAGGAGGGTTTCAATGGTTTTTGGTTACATAGAAACTTTGAAGAGCATCTTAAAATTATTTGGTAGAACATCTTATCTTACCATGGTGGAGGGCAGGGTATAGGGTATGGAATTGTTCATATTTCAGAAAATAAGTCAAGCCCTGGTCAAATCCAAGTTTTTGCAAAGAAACAGGAATGAACTTAGTATGAACTTGTCACAGGATAGCTTTTAATCTTAAGATGGGTCAGGCTTGTCCATCAGTATCCGGATGCAGATACTGTTGTTCATTCACAAGGCTGCAGGGATTTTTTCTCTCCTCTCACTCCGCTCATCCTCCTTTACCTATTCCCTTGGCTGCTCCAGGCTTTTCTTTGGTTAGATCATTGGCAATTTGTTTTCTATACATTATAGTCTTATAAGCATCGTCAGTAAGTGTCAGGCTATTGGTGGCTCTGGTGGCTAACTGTCATTCTCAGTTTGACTGTGTTGGAATCACTGAGGAGACAATTGTTGGGCTTGTCTGTGGGGAAATATCCAGACAGGCTTAACAGAGGAGGGAAGAGCCTCTGTGAATGCGCTGGAGCCATCCCATATGCTGAGGTATGGAACTGAATCCAAAATAACTGAATCCAAAATAAAAGAATAGAGCTGAATACCAGGATTGATATCTCTCTCTCTCTCTCTCTCTCTCTCTCTCTCTCTCTCTCTGCTTCCCTGGGTGAGGCTGCAGTGTGACTCTTGATACCATGCCAGTCCTCAAACTAGGAGCCCAAAGAAACTCGCTTGTCTTAAGTTGCTTTTTACAGTTACATGAAAAGAAACTTATACAGATATTTAAAAAAAAATCAACAAATGAAAACCAAAATAAAAAATAAAAACTTTCCCATTTCTTAGCGGTGGTTGAAATAAGTCAAGGAACCAGAGATCAGAAGTAAAATTCATGATCCATTCAGTCATTAAATTATACATAATGTTCAGTCTCTAATGCTTTATAAGATCACACAGGGTGGAAGGAAATGAAACAGCCTTGGCAGGAAAACTGGGGGAATCTCCAGATCTGCAGAGAAGGCGGAGGAGAAGGGGTGGGAGAAAGCACAGGGGCTTGCTGTTACTCAAGCAGGAAAGAGAAGCACACAAAACATATAAATAGTTCTTGGCTCACAAGCTAGCCCTCACGTGGAACTGCAGTCATGCCGAGAAGCAGGCTGGTCCTGCATTTGGGAAGCAGGACCCACTTAATACTCTGCTTTAACTATATACAGAGTAACAAAATGATGAATTTCCCACCTCCATACCTGTTGCTCTTATATTCTTTTCTTTACTCAAACCATCCAATGATAGCCATCATTCCAAACAAATATCTGAGCCCCTCTTCTTTTCTTTTGCAATTACAATGTATGTTTAATTAGCCCGAGATACTCGGTTTACTAACTTCCACTCTTTCATAGCATAAGTCACTTGTGCCTGTGTTTTCCTTCCAGTTCCTCCTTTACTGTATTTCATGATTTGACTACTTCCGCATTTCCTCTGTGGACGTGAGAAAAAATACTGCTTAATATTAATATTATATGCTACAAGCTTTAACGTATATTTATAAAATCTTGTTTACTTACAATGTGTCAATTTATAATTCAGTTTTTTTAAATTTTTATATTAATTACAGTTTATTCACTTTGTTTCATTTTGCTGTCTACATTTTTAGTATTTTTGTGAAGTTTGAAGCTGTGTTGTTAGAAACACAATTTTATAATCTGTTTTTTTAATTCTTTATTAATTAAACACTTTATTCACTTTGTATACCCCTGTGGTTCCCTCCCTCCTCCTGTTCCAATCCCTCCCTTCCTCCACCCTCTTCATGCATGCCCCTCCCCAAGTCCACTGATAGGGGAGGTCTTCTTTTCCTTCCTTCTGATCCTAGTGAATTAGGTCTCATCAGGAGTGGCTGCATTGTCTTCTTCTGTGGCCTGGTAATGTTGCTTCCCCCTCAGGGAGAGGTAATTAAAGAGCAGGCTAATCAGTTCATGTCAGAGGCAGTCCCTGTTCCTATTACAATGGAACCCACTTGGATACTGAACTGCTATAAGCTACATCTGTGTAGGGGTCTTAGGTTATCTCCATGCATAGTCCTTGGTTGGAGTATCAGCCTCAGGAAAGATCCCTGTGCTCAGATTTTTTGGTTCTGTTGCTCTCCTTGTGGAGTTCCTGTCCTCTCCAGATCTTCTTATTTCCCACTTATTTCCTAAGATTCTGTGCACTCTGCCCAAAGGTTGCAAATCAAGTAATCCAATTAAAAAATGGAGTATAGAGCTAAACAGAGAATTCTCAATATAGGAATATCAAATGGCAGAAAAACACTTAAAGAAATGTTCAGTGTTCTTAGTGATACGGGAAATGCAAGTCAAAACGACCCTAAGATTTCACCTTACACCCATCAGAATAGCTAAGATCAAAAACTCAAGTTACAACACATGCTGGAGAGGTTGTGGAGAAAGGGGAACCCTTCTCCACTGCTGGTGGGAATGTAAACTTGTACAACCACTCTGGAAATCAATCTGGCGCTTTCCCAGACAACTAGGAATAGCGCTTCCTCAAGATCCAGCCATACCACTCCTAGGCATATATCCAAAAGAGGCTCAAGTACACAACAAGGGCATTTGCTCAACCATGTTTGTAGCAGCCTTATTTGTAATAGCCAGAAGCTGGAAACAGCCCAGTTGCCCCTCAGTGGAGGAATGGATACAGAAATTGTGGAATATTACTCAGCAATAAAAAACAAGGAAATCATGAAATTTGCAGGTAAATGGTGGGACCTGGAAAGGATCATCCTGAGTGAGCTATCCCAGAAGCAGAAAGACACACAGGGTATATACTCACTTATATAGACATATAACATAGGATAAACCTACTAAAATCTGTACACCTAAAGAAACTAATCAAGAGGGAGGACTCTTGATAAAATGCTCAAATCCTATCCAGAAAGGCAAAGAGGATGGACATCAGAAGAAGGAGAAAAGAGGGAACAAGTCAGGAGCCTGACACAGAGGACCTCTGAAAAGCTCTGCCCTGCAGACTATCAATGCAGATGCTGAGACTTATAATCTGTTTTTAAAGATTTATTTTATTTTTAGCTATGTTTATGTGCATCTCTCTGCCTGTACGTGGCATAAGTGCATACATGTGCAGGTGCCTACAGAGGTCAGAGGGGAGTGCCAGGTTCCCTGGAGCTGCAGTTACAGGTAACTGTGAACTACCTGATGAGGCTTCTGGTGGCTGAACTCAGGTCCCCTCCAAGAGCAGCAAGTGCTTTACTCTTAACTAACGAGCCACCTCTCCAGTCCCTCTTAACAAGTTTTGGCCCACTGAAGAATTTTTATCATTAAGTTCAGTTTATCTGCAGTTTGCTTTTGTTTTGTGTTGCCTTTTGAGACAAGACTATGCTGTGCAGCCCAGGCTGGCCTAGAGCTAAGTTAGACCCAGTTGGTCTTGAAGTTGAAGCAATCCGCCTTCTTCTACTCCCTGACTTCTGTGGTTACAAATGTGTAACACCACACTCTAATATACCTGAAGACTCACCAGGGTCCTGCGTCCCTCCCTCAGTTCAGGGCTCGGACTTACTTCCCAGCATTCTAGATCAGTATTACAGTCTCTTCAGTAGTCATGGCTGCGAGCCAGGAAATTCTCCCAGCTTCAACTCAAGAATATTCTGTTTTCCTTGAGGGAATTATTCCAATAAGTATACATTCCAAACTGACAACACTAATTTGATCATTAAAATATGTCCATGTGCTTTCTATCTTCTATTTTAGTATTTTTATAATTTATTAATCATCATAATTATTTGTGTGTGTGTGATTGCGTGTGTGTGTGTTTGTGTGTGCGCACACGCAGTGGTGCTCATGTGGAGGTCAGAGAACAACTTTGGAAATCCAGTGTGTCTTTTCAGTATGATCCCAGGAGTTGGACTCAGTCAGTCAGGCTTGGCAGCAAGTGTCTTCACCTGCTGAGTTAGTTTTCCTCTCCTGAGAAATTCACTGTTGGTCCACTCAGTACTGCTGTTTGTGCAACTTTCTTGTCATGGCTGAAATTCTCAGCTCTTTTAGGGTTTGGAGCTCTGAAGCTCTATCACCAAGGTTCTAATAACTTATATCCACCCTACCTTCTGGAAAATACTCAGCCTTTTTCTTTTCCTACATGTCTTCCCTAATCCTCCCTAGTTTTTCATTCTTCACTGGGGCTTTGTGTGGTTAACTGTGCAAACTGTCTTATTTTTCTATTGTTTTGGCATTCAGGCAATCACCTTTCTTTAATTTCTCATACTTCTGCCTGAAAATTTCTGAGATTATCTTGTGTACTTACTTTAATTTAAATTACATATTAATTAATTAATTTATTTATATATATATATATATATTTTTTCAGGATTGGATATTTCAAGTCTTTCTCCTGAGATGGATGAAAAAGCAACACAGGCACATGACCTATGTGGATCCTTCCTCGAAACAGATGGAATCAAACTTACTTACAACTTAGGATTTAAGTATTTGGGACTCTGGCTAGTTCGGGGATATGTGCTCTAACTTCCTGCCTCTGTGGGACTAAGGATGATCCCCATCTTCCTCAGGCTCCTGTGACAAAGGGCTTCCTGTGATGTGTAAGATCTATCCCTCTTAGGGTAGGTGCTGGCTTCGGTGGCCTCCTGAGCTTGAGCCTCATTTATTATCACAGCACATTCTTTAGAGGATGTGTTCATCTTTAGTAAGAGGAAGAAGTATTTGTTGATGTTGTCTGAAAAACATCTCACTGCATTTTTTTTAGAGGATTATATTGGCTCACATGTACATCCACACCTAGAATGTTACGTTTTCACAGTGCTTATTGCCAAGTGTAGTTAAAAATAACCTGGCACTACAAGTTAAGAACTAGGAGACTGTGAAGAACCACCTTCCAAGAGTTAAAGCTGTCCTTCTTTGATGTTTGCTTGTTTGTCTGTGAGATTCTGAGATGATAGTACATGCTTGCTGGAATTTGATTTGATACAGAACTGTTTTGATGTCACTTTGGGGAAGAACAAAGCTCAATTAGTAAGGCTCTTCTACTTGAGGGTTGAAATTAAGTATTGGGAGGGAGCACCCTGGCTTCAGATAACTAGCAAAATCAAAAGGAACTCACCATCTTCAAGGGAAATCAAGAGACACAAAAAGGAAATGGTGAATGATCTCAGCTGCAAACTTGGACATTTATTAGATGGTTGACTGCAGAAATCTACATTAAGAAATAAGAGCCTGATAAGCAAGGGTCAGATAGAAGGAGAGGATGTCCTCTCCTATCAGGGGACTTGGGAAAGTAGGGGGAGAAGTGAGAGAATGGGTGGGACGGGAGAAGACAGGAAGGTGGTTGCAGTGGGGATACAAAGTGAATAAATTGTAATGAATAAATAGAATATAAGAGGAGGCTGGAGAGATGGCTCAGTGCTTGAAAGCAAATGGTGCTCTTGCAGAGAACTTGATTAGGATGCTAGTTCTAAAGCATGGCCTGCTTACAACCTCCTTTAACTCAGTCTGCACTGAGATCTGCTGCCCCCTTCTGATCTCCATAGGCACCTGTGTTCATATGTGCATACCCCCACACAGACTCATTCCACACATACACAAAATAATTTAAAAAAAAATTTTAAAAATAATTTAAGACAATGACTTTCACAATCTTCAAAAAGTCACAAAAATATTTGATCATTGCTTGCATTAGTCATGATAATTTTTGTTTGCTTTAAGGTTAAACACACAAGACACCACTTGGGGATTGTGTTGACTCTACATTCATCTAAACATCATATCTATTTGAAAGTGGAAAATCGCAACTCTCATAAAGATAACTTATCCATGAGAGGTGGTGCCTATATATTTAATATAAAAGAATGTAAGAAAAGTTATCAAAAATGTCGAAGCTGAACAGAAAGGTCCTCCAAATGCTCACAACTCCAATTTTCTTTGTTCCTCATGCACAGTGCACGTGTGCCTTGGAGATGGAATGAATTGGGTTTTCTCATGTCTGTTTGTCGGCCCTTAACATTCAGTCAGATCTGCTGCTTCCCACTCAACTCCAGCAGTTCGCCAGTCTTCCCTGGTGAGTTGCATAGCAACTGCCACTCAGCCTCACCTGCAAAAGGTTAGCCCAACAGTTTTCATGTTTTTCTGAAATATTTTTTTTCAGCTCTTGAAATAATCAAGCCAGCTGGAAGTGTTCTAAATAGAACTCCCCTGATCTGCTTCTTCACTGTAATACAATTGTTCCCCAAGTTGTTGCAAACAAGCTCTCAGAGATGCTCTCTGCACCAGAATGAGGGTGTGAGCTGGAGGCTCACCTTTGCCAGCCATTGGCCAGTGATTGCAATGATGACTCTCCTCCTCTCTTGACCTCTGCACAGTCTTCTGAGGACGTAGCAGTTAAATGAATGACTCATTTTGGTAGCTGGCATCTTGGCAATCACACAGAGGAAAATGCTGTGATTGCTTGTACTATGGGGTCTTCTGCACGTCTCCAAGGCTGCTCACTATGTGCTGCAGAGTGCCAATGCCCCCTGTACTGTAGTTTGTATAACAGTGCCTTCTGGGGGACATTCCAAGGGGAGCCTCAGATATATATAAATCTCAGAATTCAACTGAAGAGTGTGTATAGTGTGTGTTCTTTCCATGTAGGAGATTTGAAGGTCGAAGGTCGAAGCCTCCTGTTGAATGTCACGGGTGGGTAAGTGGCAGGTGTAGTTTGAGTCTGAAATGTCTCCCACAGATTCATGAGTTTGAATACTTGGGCCCTGGATGATGGTGCTGTTTGGGGAGCTTATATGGCCTTTGAGAAGCAGGAACTAACAGGCAGACCTGGGACATTTAAAGTGGGCTTACTTTGAATTCTGTTCTTTCTAGTTCTTCATCAGCCAAACTGTGTGGGGCCATCATTCCTGATCCTGCTGCTGTCAGGATGGGGCCCTCCCAGGCTCCATGCCTTCACTGCCATGTCAGATGAAAACTCTGAACCAAAGCAAGCCTCCTTGCCTCAGCTTGCTTCTCTCAAGGGTCTGGCCCCACTGATACAAAAGCAGCCTTGGGAGCTCAAGTCTAGATGACCACAGGTGCTCATTCAGTCTCGCCCTCCCAGAAGTTCCTCTGAAATCACACAGTGAAGGACTTTCCCAGGTTTCTGAGGACTGGTGCGACCTGAAAACTCTGTCCATAGTCCTGCTGCATCCTGAATGGTCAAGAGTAAGTGCCTAACAGTCAACTTCAGTGAACCACAAAAACGGAGGCAGTGCCTCTTGTGGGCTTGGGGAATAAAATCTTGGCGGGCAGTAACTGGGAAAGGGTAGGCACAGATGAATGAAATCTAGTGTTCCTCTGGTAACAGTGTTTTCAAGTTCCAAACTGAGACTGAACGTCTGTCTGACAGGCTCAGAAGTGAACACAGTGAGAGGAGATGTAGCTATTCTCTGTACAGTATTTTTCAGTGAAGCTGGCTGACATGACTTTCAGGCAATTTCCCATTGCCAGGTTGTAGCTCTGGCCGACACCAGGAAAGATTATTTCATCTAACTCTCTTCTTCTGCCCTTTGTGCCGTGAGCTCGGGTCTTGTCTCAGAAGCAGAGCAGACTGACTGAAAGGAGACAATATTAGGCAGGGAGTCATTTGGAAGGAGGCCCACTGTTTCTTCCACAGCACTTCCCGGAAAGCAGTCTTTCTATATCTCTGTGTCTTCTGTGATTATCCCAGGAAATCGGTCTTATTCCCTGCAGGGAGGGTCTCTCACCTCCAGCTGTGGGTGTGATGTCAATGTGCCACATTCTTATGTTATCAGCAGGGATTATGAATATGTCATCTTTTCCTTGATAGGAATTCTTCAGAAACATCCAGCTTTCTTCAAGGCGAGTCCTCAGTATGATCTCTTAAACAGCTCCCCCAGAAAAAGAGGTGATGAGGTGACTAGGTGATGATTTCAAAACAGCCCTACTTAATAAACTAGGATGCTCTAAAAGCACGCGGACTCCACAGCTATTTTGAAAATTAGCAATTGCATGTTTTCAACAATAAAATATGCATGTTTTACCCTTCATGCAGCTGAGTTAGGAAACAAGAGTAGCAGGTTTTGTATTCATGCAAAGGAATGAGCTCTCAGAAATTATGCTTCAAGAAAAGAAAGTGGCAGTCTATACAGAGACTAAGAACTGATATTGCTTTCTTATGATCCATCCTTGATTTTGAAAACATGCAAGGTGTGCCTGACTACTTGCCTGAAGTTACAACCGTCTCATTCAGGCTTTCCTTCTCTCTCAAGATTACTCCCTTATAGGTGTTTTTTTAATGGTGGAAGAATCACTGGTGTGATTACAGTAGGGTAGCTGTGTGTTTGCTAGTGTTCATGTAGAGTCCAGAGAGTTGTTCCCCAGGTATTGTCCATCTGAACTGTGTTATCTATCTATCTATCTATCTATCTATCTATCTATCTATCTATCTATCTATCTACCTACCTACCTATCTACGACATAGGGTTTCTCAATGGCCTGAAAGTTTACAAGTCTGCCTAGCTGACTAGCCAGTGAGTCCCAGGGATCTCTGCTTTTTAAAAGTTATTTCCAGGTCTCAAACTCAGATGCCTGAGTTGCGAACATTTTACCAATTGAGCCATATGCCCAACAAGGTTTTGGGTTCTTAATTTCTTGTTTAAGCTTGTAACAAAGCGCTTCTCATAAATTTCTTGCTCAGTGCACGTTCATTGAGTATATTAACATGAACGAACGCAATTTCATTTTTAATTCCATGATTCCATGGTTAGTTCATGGGACTTAAAAGTCACCCTTGGAATAGAAAATGCCTCTATATTTTCTGTAAGTGCAAATTATTTTGACAAGAATTTGAATAGGATATGGGTCTTTAAAAAAGCATTTGCTAGTTTTACAAAAGGTGCCGCGACTATTTATCCAGTACCATGTGACTTTAATACGTATGTGCATAGTGTAATGTTAAAACAGGGTCAAGCATTTGAAGCATATGCCTTGATTTTCAAGAAAAAGAAAAAAAAAGCTGAATGCAAGACACATCAGTCTCATAAGCATTAAAGCGTATTTTCCATTCAGTAGTAACAGGTACCATTTAATTTATGAGTCATAGTGGATAGCCCTGCCTCAGAAGCTAATTGACTTTGACCCCAGTTAGAAATTCATAATGTGAAATGAACAAAAGGTAGTTAGTAGAAATAAACACATCTTAACATTGTGACCTTATAATTTTATCATTTTGAGACTGTGGTAGCTCCTGCTGAGAGATTATCTAGGCAAATAAATTGTTGCTGTAAATACCATGCTTTCTGTTGACCAAATACAATTTAATTTTAGGTCACCAAAAAGCTAGCAGTAAATCCATAGCCCAAATATCTTTGATGATGAAGATGACACCTAAACAGTTGTGCCTCTGTCCATATAAAAGAATGATTTTCAACATGGCCAAAGCCATTTTTACATGGTAAATGTCTTTTCCTTGTTCTATAGGAATGAGGGAGGCTTAGTTCCTTAAATTTCCATTTTCTTACCTTCTGAAACTTGTATTGTCAGTCAGAAAATGAGCACGGACTTAAACCACTCCAACTATGTGTTGTTAGATTAAGAACAGTAAGCATAGCAGTTAGTAAATCAACCTCTCATAGTACAGGCAAACACAAAACAAATTTCCAGTCCCTAGAAAGAGCCTTCCTATTAGAAGGACCTATTTAAAAGTCATGATGCTTCCTGCCTGCAGTGCAGTTTTCAAGAAACTGCTCAAAAGGGAGAGAACCTGGCTTCCTCTGGAGGCTGAGGACCCAGCCCTGCTTCTTTATGGGACACATAGAGATCACCCCAGTCTTGATCTATTGAGTAAGTGGAATCAAAATATCCCACTTGCTGGTCTCTGGAGTAACTTGGATCATGTGAGCAGAAGCTAAATGGAACCAGTTGGTTGTATCTGTCTCTCCTAAAGGCCATCTGCCCAGAAAGACAGTGCCAAGGTTGGATGCTCCTGACCTTTAAAATCTACTATTGCCTTGAGCTCTGCCTGCTCTGGGCAGCCTGGCCAATCAATGAGCTGTGCTCATCTTTTGTAAGCATTAGTCATCTCTCTACTAACTCCTTAAACCACTAAATACTCTGAGTTGTCAATGAACAAAGTCTCTTTGCATTGTTCTAAGTAAAAGGATAAAAGATACTGATTCCTGGAACCTTAAATCTCAAAATAGAAATAGGGTTTGGGACAGGTTCAGGGTGAGCCAGCAGCTCCAGAAAGTAAGATTCTTGTCCATTTTCCCTGATTCATTTTCATCTCTGCGATCTTTATCCTACATCAAGTGTCCTAGTTGTTCTGTGTGTATAATCTACCGGTTGAAGAACAACTAATAGATGCCCCCAAATCCCAGGTTTAAAGATCATTGCCAATGAATGGCTTAATTAATCAAATGCCTTTAAAGGCTAGCCAAAGCACACAGAGGGATACCATGGTAATTCCAATAATCATACAAAGGTAAAATGAATTTTGAATATGCAACTCAACCCCAGTGTAGCAGAAATCTGATCCAGAGCTGTCATTTTTCACTGTGAGCCTCATGGATGAGCTATATTTCCCAGCATTCTTTGCTGTTAGATGTGGCCATGTGACTCAGCTGAAGCCAGTGGAATATGTGTGGAAGTGACATCATAACTGTTAGATCTGGTCCTCGCAGACCTCTTCTGTGTAGCCCAGCCCCTTTTCTACTGTTTCAGTCAGATATTAATTTGAGAGCATCTGGTCAAATGTAATGCAGCCTTTGTTAGGCTTAATGTCCCAGGTGGGCAAAACTCTCAATGTCTCTCTCTGTTTCCTGCCCTTGCACCATTTTAATGAGCAATAAAAAACAAAAGTTGAATCTACCATAATGACCTATTGAAATGTCAGGACCGTGTTATTAACAACCACTGTCCACTAATACAGTCTTTGTACACATAATATGCCTGTTCACATGAGCAGCTTCCAAAACTGAATCACAAAATTCTGCAAACCACCACAAAGTACTGTATTTCCCGATTTCAGACACGGGAATGTCTTAATTGTCATTTAAATAATTTAAGCGGTATGTTATTTATGTTCTAAAATGTCTTTGCCTCCCATAGAGCGACAAAGATTTCCTCCTATATTTTCTTGTGGAAGTTTTAACACTTTCAGATTTTACATTTGGAATGAACATTTGTATCTGATGCGACAAAAAGGCCAATGCTCATTATCTTCTTCAGGGAATATCCTGGATGGATGAACACCATAGATTCAAGAAGAAATTTATCCCTCAGTTAAATTGCTTTGACACTTCTGTCAAAACTGAAGCAATCATGTATGTTTGATTCAATGTCTGCTTATGATTTCTGTCCCACTCATCTATCTTTCAACCCAACAAACTATTCTAATTTCTATTGCTTTATCGTAAGTCGTTAAATTATATGTAAGGTCTAAATCCCAACTTCGCTACTTAAGGTATATTATTTGTTATTTTTAATCATTTCTGCATTCATGTGACATTTTAGAATCTTACTAGGACTATGTAGTATGCCACAATCATTTTATGTATTTTTGGCTCTGGTATCAAATATTTCCTTAAGGAACCCAGTTTCCTTTTACTGTTTCATGATATAGAAACTAAGACCTAGAAATGAAGATGTAGGTATTGGGTGTTAAGTCAATCAGTTTGCACAGGAAGGGAATGTATGCCTGTTCTAATGCAGGTGTGCACAGGGAGCTGTAATCCATCTAGGATTTAATAGACATGCAATATTGATATAAGTATGTGCCCAAGTCCAAACGAAGCTAATCACCAGTTCTCATGGCTTCCTTCACTGTAATTCACCGTAACAGCCCAAGTCTTCTTCCTGCTTGTCTGTAGCTTCCCACTCCGACATTGAGGCTGTGACATCAAGCATGCGCCATCTGTGAAATGCTTGTTTAATTCCAGCTTATGTACAAAGTTAATGACTCACTAACCCATGTGCTCTGCTAGACAACACCCCAGCCTTCTTAAGTCTTACACACACTAAACACACAAATTGACTACAACGCACATACAGTCACCCTTACAAAATCTGTTTCATTCTTCCAAATCTTGTCAACACCTTGTTGTGCAAGTAGGGACTTTAGTAATAATGAGCTGTGGAGCCCATCATCTGCATCACGGGGCTCTAAATAAATGGTTCTCAACGTGTGGGTTGTGACTCCTTTGGCAAACCTTTGTCTCCAAAACTATTTACATTACGATTCATAACAGTAACAAAATTACGCTTACAAAGTAGCAACAAAAATAACTTCATGTTTGCGGTTCACTGCAGTCCGAGGAACGGTATTAAAGGGTCCTGGTGCTAGGAAGGTTGTGGACCACTGCTCTACAGCAGAGTTTCCTCTGCTTGCTTCTTCGCCACTTAGTTGACTTCCCTTTGCTTGTGTATTTACAGTGAAGCAATGGCACCTCCAGAGGTTAAGGGGTTGACGGTAACATCGAGTCAGCCACTTCCACACTTTGTTGCCCGAGTTTTGTGTGGATGGAGTGATTCGCTAGCTCTTCACCTGATCTAGAGATGTCTTAGACCCTTCAGCTGTCATATATATATGTATATATATATGTATATATATATATATACATATATACACAGTATATACATGTGTGCATCTTTCCTATGCACACGTATAATCTATGAGTCAGCCAGCAAATGGTCAAGAGCATACACCATTAGCCCTTCTCCAACCTTCCAGTCTCCCCAGCTTTCGTTTTGATTTCTGACTGCTTTGCTGCCTGCCTCAGACTGCTTCCACCGCCTCTAGCAAATGAAACTTCAAGTCTGTGCTGCTCAAGCTGAGAGAGATGAAACTCCCTCCAGGCAAGAAGCTTCTAAATCAGCTCTCCTTACTTAAACAACGACCTTATCTATGAGTAAACACATCTATTCTGTAGCATCTCTTAGAGGTTTTCAGAGCCTGTAACTGGGATTTCCTAAGCTCACATCACCCTATCCTTGTTACTCTGGAGCAGAAGTGCCTAGAGTTTCCAGGATCTTTGCAGTATCAGAAGTGAACAGACACATATGGAGTCTAAGAAGTATTTCCCTGTGCTTAAAATGCAGTAACCATGTGAGTCTGACTGAAAAGTCTCCTTTTAAATCTGTCACTTATCCCCAGAAGAGAAGCCTTGTAGATTACTATTGCTTGCCAAGGTGTATTTTGTGCACAGGAGGGCATGTCTCGTTGACCAGTGTGGATACATTCGAAGATGACACGCAACCCTGTGTAATATGGCTAGCCAGATGCAGCATCCTCAGTGGTAACTGCCAGTCTGTTGTTCCCAGGGCCATGGTTAGTAGAACAAGAGAAAACTCTGTTAAACTCAAGAGCAGGGAATGCAACCAAGAGACATCAGGAGATGTCTGAGTCAGTTGCCAGTACACAAAGCATCCTGTTTTACTCTTTTCCTTTTTCTAGTACTTTAAAACTTAGGTATTTGAGAATCTGTTAATTTTTAAAGTCACATTCACTCCCTCTAACTCATTTGTGCTCCTTCCTGATCCACTCAGATTTGTGTCCACTTTCTTTTTTTTTTTAACCCTTAAGTCCAAGGTGTTCTTCCATATGTTCTCGGATTGTAGCTTTCCACTGGAGTAGTCTATCAACTAGGGACCACACTCTTACAGAAAACTAACTCTCCCCACCCCCTAGCAGCTATTAATTGCTTCTGCACCAAGGGTGGAACTTCATGCTCACTTCCTTCTCCATTCTGGGATCGGGTCTGGCTTGGGTGTGTATTAGCTGTCATAACCACTGTGAGTTCCTATGCACAATGGCCCTGCTGTGTCCAGAAGACAGCCTCCTTGCAGCCAGCCACTGGCCCTTACCCTCTTTACACCCTCTCTTCCAAAATGCTCCCTGGACTCTGGAATAAGAAGGATGATGGAAATGTTCCATTTAGGGCCACCGTGCGGTTTCTTATGCTCTGCACCTCGTGGCTCTTGGCTTAATTTTAAAGAGTAGAATGAGTACACTGTGAAAAGAAGATGAAATGACTAGTCTAGTAAATACATAAGCCAAGCGCATAGCCATTCGCCATCTCTGGGTGTTCTGCGCCATGCGTAATGGAGTGTGCTGTGCTTCACACACCTGGAAGCACTGAAGGGTTATTTATATCAGCATCCCAAGCATGACAGGAACAATGAATTCTCTTTGGTGGTAGGAAAGCTGCAGTGTCCCTAGGTGAACAGAAATTTGCTGGGGAATCATAATCTTAGGGATTCCCTGGCTTTCTATGGTGCATCATTGAGCAAACCAGTGTCATGTCTAGCCCAGCTATATTTGTCATTAAGATATATGTTAGTTTTATTTATTTATTTTTTTTGCAGTTTTTTTTTTTTTTTTGGCATCTTCACTTTCCTATAAGAAACATTTCATGAGAATTGGATAGATGGCTCAGTGGTTAAGAACACTTACTGCTTTTAGAGGGCCCAAATGTGGCTCCTAGTACCCATTTTGGACAACTTACAACTGCATTCAGCTCCACTGAATCTGATGCCCCTGGTGGCAGCTGGGGGAACGTACACACACACACACACACACACACACACACACACACACACACACACACCATATATAAAAGTAACTCTGTAAAAAGAAATAATTTATGTCTACATATGAAGTATGCAGATCTATTTGGTGGATATTTATAGATTCCAGTCTTTTTAGGGTTAGTATACTGAAAATTTTTCTTAATTGTTAAAATCTTTCATTGCTAAGAACAGTGTTAAAATTAATAAACACAACCACGAGTTGCTGTGCTTCCCACGTATTCATGTGTAGGAATTTACCCCCAACTTTAGAAGCGTAAAACACCTGTAAATCAGAAAGTAGAAGAGTAGAAGCAGTGCAGCTTGTGGTCTTTGTGGTTGATTTTCTGACCATCTGTAGCTCACCTTCAGTGTTAAGAGTCTGGCTTACTCTACTTCAAGTGTTGCTAGGTTCTGTTGTTGTTACCATGCTAATAGGTACCACTGCTCCTTTTCTTTTTAGACCTTGGCTGCATTTCATAACACAGCAGTAGCAATTTCTCCGATTCCTGCAATGGGTGACAGGTTTTTGTTTTTTCTCTACTTTAAATCCTGTAGCTTTGAAAGTCTCTCTCTCTCTCTCTCTCTCTCTCTCTCTCTCTCATGTGTGTATGTGTGTGTGTGTGTGTGTGTGTGTGTGTTCAATTATCTTAGCTATATGCATAGAGTGAATTGCTGGATTGTATTATAACTGTGGTCAAGTTTTTTGAGCAATGCCAGTTGTCGCTATGACTTAATATACTGACATTATCAAATTGTTCAAGTCTCTGAGAAATGAAAATAATTAGTGACATTAGGAAAAGTTCTGTTGTTGAGAAAGCAAATACTTGCTCTTTTACCTATAGTTTGTTTCTCTAATTTAATTAGTAAGTGATCAAGAGACAAAACTAGAAAGTGATATTAAAAACTGATTAAACAATCTTGTGATTTACAAAATCTGTGTATGCTGAGAAAGAAAAGAGAATGTATATCACATAGCCACTCTCAAATCTGTTTCTAAAGAGAAGAGTTAAATGGCTCATTTTACATCCATTTTAAGTAATACGCACCTATCAGTCTAGCTGTGTCCACTCAGCCACAGTCTGTGGTTTGTGACATTGGAAGCAGTAAGTTCCCATTTGTACAATAAACTCAAGTGTTCTCAGAATAAAAAAAGAATGAAAGAACATTGACATTATTTTTCTTGGTTTCTTGACTTCTGTGATTTTTCTCATTGAGTAAGGATTAGAAAAAAAGGTTATTTTCCTTTCTGGAAAGCTTTTTGTTTTGCATCAAGACAACAGAAAGCACATTAAAACAAATTATAAGAGTCCATTAAAAAAAACCCAATGATTTTTGTATGATGGGCTTTTGCAGCAAGATTTCATGGTGAGATATTTCATCTCCATTTTGATTCAGAAGTGTTGTGGGTTTTGGTTTTCGATCCTTGAAAACTGCAGTTTAGGTACAAATGTTTGCAGATGTTGGAAGCTTGATGTATTAAAGTGGTTTCAGCACAAATCCCTCATGCAATTAAGTGCCTATTCATACTTTTTTTCTTTACAAGGAAATACTGTTAACAAATAGTTCTGATATAATAGTATAACAAGGAAAAACTTGGGTCTAAATGGCTAACAGAAATAAGCTGGTGTGATTTTTAGAAGAACTAGCAGTTCTATGGGTATATTTTATTGTTATTTTCACTTTGCTTAAAAAATAATATGTGCACATTATAAATTTGGAAAAGACAAAAATGGGAAAAAACACAGTACTCTCAAACTTGGTACTTAGACATGAGCCTTCTTGATTGGCGTGTATGTCTCTGATAGTCTCCTTATTCCTATTCATCTTTAAACTCAGAAATTTCACTTATAATTATTTTAATGATCATCCTTTTTCATAAATTTTGTTGAAAGAAAACAGATCATATTGCTTAAGGTTTACCGTCTTCCTTAAGTAGCTTTCCTTCAGAGTAAAACAGGAAAATCGGGGCTGGAGAAATGAATTAGCCTTGAAAGTCGTAACTGCTGCTGCTGTCTGGGCATAGTTCCTAGTACCCATGTCAGTAGACCACAAGTGCCCGCACAATGAAAAGAGGATCCATATTACAGCTCTACTCTCAAATGTAGAGATTTGGTTCCGGGACATCCGGTGCCCTCTTCTGGCCTCTTTGGGCCGCCATATGCATGTCACAGGCACAAACTCATGCAGGCACATAAATAAAATGAATGTGGAAGTTTTTTCCTCCTCACCTCTCCTCCTCCCTACTCTACTTCTTTTCATCCTCCTCCCCCTCCTCCCTAGCCCTTCCTCCCCCTATTTTGTCTCTTCTTGTTTTTCTTCTTCCTTTTAAATGAAATTAGCCAGCAATATATACCAGCAGATGAATGTGCTTGCCACCAAGCCCGGTGACCTGAGTTTGATTCCAGGGACCTACATGGTGGAAGAATAGAACCAACTACCACATGTTTCCTGAATCCTCATGGCACTTGTGCACATACATGCACACACAAACACACGCAAACACACATGCACTCGTAATAATATCTATAAAAGAATATTTAGAAAGACTCAGTATTGCAGCTGTCCCCACACAGCTAATTTTCCAGGTCGGCATAATTTGGCTGAAGCCAAACCCTCCAATGTAATCCCTGAATAAGTAAATAATTTAGCCTTTTTGCATCAGAAGCCTCAAGTAATATGACCTTTTCTTGATTTAGAAAAATGTTATCTCGTTTCTTTTTAAAGATATTTGTTGTCTGTTTTTATTTATGAATTTTTGTTTCTCACATCTGTAGGTTTTATTATATGTTTCTGTGTATTCTACTCTTAGTAGTATCCTATAATTTTCAGATTCTATCTAAGAAAAACTGTGTCTGCCTTGTTGATTATTATTAATGTCCTCTAATTTTATCCAAGTTACTAAAAACATGAAATCTTCTCTTATAAACCTAATTAATATTTCATTGTGTGTATATTCTAATATTTTGTCATTTGTTTGCCGATGAACAATTATGTCATTTTCACATCTTGGTTCTGGTGACTAAGACTGTAATGATCATGCACACACACATATGTGTATTTAATAAACTCACCTAATAGTCTTTGTAGATACCCTCAAAAAAGAGATTTCTCCATCGTTTGATAGTTTGAACTTTATTTTCTTCAGATGCCTCAAAATGGTTTTCATACTGATGGGCAGAGTGAATGGAATTTTATGTAAGAAGTGGGAAATAGTAAGAGCTGGAGGGAACGGGAACTCCACAAGCAGAGCAACAGAACAAGATAATTTGAACACAGGGAACTTCCCAGGGACTCATACTCCAACCAAGGACTATTCGTGGAGATGACCTGG
>NW_026596234.1:6893918-6946375 GCF_907164565.1 Psammomys obesus | reverse complement strand
AAAAAAAAAAAAAAAAAAAAAAGACCTGTTGACAGTTTTAGAAAAATGTTTCCTGATTTCTTTCAGTGCATTTTTGCCCAATATTTTTCATTACTTCTCTTTATTCATGGGTGGGTGCACTGGGCATCTATGATGTGAACATGGATGTCAGGTGACAACCTTGGACATTGGTATCTTGCTATTCAGTATTGCAGATGTCAGATCTCCTGGCCCATGATCTTCTGGGGATCTTCTTGCCTATCTTGCATCTCCCTATAGGAGGACTTATTTGAATATAAAGTTCAGGTTCACCCACTGAGCCATCTCCCCAGCCTCGGTCCCCAGTCGTGTAAGGGCACACTCATCCTGATTTTGGCTTTTCATTTCCCTGGACTTCAAATTTTTACCATTACTGAATACTTTTTAAGACACCCTTTGACAATTTGCATATCAGTATTGGAAAAAAATCTTAGGTTTCTTGTTTATCATTCTGCATAATTGAATTAATTAATTAATTAATCAACTTATTTGCTATGGAGTTGTATGAATCCCGTATACATAATGCATGGTAACCCTTTACCAGATACATGATTTTTAAATACTTCTTCTGATGAACAACTTACCTTTTCATTTTATTTGTTTGGCGTTTTCCCTTTGCTGTGCAGGGACTTTTCAGTGTGATGCGGTCTAACTTGATTATTTTAGCTTTTGTTGCCTGAACTTTTGGTGTTGAAGCCAACAAAGTATCACACAGATAAGTATCATGAAATTTCGCCACTTTATGAGTTTTGCAGTTTCAGATTTTACTTATAAAACTTTAATCCATTCTGAGTTGATTTTATGCATGATATTAGATAAGGATCCAATTTCCTTTCGGCATGTGAGTATATACAGTTTTCCAAACAAGATTGATCAAAGAGACTCTCATATTTCCATTGTGCCTTCTTGCTGTTCTTGTGAAAGAATGCTCCACTATGCTTATATCTGTATTTTGAATCTGTGTTTTATCTTATTAGCCCACGTGTCTGTTTCATCTTACAATTATAAGTATCTTCAGTAACTGCAACTTTTTGAAAGCAGGGAATGTGGTGAATATTCTTTCTTTCCCTTCAGGATATTTTATAGTTCATAAAGCTTAGTGTTGTTTGTATCTTTATGTGAAAACGCCATTGGGATTTTGATAATATTTTTCCAAATCTGCATATAACTTCCTGTGGTGATCTTCTTAGAATATTAATTATAGCAATCCATGAACATGTAACGCTTTTCCATTAGTGCGTACCAGAGTTTCTTTCATACATATTTTACAGATTTCAATGTGCAAGTCTTTCCTTCGTTAGTTATTTGGTGTCCCTTTAGTCATGAAGAATTTGTTCCTAAGTTTGCTCATAAATATTTTACTCCTTTTGATATAATAGTGAGAGTGTGTTCTCCACTTCTCTTTTGGGCATATTTTAATGTGAAGAAACACAACTGCCTTTATGTATTTAGTGCCTTTCCCTGCAACTTTACCACGTTTGTTAGAATTTTTTGCTTAGAATTTTTGTGTTTTGTGGTCAGGGAGAGAAAGACCAGTAGTTAAGGGTGCTTGCTGTTGTTGCAGGGGTCCTGAGTTCAGATTCCAGCCCTCATGTTGGGGACTTAACTACCACCCAATTCCTGTGTAGAGACTTTAAGCCCCTTTCTAGTCCCTGAATGTGCTGTACTCACTGTATGCACATACCCCCACCTAGAGACACACACATAAAGACTATTAAAACTACAAGTAAAAGGGGCCTGGAGATAGGGCTCAGTGGCTAAGAGCACTATTTGTTCTTGCAGAAGACATAGCTACAGTTCCTAGCTTCCTCATTATGGCTCACAAACACCTGTAACTACAGTTCCAGGGGATCCAACACCATTTTCTGGCCTCCAAAAGTTCATCTATGCATGTGGTACGCATACATAAGCTCAACTGTAAACCTGCACATTAAATCAATAGATAGATAGATAGATAGATAGTAGATAGATAGATAGATAGATAGTAGATAGATAGATAGATAGATAGATAGATAGATAGATAGATAGATAGATAGATAGTAGATAGATAGATAGATAGTAGATAGATAGTGGACAGATAGATGATGGAGGAAATAGGAGTTTTTTGTGCGCAGAGGACTGTGTATTCTGCGAGGAGGGATGGCATTGGTTTTCCTCAATTTGTATGTCGTATATTTCTTTGTAAAGTCTGATTTGTCTTGTTTATACTTGAACTCCTAGTGTTGCACAGAGTTGCTGAGCAATTCATTGTCTATCTCTTTAGACATAAGGTTTCAATTTTTCTGCATCAATTTAGTTGCTAGCTACAAGCTTTTCAAGGATTTCCTCTATTGCATGGAGAGAATGTGCTTCATATTTTTTGTAGAGTATATTTTAAATTAGGAATGGATATTTAACTTGGCAAAATGCCTTTGTACAGCTATTCGGGTGACTGGTTTTTTAATATTTCATTTTGTTTATGAGATATATCATGCTAATTCTCTTTTACATGTAACCCTAAACATGTACTCCAGGTATAAATTTCAGATGCTCACTTAAGTCGACTTACGCCAAGATCCTCTTGCATTAGGCTTATCTGTGCCTGTTTTCAGACCTTTGCAGGGATATCTACCATAGCTACCAGGCTGAAGTTTTATCACCAGAACAATGCTGGTCTCATAAAACGTATTTGGAAACACATCTCATAAAAGGGTCTTTTCTGACTTGTTTTTATCATTTTTAAACTTAGAATAAGAGATTTTCTTAGCCCATGTGTTTCTTTATCCTATTTTTCCGAACGTCTTTTTCTGCTCTCCGTGAAAATGACTGCACTGCTGGAGAATAGTTAGACACTCAGCGTTTAAAGGAACACAAACAATTAGTTATGCTAATGACAATTACAGGGAAAGTGCAATTCCATTAGGTTCTCATCTGTTTAATGGCAATTTTCAAAATCTAAATATGTTTAAGGGGCATTTACATAGCATGTTTGATTAATTTTAATAGCAATTACCATTAAGTAAAACAAATTTGTGAATATGCTCCTACAAGCCCTTCCTGGAAATGTCAAAAGCTCTTCAGACACAAGACTAAACAGACACTGTGCTCTCTGAGTGTCACTCTTTGATCTTCGAACATAGTGCCCATACAGGATAACCCCAATGCATTTGTCATTTCTGTAAGTTCCCATTTAAACATCTCTGGCTTCAAACCTCTCTCTCTTCTATTCATCAGCCAATGTGTTGACACCAATAATAGTTCTGCAAACCATTAATTCCAACCCATAATGCAATTGGTTGGTTCAGTCTATGTGTGTGGCAAGTGTGTCACATACACCAGACTCGGGGGTAGTTCCTAGAGTTGGAGTAAACCCAGGCTTTAAATATGATGACAGAAGTCAGCAACATACAAGACAACCTCACTGGGTTACAATGAAAGCATTGCCTTAAATAAAGCCATCATTCTGGACTATGAAATCCAGCATGGGCTTAAGATAAAGAAGATGGTTTCCCACGGTTATGTGGGAGTTAATCAGGTGGAAGGACAGTGAGTGGGTGTCAGGAGAAGAAAGATTTGGGTGGGAAGTGGCCCTCAGGGGCAGGTTGCAGAAGACACAGTAGGTGGGAAGCAGGGCACCTGAGGCAGTGAGATAGGACTGTGATTGACATGTTCTTAGTGGGCCTGAGAAGGCAAATGGATTCAAGACAAGCTTGAACTTGTGAGACTGTGTGAGTAATTTGATTGACAGAAGATGATAGCATAGAGCTACCTAAAGAGATCACAAGATTTACAGAGTTTTCATGTACACGTAGGAGTCTCAGTATAACCCCCGATTTTCTGAATTAGAATTTTAGAATTTACATTTAGCACACGTAACAGGTAATCCCAATAATCACAAAAGCCTGGAGATGATGCTTTTCTGAAAGGAATGAAGTCTGATGGCCACATTGTTTTCTTTTAAAAACGGGATATAATTTTTGCATTTTATTTTTGCATAGTCCACATGTGTGAAGGTGTCTACAGAGGACAGACTGTTAGGTTCCCGCTGGAGCTGGAGTTAAAAGTTATTGTGAGCTGCTTTCAATGGGTGCTGGAATTGGACTACAGTCCTCTTTGATATCAGCAAGCATTCTTCACAACTGAGTTCTCTCTTCAACCTCCATGTTGTTTGTTGATTAACTAAAATGGTCCTTGACAACCAGTACTGTAAGGGGCGGTGTGAAGGAAATGTACTGTAAATGACGTGAATGGACCAAAATAATGAAGCTGCTCTTTCACTGCCTGATTTTCAATGATTGTAGAGTTCACAAACTGGATTTTTTTTTTTATAGCTAGACAAGAAGTGCTATTGCCCATGGAGCTGATTTGGTTTAAAGGTGAAGTTGTGGAGTTAAGCAGGTGGTGAGGGTCAGGGCAGGTTGGTGGGCATGAGGTTGTCAGTGTATATTGAGCAAGAATACAAGGAACCAACATCCATGCAGGCAAAAGGGGGATGAATTATTCCTGACAAGGAGGCAAAAAGAATATGTCACGATTAATGTCTTACTGCTCTTTTTTTGTGTGTGTGTGTGTGCTAACCATGACCAAGGCAGAGTTTAAAAAAAAGCATTTCATTTAGGGCTTATGATTTCAGAGAATTGGAGTTCATAGCTAAGGTAGTTTGAATGAAAATGGCCCCCATAAGCTCATATGGAGTGGCACTATTAGGAGGTAAAGCCTATTGCATTTGATGTGGCCATGTTGGAGGAAATGTATCATTGTAGAGGTGGGCTTTGAGGTTTTCAAATGTTCAAGCCAGCCCCAGCATCACTTTCTCTACTTGATATCTGCAGATCCAGATATAAAACTCTGGGCTACCTCTCCAGCATCATGTCTACCTACATGCCATGTCGATAATGTACTCAACCCTTAAACAGTAAGACATCGCCAATGAAATGTTTGTTGTCGTTGACCATCATGGTTGGGGTATGGCAGCAGGAAGGAAGGTCTGGTGCTAGAGCAGCTAAGCTTTGGAAACCTCAAAACCTGCTCCCAGTGGCACACCTCCAACAAGGCTGCACCACTACAGAAGAAACTTTGGTTCTTCTTGTTCAGTTGTTGTTTGGGAGGCTTACTGCCTCCTTGTGTTAACCTGGATCTAGTCCTAGAAGGTTCTAGCCTCTGTACAATCTAACCTATGCCTAGAATATTTTCGCCTCTGAGACTTACTGCTTAATAAGCTATGATGAATTAAAACAGCCTGTATATTTTAAAGATGTGTTGATCTCGGAATGGAAACCAGGATGAGTGTAATGTTGGGGAAGAGGCTCTCCCTTTGTCTTCACAGGAGAAGAAAAACTATGGATACCATCAAAAATTATAAAGATTAGATTGGAACAAGAGTAAAGGGAGCTTTATTCTTTATTCTCTTGAATAAAGAGAGCTAGCGCTTGGCCATTTAATTCAAATTAGTGTATAAAGACTAAAGTTTTCTTCTTAAATTAAAAGGATATTTTGTTGTTTGATATTAAAATAGCAGTTAAGAGATTTAAAATGTTTTAAGTAAATTTAAAGGATTACTACAGTTTCAACTTGTTTTCTAAATCTCTAAGAATAGGAGTAATTTGAAGGTAAGATTAAAAATAACTTGATCAGGGCAGTGGTAGCCCATGCCTTTATTCCCAGCAGAGACAGGTGATCTCTGAAAGTTAGCTGTTTTCTAAACTCTATAGAGTTACAATGAACATGGTGGTAACGGTTCACACCTTTAAGCCCAGCACTTGGGAAGCATACACCTTTAATCCCAAAACTCTGATCTCTGATCTCTGAGTGCAAGACCAGCCTAATACAGAGCAAGTTTCAAGTAGAGAAAAGCTTAGATGGAGGTTTGGTGGTACACGCCTTTAATCCCAAACAATGAAGGTAAAGTTAGTTTGTTGAAGGAAGCACCCATATTTGTAAGTTATGTCTAATTTAGTGGTAGAAAAGGTAATGAGTCAGAGAAAAAGTTGACAGAATAGGAGATGCCCAACTCTCATGAGAAGAGAGAGAGAGAAAGGGAAGGTACTTAAGGAGCAATACAGAGAGGAGAAGAGCCAGTTTTACTAGGATAGTAATAGAAAGATGGATTGCAGAGAGAGAACTCAGGTGAAAATCAGATGAGCTAGAAAATGAGGAGCCAGGAGATTAGAGCAGATTGCTGGAGTTAGTTTGAGATGAAGCAGAACAATTCAGAGGCTGAGAAAAAAGCCAGATTGAATAAGCTAGTTGGGAAAGGAGTTTGAGCCAGAACAGCTGAGTTGAACAATCCAGCCCTGAGCTAAAAAAGAACACGGAAAGGTGAGCTTATTAAGCAGCAAGTCTCAGAGGCTAAAAATATTCTAGGCCTAGGTTAGATCGTATGGATGCTTCCAGGACTAGGCCTATGATAGTAGAAGAAGACAGTGAGCCTCCCAGACAACAACTGAACCAGGAGAATAAAAGTTCCTTTTACAAACCATCAAATGCTTCCCCCCACCCAGTCCCAAATTCCACTAACTGGTAAACAAGTATTCAAATTTATGAGTCTATGAGGGACATCCCCATTCTGACCACATCAATAATCAGCTTGGCTGGGTTTAGAATCAGGCTTGTCTGTGAGGGCCTCTTCCTTCTGAGGAGGGAAGACTCACTCCAAATGTGGGCTGTCCCTAGCCCTTGAGATGGGGGTTCCCAGGCTGAAAACAAAAGGAGAAAGTGATCCATGTGCCAGTGTTAATTTCCCTCTGCTTCCAAATTGTGGCTGCAATAAGAGCAGCCAGCTCAAGATGGCCTCCGTGGCTTCCCTGACATGACAGACTATTCACTGAAACCGTGAGCAGAAATAAACCGTTGTTCAAAAAAATAAAATAAAATAAATTATATATATATGCCAGATATTTGGTAAGAGCAATGAGAAAAGTACAGAGAACAAATGAACTATTTGGAAAAAATAGCCTTGTCACATCAAGTAATATGCTTGACAGGAACTTGAGAGCAAGAGGAGATGTCAGGTAGCAAGCCCGTGCTGACAGCTTCCCACAGACAGTATAAGATGCTGAGGAGTCATTTAAGATCTTTAAATCTAGCAATAATTTGATTGGGTTTTAGGCAGTATAATCAATTGCAAATGGATTAAGAACCTTTCTTGCATAAAGTGTGTTGTGAAATAACTAGCTTTCAATTAAAGATAACATGCAATTGACAGCTAATTAACACTGGAGGTATTTTCAACAGAGTTCGCAATTCACAAATTCTTGTATTCAGGCTTTATGATGGATCATGAGTATTAAAAATATTCTGAATTTGTTGTTGTTTGATTTAACTAATTGATCAAAATGCCCTAAAGAAATACAATTTGTATTTGGCCCATAGGTTCCATTTCTTGCCAGTATTACCACCCAGGGCCAAAGGATACTTGCTTAGTTCCTCTATGAACTGCTTCCTAGGCACTCGTTAGGACTGATCTTCAGGGAATGGGGTGTGCAGCACCCTCACCTCTCAGAAAGCTAGGATTTCAAACGTGTCACAGGATGTGGGGATGGCTGCTGAGTCCTCAAGTGACCAGCCAGACTGTGGCAGCTCTCTGAGTAATTGAAACTATTGTGCAGATGTCAGCCACCTGCCTCCTCATAGCAATGAGTGTCTTGGCGATGAGTGTCTCGGTTACTGGCTTCAAGTGATCTGGGGGGGGGGGGTGGGGGGAGAGAAGCTGAGCTGATTTGGTGATTCCATCCTATAATAAGTATCTGTACTTTGATAGATTGGATTTAGTATTTCTCCAGAGTCAACCAAAAGTAATTGTTTTAGTGAGCTCCTTGTTTATAGTTTGAATGTTCGATCTATTTGTGGAATCCTAGTTTAGCAATCAGAGGCATTACACAAATTTTGAACAACACCAAAGAATATATCATAATACTTAGTTTTACTAGTTTATTTTTTGTGTCTAGTCTCCCTAAGTCCTTGTCCCCTCTCTCAATGACAGATAATATTATTGATGTTTCTCTACATTCTCTCTCTCCTCTGTGTGTTTATATGTACATGAACACATGTACATGGCTGTTCTTAGCACAAATGAGAGCAAATTCATGATTTAATAACTTTCTCATCTGAGATCACTTCACAGCCCCGTATTTATTTATACCAGTATTCTTAGTGTGTAAAAAGGATCCATGAATACATAATGTCTTTTCTTTCTTCAGCTGCATGGTATTATAAATATTTGCAGGATTTTGCTGTGGCAAACCATAACCCAATAAATACACTATCACAAAAGTTTCTAAGTACAGGTAAGACTCTATTCATAGATTTTTTTTTAACAAACTGTATCTCTCCTACTTAAGGAGGTGAGCAATAGTTTTCATCATTTACAACTTTGAAGTGTAACCACTGTAAATGCAACCGAAATAAAATCAGGAATGCTGTACCATGACACAGCTACCCTTTGCATTATTTTTGAGTGACATAAAGACCCTTTTATAACTAAGGTAATAATTTGTTTTTAAATTCAAAACAGCCATGCCATCTGTGAATCAGATATCATAGCATTTAATCTGTCCAGTGTCCTTAGTGAGTGTGATAATGGGTCCACAACGCAGCTGAAGAAATGGACACTTTGAGAACTTATTTCACTAACTTGTGAAGTCATGGAACCAAGATTTAAAAGACATTCTATCCAAATTCTATTCCCAGAGGTTTTTGTGAACTCCACTCTATTTCCCCTCCCTTCCCCTCCTCCCTCCCTCTGTCTCCTTTGTCTCCATTTTCCCACTCTCCGCCTGTCATTTCCTCTACACCCCCTCCTATGACTTTCCTTAGGTTTCCAAATCCATTGCCCTGGGTTTGGAAACAAGCAGTACATTTGATGGAGAGAATTTCTATAAAAGTCATCATGTATCTGCTCATTGTACAGCATATTAAAATAAACTTCAAATGTAGTGGCTTCAGAAAAAAAAAAAACATACAGGAAAGTAAAAAGAATAAAATAAACGGTGCCTAAGTAAGACTCTGAGCTGAAAGTGATGCACTTACATCTTAGACATTCCAAGGGAAATTCATGGCCAGCGCAACCCTCCTGTGCAATAATCTGGTGGAAGAGATGGATGGGGTGAGCATCGGCTGTTGTTGCCTTTGGCTATATAAGTCCCCAGTTCTCTATTCAGAGCCACCTCCCCACTCGACGATGTGCTGAGTCAGCTGACTCTTGCGCCCAAAGTATTCCAAGAAAAGCATGAAAAATAAAGCATGTGGCCACAGCATTAGTTATGTGAAGAATGAGCTTCTAAGTTAGATTGTTGCTATTTGAAACACAAACTGTAGAGTGCTGAATGGGGAAGTGATATTGATTTAGAGTAAGGGGGAGAGCACTGGAACAGCGATGTATGCACAGCGCTTGGGATGCTACAAGCGTCTGCATCAAGCCTCCGCCAGCTAATGCATGTTCTTCCATAACCTTACTGAAAGCGAAGAAAACTAAGATCAGACCCACTTGTCTCTGTATTCATCAGCCTGAAATACCAACACACATCATCGAAGAGGCTCTCCACTGAACAGCATTCAAAAACAACACTTGAGTGCTCCAATGCTGGCATGTGGACAGAAGGAAGGATATAAATGGAGGATCTGTGGCAGTACTCTTCCATCCCTGAGAAATATAGCATGGTAGACATAAATGGGAGAGGAGGAGCAAGAGAGGGAAAGATCATGTGGATAAGAGAGAGGGTATAAGTATGAGAGAAAACTAAGAGTGTTTAAATGAGAGAATGATAAAATGAACAAGTGAGAGACAGATAGAGACAGACATGAGAGAGAGAGGGGGAGGGAGAAAGGGAAGGAGAGAGAGCACATGCACAGATTATGGTCATAATTCACCCATCTTCGAAGAAATGTCTTGGTTGAAACATCCTTCTTTCTGAGCATAGCGTCCTTCTTTCTGAGGTAGCATCCCACCTCAGTCATGCTAACTACTGTGAGAAGATACCACTCTTAGGCTTACTATTTAGCTCTGTGCCCCACCACACTCAGAAATCTTCCGCCAATTAATTAATCCTTTGACTACCACATAAAGAAATGAGTTTCATACAAGTCTTTGACTTGCTTGGTTAGGGTTACACCAAGGTACTTTATGTCATTTGTGGCTATTGTGAAGGGTGTTGTTTCTCTAATTTCTTTCTTAGCCCTTTTGTCTTTTGTATACAGGAGTGCTACTGATTTTTTTGAGTTAATTTTGTATCCGGCCACTTTGCTGAAGGTGTTTATCAGCTGTAGGAGTTCCCTGGTAGAGTTTTTGGGGTCACTCATGTATACTATCATATCATCTGCAAATAGTGATAATTTGACTTCTTCCTTTCCCATCTGTATCCCCTTGATCTTCTTCAACTGTCTTATTGCTCTAGCAAGGACTTCCAGCACTATGTTGAAGAGATATGGAGAGAGTGGGCAGCCTTGTCTTATCCCTGATTTCAGTGGGATTGCTTTAAGTTTCTCTCCGTTCAGTTTGATGTTGGCTATAGGCTTGCTGTATATCGCCTTTACTATGTTGAGACAGGTGGGGAACAGAGCTAAAGAGAGAATTCTCTGTAGAGGAATATCGAATGGCAGAGAAGCACTTAAAGAAATGCTCAACCTCATTAGCCATTAGGGAAATGCAAATCAAAACAAGCCTGAGATTTTACCTTACACCCATCAGAATGGCCAAGATGAAAAACTCAAGGGACAACACATGCTGGAGAGGTTGTGGAGAAAGGGGAACCCTTCTCCACTGCTGGTGGGAATGTAAACTTGTACAACCACTCTGGAAATCAATCTGGCACTTTCTCAGACAACTAGGAATAGCGCTTCCTCAAGATCCAGCCATACCACTCCTAGGCATATACCCAAAAGAGGCGCAAGTACACAAAAAGGACATTTGCTCAACCATGTTTGTAGCAGCTTTATTTGTAATAGCCAGAAGCTGGAAACAACCCAGATGCCCCTCAACTGAAGAATGGATGCAGAAACTGTGGTACATCTATACAATGGAGTATTACTCAGCAATGAAAAATAAGGAAATCATGAAATTTGCAGGTAAATGGTGGGACCTGGAAAGGATCATCCTGAGTGAGTTGTCCCAGAAGCAAAAAGACACGCATGGTATATACTCACTCATATAAACATACAACATAGAATAAACCCACTAAAATCTGTACATCTAAACAAACTAAGCAAAAGAGAGGACCCTAACTAAAATGTTCAATCCCCATCCTGAAAGGCAAAGAGGATGGACATCAGAAGAAAAAGAAAATAGGAAACAACCTCGGAACCTGCTACAGAGGGCCTCTGAAAGCCAGAAGAAAACAGGAAACAACCTTGAAGCCTGCCACAGAGGGCCTCTGAAAGCTTCTGCAGTATAGACTGTCAAAGCAGATGCTGAGCCTGATGGCCAACTGATGGGCAGAGTGAATGGAATTTTATGTAAGAAGTGGGAAATAGTAAGAGCTGGAGGGGATGGGAACTCCACAAGGAGAGCAACAGAACAAGATAATTTGAACACAGGGAACTTCCCAGAGACTCATACTCCAACCAAGGACTATTCGTGGAGATGATCTGGAACCCCTGCACAGATGTAGCCCATGGCAGTTCAGTGTCCAAGTGGGTTACATAGTAATGGGAAGAGGGACTGCCTCTGACATAATCTGATTGGCCTGCTCGTTGATCACTTCCCCCTGAGGGGGGAGCAGCCTTACCAGGCCACAGTAGAGGACAGTGCAGCCACTTTTGATGAGAACTGATAGACTAATATCAGAAAGAAGAGGAGAACCTCCCCTATCAGTGGACTTGGAGAGTGGCATGCATGCAGAAAGGGGAGGGAGGGTGGGATCGGGAGGGGAGGAGGGAGGGGCTTATGGGGGGGATACAAAATGAATAAAGTGTAATTAATAATAATAAAAAAAAGAAATGAGTTTCACCATGGCATTGCCTGCATCTATAAAGAATTTTTTTTTTTTTTTTTTTTTTTTTTTACATTTTGGGCACTGGGACTTATACTTAGATGCAGAGTTTGTGCTTCACATGGAGATTAGAGTTAGTAAGCCATAAACCTCAGAAACACTCTGATTCTCTCATTGGCCCCTCTGCTAGAGTCTGACATGCTCTAGCCTCTACTGATTCCCCCCCCTCTGTGTGTGTGTGTATGTGTGTGTGTGTGTGTGTTTGCATGTACATGTAGCTACCCATGCATGCACCAGAGGTCAGAGGATGATGTCAGATGTCTTCCAATGTTGCTCTCCAACTTGTTCTTTGAGACAGAGTCTCTCATTGATCCTGGAGCCACGCTTACACTCAGTAAGTCCTGATCATCCCCTGTCTCTGTCTTGCACAACTCTGGCATTCCATATGTGCACGGCAATACCTAGACGTTTTAGGTGGGTGCTGGGATTTGAACTCAGGTCCTGATGTGTTCTCATCACTGAGCCATCTCTCTAACTGCTTGTGTATCATTTTCCTTGTGCCACACTAAACCTGAAGCAGTGATCCCAGTTCATGCCACAACCAATGGAGTTAAGAAAGGCAGCCATCATCATACCAAGTCTGGACTCCAGGAGCCTTGTGGAGTTGTTGGAAAAGATGCCAGGTTTTGTGCTGAGTGTGCAATGTCGTCCTTAGGCTTTTGTATTTGAACCCTTGACTAGCACCTGAAGGCAGGCTTTGAAGATGTTTTGAAGATGTTAGCATCACATATTTTACATAAAATATGCGAAAGGCAGCATGTTGCCTCTGAAGAGCACACTTAGGAATGGCATTGAGTGGCTGTAAACTCGCTGTGTCCCTTACATTTATTGCATAGCAACTATGCACTATTATCTCAATAAAGAAAGACCTGCAGTGTTCAAGAGCTCATCAGTGACTCTTATGCATTCATTCCTAGTTGAGTAAGTTAAAAATATTGTGAGTCATCATTAATAATTTACATATTTATGAATCTAAAGTATAGCCCAGGGTAAGGAGTGTTTCTTAGATCTTGCTTCCAGGGTCACAAAAATATGTCGGGATGCCTAGGTGTAAACTCAGCCCGCAGCTCAGTTTTCTCACTGTGCCATGGGGATAGAAGTGATGCCTGGGGAAAGGTGAGGCGAGCCATGCAGTGGACAGCCTGGTGCTTGCAGCAGTGCCAGGAAGGGAATGCCTGCTTATAGTGGCTCTGCTCTTTCTCTTCTGCCTCACTTCCTTTTCCTGATGTGTGATAAAATAATGTGACAAAGTCAATCTAAGGGAGCAAGGGCTGATTCTTCCTCTGAAGGGTACAGTGTAGCATGGTGTGTTACGGTGGTGTTAAAGCCACTGATTAGACCAGTGGTGCAGAGCAATGAGTGATGGCTCTCTGCAGCTCTCCCTCTCTACTTACATAGTCCAGGCTCCCTGGCAACAAACTTTAACACCCACAGAGAGCCAGTCTTCCCAGTTAACACAGTTTAGAACGTCCACCACAGACATGCCCCAAGGCCATGGTTCTAGACTCTATCAAGCTGATAATTAACACTAACCCTCACATACTGTTGTAATGCTTAATATGCATAGATGGTCACTATAGCAACTTTTTGAAGATTTGAGTTCTATTTACTTTGGCACTTAGTTTATCCATGTGACCCTTAGTCCTCTAGAGGTCAGTATCTCTGTCTCTAAAGTATAATGTACTGATGGGGTCCTACACATACTGCAGGTCTCAGATATATAGGGTATCTTCAGCAGTATTTTCTCATGCATGCTTATTTCACTAATAGGTCACAGCTCCTGTGCAATAAATATAGAGACCACAAGCAGCTAGACAGAGAGCCACCAAGGCTATTTTTCAGTGTGCAGGCAATGGGCTACTGTTCACTTATTTTACCCCAATACCGGGGAGTCTATCATCTGCAAACAAATTTAGCCAATTGTGCCCCATAATGAAGAGTCTGTAGTTGCTATGAACTAAAAGGTTTCCTTCTGTGTTCAGCAGCTATTAATTTATATTCCAGGTAAAAGCCTCCACTTTCCTTCTGCCAACTCTAATAAAACCTCATTAGGCAGGTTAAGAGGATGGAAGGAAAAAGAAGGATGGCAACAGGGCTTAGGAAAGCCAGGTTTATGTTAAATTAATTTTTGAAGTAGGCCATCTCCATGTACACCTTGTGGCAAATCCATATGCCTTCCTCCCCCTAACCCCTTGCCACACACACACTTCCAATTCTTATGCCTTGGGTAGGAAAAAGGGTTAAACCTTTTACTGATACAGAAGCATCAACAAACTTGTACAACCACTTTGGAAATCAATCTGGTGCTTTCTCAGACAATTAGGAATAGTGCTACCTCAAGATCCAGCTATACCACTCCTTGGCATGTATACGAAATATGCTCAAGTACACATCAAGGACATTTGCTCAGCCATGTTCATAGCAGCTTTATTGGTAATAGCCAGAATCTGAAAACACCCGGATGCCCCTCAACTGAGGAATGAATACGGAAATTGTGGTACATTTACATAATGGCATACTACTGAACAATTAAAAACAAGGAAATCATGAAATTAGCAGGCAAATCATGGGAACTAGAAAAGATCATCCTGAGTGAGGTATCCCAGAAGCAGAAAGATACACATGGTGTATAAACACTTATAAGTGGATATTAGACATATAATATAGGATAATCATTCCAAAATATATACACCTAAAGGAGCTAAACAAGGAGGAGGACCCTGGGTAAGATAATCAATCCTCATTTAGAAAAGCAAATGGATAGACATCGGAAGAGGGAGAAAACAGGAAACAGGACAGGAGCCTACCATAGAGAGCTTCTGAAAGACTTTATCCAACAAGGTATCAAAGCAGATGCTGAGACTCATAGCCAAACTTTGGGCAGAGTGCAAGGAATCTTATGAAAGAATGGGGATATAGAAAGACCTGGAGGAAACAGGAGCTCCATAAGGAGAGCAACAGAATGAAAATATCTGGACCCAGGGGTCTTTTCTGAGACTGATACTCTTACCAAGGACGCTGCATGGAGATGACCTAGAACCCCTGCACAGATGTAGCCCATTGCAGCTCAGTATCCACATAAATAGCCTAGTAAGGGAGGAGCCCTGATAGGCAAGGGTCAAGGAGATGGGAAGAGGACCAATCTTATCAGTGGACTTGGGGAGGGGCATGGGAGGAGATGAGGGAAGGAGGGTGGGATAGAGAGGGCATGAAGGAGGGGGTTGCAAAGTGAATAAACTGTAATTTATAAAAAAAATTAAATTAAAAAATTTAAATGCAAAAACAAATATCTACATGCATTTAGTGAAGAGAAAAACAATTTTATTAGCAGACTGCTGCTGGCGAAAGTGGTCCTTCCTATTTTATGTGATGAAGTAAATATGTCCCTCTAGTCTTAAATGCCTACATCAAACCTTATCAACACAATCACCTTGGCACAGAACGACTTAACTCACCACAGAACAATACAGAGTCTTCAGGAGAACTCTGGTGAAAACAGACATGCTGTAAGACCAAGGCATCTCAAAACTGAACAAAGTAGCATTCCAGAGTATGAGGGATTCTGGAAAGGTTGTGAGAAATATGCTATCTTTCTCCTTTGGCCATAAGATATGGACTTTCAGTATCCACTGGGCAAGTTTCATTTGGACTCCAGTGAATCCCACGTTAAGAACTAAAGAAAGCAAGCAATTAAAAAAAAATCTCATGCGTAGTTTCTGTATTTTCCCATCCCCACTGGGAGAAATAGATGGATGGACGAAGCCAAAACAAACAAACAAAAAAACCACTATGCGTTTCTGCAAATGTTCGCTAGCATTATTTTTCAAAGACAATTACTGGGCTCCTATTTCTATGTTTACTTCTACTTCAACAAGGTCTGTGACCTCACTGTCAGCTCACACTGATGCAGTAATTGCTTCCTGTAGACCAGGCATGGCTTTCTCCTCCCTTCAGTAATGAGATGGGGAATGAGCTCATGGAAGTTAAGACTGTGCAGAGGTCTTCTCTGCAGACAGAACCACTCTTTAAAAGTTTAAATTTTCAGCAAAGACAAACTCAAAAATTCCCATACGTGCATTTTGATTTATATTTTTTTCCTATTCTAAACTGTTTGTCACAGTGACAAGGGTAGGAGTTCTGTTGGATGGCTGACTACTGCACAGACTGGGGACTGCAGCTGTATGTGTAAAGTGGCCTGCCGGAGCCAGCCAGCAGAGTCGAACAGTTCTTGAATCGGGAGTGAGGATTAATATTAATAAAATAAGCACACAGCACACAGGAAACTTTTTAAAGGTCCAGACTCGACAGCCACAGCAAAAGGCAGGCTGCCGCAGCAAGCAGTGCAAGCAGCAAGTCTCAAGTCTCTGCCTCCTCCTCTGCCTCCAGCCCTCTGACCTCTTTTATCGTCAGGAGTTACTTTTAGCCAGTAAAACATCTCAGAACAATGGATTAATTTGCACAAGGAGCCTGAGGAAGAGGTGTGACCCTCACAAGCTATCACACCTGCTGTCACAAACAAAAGGAGATAGACTTGCAAGTTCTTCTCTGCCATTAGTAAAGGCCTCCTAAAAGCCATCTCTCCGCCAAGATTTAAATATCAAAGCAGGCCGCTGGAGTCATAGCTCCCAACAGTGGCCATCCGGTTACAGTGTTGATTCTTGTTGCCCATCTGTGTAGACACCAAGCCATGACCAATGCCACATCAGCATGTAATGCCTTGACAACAGTGAAGATAATTTCATCAAAAGAGGAATCTTGCGATGGGAAGCTACTTAGAGACTTTTATAATCTTGATACAATTTTCAACAAATAAGTTTAATTCCAATTTTTTTAATGTTATTGTGAGTAAAATTGTTTTCCTGGAAAAAAAAATCAGCACGTATAAAATGTGAGATATCTCTGTGTGTCTTAAAAGACACACACACACACCTACCTCTTCACAAGTGGCATAACGTTAACTTGATTGGCAAGACAGCAGTGTTGATGGACTCTAATAAAAATGGTTTCTGTGGATTGTCTCCATGGTTACGTCTGCTTTTTGAAGATGGTACTTCACAAATTAATATACCTTAGATAAAAAGAAAAAAGTAACCCCCCCAAACACCATTTAAGAAAAGACCTGGAGGCTTTGATGGCCAGCAGACAGTGCACCTTGGTCCTGATGTTCTGAACCATAGTAGCCTCTTTGAAGAGAATAGATGCATCCTAGTCCTCAGCTCAGAACTTTGGGAAGCACTAGCTCTTCTTCCCACAGCATTTATCACTTCACCTTAGCTGCAAACATCTGAACTCCCCACAGAGCCTTGCTGGGAGCCTGCTACTATTTTATTCATCAGTTAGGAAATTTATTTTTCTTATTTTTAGGAGAAAGTTTGAACGAATAAATTGCACAGTGGCATTATGACGTACAGCATCCTGCCTGGAGAGATGGCTCAGCTGTTAAGAGCTGTTGTTGTTTTTCTGGGGACCAGAGTTTTGTTCCCAGCAAACTTATGGGTAGCCTAACAATAGCCTTTAATTCCAGCTCCAGGAGATCTGGTGCCCTATTCTAGCCATCATGGGCACTGCACTTATGTGTGTGCATACATAAACATAGAAATAAAAAGTAAAATAAATCTTAAAGAGAAAGGAGAGTGCAGCAACTGTGACTTAGTGGTTTTCTTTTGAGTCATTGGGGTGAAAATACAGCTCACTCTTCCTCTTCTTCCTCTGCTTTGAGCTTGCGCTGTGTTGTTGGTTGCTTACAGTCTTTCCTAGCATCCATGAACATGGCTCGGTTTTACAAACTGTCTGCTGCCTAGCTCCCTGTAACTCAGGATCTTTCAGCCTTTCTTTCTCTAAACAATCAGCATTTAGTACTTCCTGTAATCCCCTCATGTTGTGTGATATGTCATCACTTTGATGGCATTCCCTGTGTAGCTCAGACCGGTGTAAAACATAGTGGTCTGGTCACTCAGCCTCCCAACTGCTGGAACTGCAGGCGCACGCTGCTGCACCTGGATGACATCCCATATCTGTAGTTTGTTATCTGTAGGCTATTTAGATAGGACTTCCTCAACCATTCAATCCACATGTCTTAGTATTCTCCCCAAATGTGAGCAAGACATGGAATGCAGGCACAAAGCTGGTTTGCGGATATTCTCCCAAATTCAAGTGTTTATAGAAGTATTCATCAAGAAGTTTAAACAAGCATGCAGAAAAATGGAAGGAAGAAGGCAATCTAGGAACAGCAATCATTCGTTTCGCAAGAGAACAAATCCATGTGGAAATGCTGGAGCCTTTCAATCCTGGTAGGAAAGCTGTTTCTTTGTCAGCATTGTGAAATTCCACAGATTATCCCCAGCTTCAAAGCCTGTCCGTATTTATGATAGGAAGGGGAGGGAAAATGTCCTTTGAATGAGGGACTTTCTCCTCCAGGTGCTGGAGTCCTTTAAGCTGTACCAGCCGCCTCTCACATAATGACTTCTGCCTAAGCTCTTAGCCCCACTCATCCCCCAACCCCCACCTCCTCAATGCAGACTGAGACAGAAGCTCCAGTTTTCCATGCAGTGGTGTGCCCACGTTCTCACACCAAATGCTCATAAAAGACATTGTCATGCATTTCTAAAGGATCTTTAAAAAAAATAACAAACCTGGACTGTCTTTCTACTATTGTCATACATAAATACCAGTTTCTGACTTATCTTCTGCCTCTACCTGGCGGGAGCTCCCCACCTCTGTGGTGGGAATTGCTATATGCTGGAGATTTCACTGAGGATTTATCCCATCCTCCTCAGAAGTCTGGTAAGCTGGACGGTTCTGCATGAAGATAAATAGAGGCTGGTGAAAATGGGTCACCTCACAATGTAATCCCCCATCCCACATCCAAAAGCCAGAAAGCAAATTAGGAGTTCTGTAAACACAGGTCCAGACATAAGCCAATAAGAGGATATTGAAAGAGGGAAGCTTCCCTGTGGTCCACATGGCTGCCTGGAAATACATTAAAAAATGCCTTTATGGGAAGAGCTGTCACCCAGCACCTAGAGAAGCCCCGACCCTTCTTCAGACCATGGGTCTGAAAAGTTTTCTTACTTTCCCAACTGTGCTACATTGAAGTATATCAAGAATCCTGGTCAAGTTATAAAAATTATGAATGATTCATACTCTAAAAATAATAAGCTACATTCCGACACAGTTGCTTTCTGTCAGACCCCTTCTGTGGATATATGAAACTACTCATGAATGTGCAAGAACTACCTACTGCAAGTAAAAATAATTTTAGTTGCTTTCATGTTCTGGGGTCTGGGAAAATGTTATTGTACAGGCGAGATGTGATAACCATTAATTTGAAATCTGTGCAGCTATGAAAACCCACATGAAACCTCCATAGACCAAATATTCCAGTTCTTCACAGGAGAAGGAAGAGGCCATTGGGCCCTCCTTTGAGACTTTAGCGACTTACTGGCCCTCTCCATAGCTCCATGTAATAACCCTGTCCTCTCCCCATGCTGTCTCTGAGACTGCATAGATAGAAGGTATATAATTGACTAGGCATGGAACTCCAAGGGCACAGTTTGGGCTGTGAGTTGTTACCATGCTGCAGAGGGCTTCTTGGTGATAGAGCTGCCTAAGTAACTCATGGTCCTGTCACTCACTCTCACCTGTGCTCCTGTAAGCAAACATAGTTCATCCACTGGTTTACCATGCCTGACTTGGGTCAAGTCAGTTTTGGGGTTTGTTTTTGTCTTCTCTCTAAGATAATAGTCGTATACACAACAGGAAAAAAATCATGGAGCATGAAATCATACTTCTACAAGTGATGGAGATCTTATGGAAATATCTCCCGAGGCTGGTGGTCTCAGACTCTTTACTACAGTAATAGTGTTGTTTGTTTTAAGTTTCCAGCATACACACACACACACACACACACACACACACACACACCAACTGACACTGCATCACGAACTGAAAAAGTAAAAACAGAAAATCGTGAAGTTTAATTTGTGTGATATGGAATTTGATCTATATTCACCAAAAAATGATTACAAGATCTGTCAGAGTCTCTTGTTTTGGTATGCCTTGTGTTCTGTTTGTGAGCACTTTCTTCTCCTTGCATGGTCCACAAGAGTTGATCACTAATGAACAGTCAGGGATAAGGTAAGGCTTCATTCTGGGAAAGAACTACATCCAGTCTAACTGTCTATGGAACATTCTAAACTGGGATTTGAAACTACATGAGTGCTTGGCATTTTCTTTCGGCATCTTACCACACAAGTGGAGACAGAATTGAAATAAGGGTGAAGAGGCTGACTGATCCAAAGCTGCAGAGCTGAGAGAGAATGGAAGAGAAGCAAATGGGCTTGAGGTCCTGGGGGCAGCTTCTCCTCCAGCACAGGTCTATTCATAGTTTACATCCATAGTCTCTGGTAGCAAGTCTGACTTCACTTTCTAGCACATGCAGCCAATGGGAGCTCACATTCTAGACTATTTCCGGAGTCTGAGACATAAGGGGCTCTCATTCCAAGAGGACTCTTTGTAACACTAAGTGCCAAAACTCTTGATACCATCTTTCTCTTCTCCCCAATGGAAACAATTTTGTCTTTAGCTTGTGAGCTGATCACAGTGAGAGTTGTATTCTCTTCTGATTGGCTCATTTGAAATACCATCCCTGAGCCTTCAATCAATGAGAGAACAATACCCCACACAAACACACTCACCTAGACATATACACGGGCATTCACATAGATACACTCATACATACACACTGAACTTTCATTAAGTATTGACTTCTCCTAGTAGATGACCAGTAAAGGGAATGAGTAACCCTCAATTCTGTTGCATCGAATGAAACTGAGTCTATTCCAGCCTCCAAGTGCTAAAGAGGAGGGTGTTGCTGGGTAACTGCCCTGCCCTTGGGCTTTTCAAAGCAGCTCTTACTATAGTTAAATTGCATAAAATGACTTCTTTCCAGAACTAAGTATAATATTGGCCATCTTGCAAGCTATTGCTATAGGGCCTTTTTCTTGCTGAACAAAAATGTGTGTGTGTTTGAGTGTGTGTGCATCACACACTACAAGGCATGCATGTTGCAGTCAGTGGACAGTTTGAAGGGGTTGCTTCCCAACTCCCCCTAAATGAGTCCCTCGTTGAACTCCTGTTGTCAGGCTTGGTAGCAAGCTGAACCAGCATGGCATTGGCCCTTATCTTAACTTCCAATTTTATTTTATTGTATTATACTGGGTCATATCAGGTCACTTTCAAGTATAGACTATATTTTGAAGATAGTCTTCCACATTCCTTCCTACTGCTCTGTCCCACCCCATTTCCCATCAGTCCCATGGTTCTCTGGACACTTTCACTTTAAAACATCTACACATAAATGATTTTCTTTAGAATCCGGGACCAGCAAATGAGAGAAAACATGTGACATTTGGTTTCCCAAGACTCGGAATCATTTATCTGTTGAAAAGAAACTTTTGTTTTAGGCTTCTGGAGCTTGAGGAGACATGCTGGAGCTGGTGACTCGGTGCTTCATAAATGGTGTTTCTAAGAGCAGCTCATGAGGTAGCTTCAGCCTTATCCAAGAAACTGCTTAAAATGTGGATTCCCAGGAATTTCCCACCAGGATCAGTAGGTCTTCATTCAGTTCTGGGTCTTCACAGTATTTATTTTAAGAAATAATTTCTAAGTTATTTTGTCTATCCCATCCCAAGATTTGTAAGCACTCCTATTAGAGTAGAAAACTAGAGAATAACTAGGTCAAAGAACTGAGCCTGGGAAAAACATAATGAGTAAAAATGGACTGGGCATTGAGGTAGCTTAGGGAAAAGACATTTTCTACAAGCCCAATGACCTCCTTCTATCTCTGGAGCCCATGTGGTGGATAAGAGAATGAACAATGCAAGTTGCTCTCTGACCTCTACATTTATGGTATAAATAATTTTGTTTCCTCAGATGATGGGATGAAATGAGAACCATAGCCAACCTTTACTAGTAACATGGCTTGAGCTGAACCCAGAGTGTTTCTATCTAAATATCCATAGACCTAGGTCTGAAAGCTTCTAGTTTCCATACAGTTTAATCTTCTAAAAGTTTGGGCCTTGAAGGCTTCAGCTTCCAGACTCCATCTGCTAAACTAGGTATAGCATGTTTTCAGCCTCTGCTGAATAAGCTCACCCTTTCTAGATCTTATGAACTTTGGTTAGCTGGTTCAACTCACCTGTTCTGGCTCAAAATTCCTCTCCAAGATTACTGATTCAAACTGGTTTCTCTCTGCTTCTCATTGAATTTCTTGCTTAGAAAAACTGCCTCAGAATTCTGTGAACTGAACTGTATATAACTGTACTATACTCCCAAACTCTACTGTATTGTCTCACTGAACTCTATTGTACTGTATCCATGAACTTCTCACTCTCTTCCTGTGCTACCCTTGAGTAGCTTCTCTTTACTGTCTATTCTCTTGTATTCTATCTCTGACTCATTCTGTCAAATCTTTCTCTGATTTGTCACGTTGTGTGCCTCTCAATTAGATGTCACTAATATTAAAGGTGTGTAGTAAAGTTCAGCCAGAGGGGTGAAAGGTGTGTCATGTCTATATTCTAGCCAGAGGGATTCTGGGGTGTGTTCAAGCCAGAGGGATTAAAGTTGTGTATTCCTGCTGGATCACAGAGACATAGGTCTTGCCAGAGCAACCATGTTTCCAGATTAAAATTCCTTTACATGTGGCATGGAACCCCATGCACACAAGTCTAACTGAGTACAGGGAAGAGAAGTTCTGATTGGCTGATGGGTAGAAACAAGCTTCAGTGTGTATTTGCAGTAATATCTATAAGAGGAGATGTGCCTACAGCTGGAGTTAATCTGAGTCAATCAAAAAACTAATTTGAAGGCATTTAATGTTGTGAAATTCTGGGTCATGAATTAGGGATGGTTCTGGTACTAGACCAGACAGATGACACCCTGTAAGCCACTTAGCTTCTCTGAACCTCAATTTCTCCTCTGTAGAGCCCTATGATGATAGTAATTCTCCCACAGTCATTTTTAGAGGGGTTAGAATAAATCATGCAAGGAAATGGGCTTTGAGAACCGCAAATAAGCTACCTGCGTTCCTTCCTAGTAATAAGCAGCTGTAGGCGTGATACTGAAGAGAAGGGAGGGGATCTGGAGTGGGCATCTTCCCTCTGTTTGTGGGGTGCTGCTGCTGTTGAGTCCTGTCTATGTAAGCGAGGTCATAGGTCCTTCTGAGAATGTGACTATAGATAGGTATCAAATGAAAGGGATTGAAAGCAACTTCTGCCTAATACACACTAGGTCAGGGATCTCAGTTTCTCTTCTCATTTACTTTTTTTTCCTCATAAATCTCTTTTTCTTGATCCTTCAAGCTTTGAGGGATTTTTAAAAAATGGTTCTTTGAGAATTCTGTACGATGTAGTTTGCTCATTTTCACTTGCCTCCCCAACAACTCCCAGATCCACCCCCTCCCTGACCATTTAGTGTTCTCAGTTATGTAGTCTTCCACTGGCACACAGCCAACTCCTTTCATAAATTTTTAAAAATCACATTTTTATTTTAATTCTCTTCTACCATGTGAACCCTGAGGAGCAAACTCCTGTCATTAGCCTTGATAGCAAGCTCCTTTACCCCCTAAATCATCTCAGTGGACTCATTTGTTTATTATACTTCTTTCTCCCTATTACTTAACAATGAGGTATGAGCAGCACATCCATGTGGTCCCTGCTGTTTCAGCAGCATCACAACACTGACGGTCTCATAGCACAAATACTATAGATATGTGATAAACATGTTTCCCAAGGAAACAATTATATGTTTAGCCTCACGGAGCACAAAGAAATTTACAGAGCAGAATCGATGGTGAAAATGATGAAAACTCACTGTTATTGAAGAGTCCAAACAGAGAACTCACAGTTTTGATGGAGCCACTGAGATGATAGCTACTCAAAGTAGCTTCAGCCTGTAGATGGTTTTGATGGAAAGCCTAGAGTTTAGAATTCAAGTGCAGGAGGAAACAGTAAATTCCAGAGTTACATACTGGATTAGAAAAAGCTGAAGAAAATTAGTGATGGGTTAAAAATTGAGACCTAGTTACTAGGAAAAACTGAACTCAAACTTTGATGATCTCAGCTGACACATTAAAAAGAGAGAAATTTGCTGCCCAATCTGAAGGCCTGAGTTTATTTCCAGAACCTGGAAAGGGATGTCTTGCCTGATCCCAGGCATACACAAATTATTTTGTAAATATAATTTTAGAAAGAGAGATTTCACTCAACTATATCTTTTGACTGCTTTTTGACCTTCTGTTGTCCAGCCTCAATATAAGACTTTTTGCCTTTTCTTATTATCCCTTGTTTTGTCAAGTCTGGCTGCCATCTCTCAGAAGCCTGCTCATTTCTGACAGGAAACTAAGAGGGAGTGAATCTGGGGGAGAAGGGAGAGAGAAGGTGGTGGTGGGAGGAGTGAGGGGAGGAGAAACTGTGGTTGGGATGTATTATATGAGAGCAGAACCTATTTTCAATAATAATAATAATAATAATAATAATAATAAAGAAATGGCAAATAAATCTGAATCCACAGAGTTAACCATAAGCTTTCCCATTCTGATGTTACCTGGGTTCTCTGTCCAGCCTTCATCCCGTCATTCATCCACATGATCATCCACATGATCACTTCCATACATCCCCACAGATTTTGAAGGTCCCAGGGCACCATAGATGTCTCACTTATGAAAGTTTATAAATTGAAAGTTTATAGATATGAACGTTTACATAAAAGCTTATGTAAACATTTATATGAAAGTTTATAGATATGAAAGTTTATAAAAGTGTATAATTGGAAAATAATTAGTAGTCACTGTGTATTGGGAACTTGCAGCCAAAGACCTGCATTGCTGAGACCAAAAGACAGGGAATAGACAGACTTTTAAAATATGCTATGGATAAGTGGTTACATGCAACCAGCATGAACCATTAGCAACTGAGCGGCAGAGACAGAAGCAGACATTACTGTGGGAGATGAATATTCATTAAGAGGATTGCTTTAAAGATTGCAAAACCGTGTGGATGATGATGTTTGTTTCGGTTGTTTGGGGCATGTTGAATACCTGTCTTCATCTCTTATGAACTGACAGTATCTGATGTCAGTCATCATATTAATTGACCTCACCACACAAATAACAATACTAGTGAGATCCACAGCCAGGCCCCAAGCAAGAGAGGGAGTAGAAGAAAAAGATTAAAACCCTCTGCAGCCAGGGCTAGAGGAAGAGAAAGTAATTTGCTTTGACCTGGGCAATAAATCTGCGGGGCAGTAATGACCATCTCTTGACACCAGTAGCGACATTGATCAAGTGTCCAGTCTGAGGCTGTCCCCCAACAACTCTGAACCACAAAGCCTTCCTTGACTGTTCATGTCACTATTTATGAACGCATGTCACAGCGCAGAGATAAAGGGATGACAAAGGCACAATGGCCTCTTTAAGTTAATGTGAGCCCTGATTGAAATCAGCACAGATACTGGTCTGTGGACTAAGGGAGGGCACTGTCTTCTTTGTTAGTCTTTTGCCCAAAGGATCTAGTGTAAAATGTCCCTAGAGCTTCAGAGTCATAGAACTTCAAAGTTCTCACTGAATCAGCAGAGTGAAAGTCCAGAGCAGTGGAAGGTAGAGGCAGTTCCCCCCAGGGGATTCAGATGACTGGCTGTGGTCAAAGGGCAGATGCTTATGTGCTCATCGGGAAATATGGGGACAAACTCAGCTTGTAGTTGACGCCCATGTTTTCCCCCCAACTCTACTTAATTACAAAAATCTTTTGTACATCAGCTATTGTTTGTGTGGAACTTTGACTATTTATCTGGATGTAATTTATCTCAAAACCAGCATGATCACTATAAAGTAATACTCAATCCAAACTTTTGAATTGTCATAAATTAATTGATGTTTATGAAAGCTGATTTGCAGCACATGTGAATTATCAGATAGATCTGTAAATACTCCTGGCTCCTGGTCTAGCTGAAGGAATAACACATCTCTGGCACTGCCCTCCCAGCCCCCGTGGCCTCCATCCATCTTTATACCAGCGAGCCAGGCAATTACCGGTCTGGAGATTTATCATTAGACTACACAAATGCACAGTTCCATACAAAATAATACTCAGTTGTGCAAGAGTTGCAGTTTCTATCACTCGAGTGTGTAGAAAGCAGTCTCCAGTCCTTTCCCTCAAATACTACCTTCTTCAGATTCATCTCAGTGAATGTGAAAACCTTGTGCCAGGGTTCAATGAACTGGAGCCAATGATCCAAGACCAGCCTGTAATCTGTGTTTTATTATCTCACTCATTGCATCACTTGTATTTATAGTTCCATTGTCATGTTTTTTTTTCAGTTTTTTAAAATTTTTTATTAATTACACTTTATTCATTTTGTATCCCCCATAAGCCCCTCCCTCCTCCCCTCCCGATCCCACCCTCCCTCCCCTTTCTGCATGCATGCCACTCCCCAAGTCCACTGATAGGGGAGGTTCTCCTCTTCTTTCTGATCTTAGTCTATCAGTTCTCATCAAAAGTGGCTGCATTGTCCTCTACTGTGGCCTGGTAAGGCTGCTCCCCCCTCAGGGGGAAGTGATCAACTAGCAGGCCAATCAGATTATGTCAGAGGCAGTCCCTCTTCCCATTATTATGTAACCCACTTGGACACTGAACTGCCATGGGCTACACCTGTGCAGGGGTCCCAGGTCATCTCCACGAATAGTCCTTGGTTGGAGTATGATTTTCTGGGAAGTTCCCTGTGTTCAAATTATCTTGTTCTGTTGCTCTCCTTGTGGAGTTCCTGTCCCCTCCAGCTCTTACTATTTCCCACTTCTTGCATAGAATTCCATTCACTCTGCCCATCAGTTGGCCATTAGGCTCAGCATCTGCTTTGACAGTCTATACTGCAGAGGCTTTCAGAGGCCCTCTGTGGCAGGTTTCAAGGTTGTTTCCTGTTTTCTTCTGGCTTTCAGAGGCCCTCTGTAGCAGGTTCCGAGGTTGTTTCCTATTTTCTTTTTCTTCTGATGTCCATCCTCTTTGCCTTTCAGGATGGGGATTGAACATTTTAGTTAGGGTCCTCTCTTTTGCTTAGTTTGTTTACAAATAGATTTTAAGTAGTCACACAAATAAAATAGTGCTTCGGGATCTACATAACATCTTCTTTTTTTTTTTCTTCTTTTTTAATTTTTTCTTATCAGTTACATTTTATTAACTCTGTATCCCAGCTGTATCCCGCTTCCTCATTCCCTCCCAATCCCACCCTCCCTCCCTCATCTCCACCTTGCCCCTTTCCAAGGCATCTGAAAGACTCTAACTAGCAGTGTTTTCACAGCAGATACAAAGACTCATAACCAAACCTTCGGCAGAGTACAGGGACTCATATGAAAGAAGGGGAGTTAGTATGATGGGGAAAGGATAGGAGCTCCACAAGGACCAAATATATCTGGGCACAGGGTCTTTTCTGAGACTGATATTCAACCAAGGACTATGTATGGATATAACCTAGAACCTCTGCTTGGATGTAGCCCGTGGTAGCTCAGTAACCAATTGGTTTCCCATAGTAAGGGGAACAAGGACTATTTCTAACAGGAACTCAATGGCTGGCTCTTTGACCTCCCCACCCCCCAACGAAGGAGCAGTCCTGTTAGGCCACAGAGAAGGACTTTGCAGCCAGTCCTGAAGATACATAACATCTTCTGTACTGTCTCTTGCCCTGAAAAAACAAAATGGAAAGTTATTAGTCTCTACCCCTCTATGACAAAGTCTTGTTGGCAAGTGGCCTAGAGCATTCATGTCATTACAGTATTTTGTTTACTTTTTTGTATTTATCACAATTGTAAAGTGTTCATTGTTGAGGTGAAGGTCACTTGGGTTATAAATAAGGGTTTGCACAAGTTACAGTAAGGACAGCCCATAGCCTATTCCTGTGGTGTGGTGATTTCTCCCCTAGATCTCAGAATTTAACTTGGGTTACATATTTAGTTTAGCAGACAATACCACCTCTTTTCCCCACATAGTTATGTCAGGCTGTGGTCCTACTGGCAGCAATATGGAAACAGTAAGAGGCATTTGTCTATTTTCTCTATGTTTCAAATGTAGCTGTAGATAGCTCTGTAGTTAGATGTGGCACAGCGAAATCGAGAAAAAATGTCAATGACTGTATATTAACCTAGCATTTGCAAAAACACATCATTAAAGGTCAGTCTTCAGGCAGGCTACCGAAACTTCTTTCAGGTTCTGTTTTATTAGGATATAATGAAATTTAAAGCTGGAGACATGGCTTGGTGATCGAGAGCATTTGCTGATCTCCCTGCCTTCCCAGGTTCGTTTCCCAGCACCCACATGACAGCTCACAACCATCTACAACTTCAGTTCCAGGAGGTCCCGTATCCTCTTCTGATCTTCATGGGTATCAGGCACATACATGGTGCACACACATATATACATGCCGATAAAATCTCACACCTGTAACATTAATATATCTAAATTTTAAATGTATAATTAAATTCTATTAACATCTCAGAGCAATCTTGTTCAGGACTGAAATATACATTGAATTTTATGTTTATCTTACATATAAATATGCGTGTTATACATATTTGTACTCACAGTGTTCAACTGTTAAAGTATTTGTTGGCAAATGCATTTTAAAAATGTCAGAGACCACATTTTACAATTACTTGGCAACATCTTCAGTTACGAAGTCTCGATAGAAAGAGAAATAGCGAAAACATTCTGGGCCACATGAAATCACAAAAATGAGATTGCTCTGTGCCCACAAAGGTTCAAGAAGACAAGAAGCCACCACAACCAGGTGAAAAATCTTCAAGACCGTTATGCTCCCTGGGTGGGTTCCAAGCCCACCTGCTCTCTGAGCAAGGTGAGCCCACCTGTCTTAGGCAGCTGGTTATGTATATAGCGCTGTTCAGAAATACTGCTATCAACCTCACCCTGCAAGTGTAATTTCCTTCGTAGCAGCATGTCTATGGAATTATTTTCCTAGTAGACCAATGGGGCCGAGAATAAAATTGGCTTCTCTTTGTTGGCATTCATTCCTCAGGTACCCCCAAGTGCCTTGTATAATGAAAAACAGCAATGTCTGTGCCTTAAACACATTGTTGGCCATAATGCTGCCTTTTCCTCTGGCATTACTGCAGAAATGGAACTGATTTGGAGTCGGTCAGTGCGGGGAAAGGATACATTTCTTTAGCTTAAGAAATCTGGAAAGCATACAAAATTACAGCTTTGTCAAATTTCTGAGCCCACAAACTCATATTATCCAAAGTGGTCACAGACAAAAATATATTTGTTTATTTTCACTGGGACTGTGTTCACTTCATAATAGAAGTCTGGGAACAGCAACTTTACTACTTTTACTTGCGTATACCAGGGACAGAGCCACCTAGTAACTTTTCATTGAATATGGATAAATGCAACAGAGTGACCACACAAATACCTCTTTCTATTCCATGTGATGATGATGGGATCAGTAAGGGTGCTTCAGTGGATTCACTTGAGTATGATGGGTTATACTGTATTTGAAGGATGATGATGATGAAGGTCTGGTGATGCCAGTGCAATAGCAAACATGATACCATAAGACATTCATTATAAGGTTACTAGGACTTTGAATATTTGCATTGTTTTCTTTGTGAATATCTTCACTGAATTTATAAGTTCATGATATAACTCAACAAGAACAGAAATATACATCTACCATGCCTACCACTTTATAGTTGTTGTTGAGAACATAAAATAATTAGGGTACAGACACTAAACATGTGGGAAAGGAAAATAATTGTTAACTTTAAAAAGAGGAAGAAGAAGAAGGGGGGAAGGAGGAGAAGGAGAAGGAGAAGGGGTCAGAAAGATGGTTCAGCAACACCTGCTGACCTTGCAGGAGATCGGCATTCAGTTCCCAGCATCCTCCTGGCAGCTCACAATAGCCCGCAACACTAGTGTCAGTGGATACAGTGCCCTGTTCCGGCATCCACAGGTACACATGGAGTGCACGCACATGCATCAAGGCATGCATACATACATACATACATACAAAATGAAATCAATCAATCTTTCAAATAATTTCAAGAGAAATAAAACCTACTATGTACAGTGTGTATAAGAAGCCAGGGGCGAGTCAAGAATGGAACTAGGTGTTAAGCATCCAAATCATCCAGGGAAGATGGTAAAACTAGAGAGTGCAAGTGTCCTGGTTGGTCCATCCTTGTCTACAGTAGTGTTCATGGACAAGGACAGGTTGTGTATGTAAAGGGAGGGGGACATGATCAGCCATTTATGCTTTCTGGGCATTAGACATTATCCATCTATAAATGCAGCCTGCTGTGTCCATTCAGTGTTGCTTATATACATGTAACTTTAGGGCTGACTACTTGGGATTGGATAATGTGTAGTCGCTCCTTATCTAATCCACAGAAAAGACAGATTGTCGATCTCGTGGAAACTATTAACTGCCTGTGGTTCTTCGTCCAGGGCAGGGTCTGGGGAGATTCTCCCCATTCATGTTAGCATGGTATCTTTTGACAGCTCATACACTTCATTACTTGTGGTAATGGTTGACCAAGCCCTAGGAATAAGGCTGTTTTCAGGGCAGGAGACAGCACCTTTGACAAAGTTAGGTTTTAAATGTCTGTTGTCAGGTTTATGATCCTGAGAACAAACAGAGTAACAAAGAAACAACAGAAAATGCCCGGCCTCTGATGCTCCACTGAAAAGAAAATGGAAATTAACTTGCTCACGATATGCTCAAATATATGAGCAATGTGTTTCGAAACACAGCTGCTTGTTTTTATTAGGGGTTTCTCGAAGGCATCATCACAGCTCCGCGTCTTCAAACACCTAAGACGCGAAAGGCTGGGAAAAGAGGCCGTTATTAATTTCCTTTTAACTCTTATTTTTAATGCTGGAGCTGCTGGTACTCTTTTGAAAGGGAGTCTCTTGCTATCTGCCCAAGTTTATGAATGATCCTTTTCTTCAGATTCAATCTGGGAAAACGCTTCTGCTAAGGATGTCCCGAAAGCCACCTTTATCATCTTTTTGCCTGCCCTATTTCTCCAGGGGAATAGCCTTTTCTCCAGCCTACACGCAGAGAATTGGAGCCATAAAAACAGCTCTACTTAGATTTCTTTCCCTAGTCAGTCCTCTGCTGGGAGGTATAGATTTTGGAACAGTAGAGCTCAGATTTGCTGGGGTATCTCCCGAGGGCCAGGTTGGGCCGATGTGTAGTACGCTCCTAGCAGACCCCAATTCCACTTTCTGTTCTTTGGCTGGTGTTTATCACGGCACCTTCCAAAGGCCTCTGATATATTACTCAGTTCCTCTGTTGTTTATGCCTAGACACACCTGAATGGCAGTTTGAGGTGGTCCCAATGGGACCAGACTCAGGTTTTCTTGAACTTTGCCTGAGATAGGTAGAGTCTGATTTATTGAGCGCTCAAGGGAAACGCACATGTGGAGAAAGAGAGAAAACAAAAACAAAACAACGAAATAAAGATAATGTGTCTGAGGGCAGAGTATAGCCCTAGAAAGACCCCCCAAGGGAGCTAGAAGACCGCGGGGCACTACTCAACTCCCCTACCTTGAGAAAAAAAAATTTGGTTTCATGTTATTCCCTGCATAGTCAGGAGCTGTGGGTCCTCTGGGTGGCTAAAGGGTAACATGTCAGGCATATACTGGCCAGGTGGCTTCTGTCAGGCCTCGGAGCAGGTCTCCTGAGGATACTGCACCTTGAGCCATGAGCGCTATGAAACCTGGGCCATTGAAGTGGGTACTCCCGCCTGGCCACCAGAATGTAGGTAGGCAGTAACCCGCATCCACGCCGCCTCTGTGGGTTTGTTTTGTGCCTTTGTTTTCGTCCTAAGCAGTTCCACCATGTTTCCAAAGCCATTTCTCCTCTCAGAGTAAACAGTTAATAGGTTGAATAATAATAATAATAATAATAATAATAATAATAATAATAATAATAAATAATAATAATAATAAAATAATAATTCTTTCTTAAAACGGTTCAGCGTGAGCTGAAAACCTCACAAAGCTCCAAACAAAGGCATAATTACTCAGGTTGAAATGTCGTTGGAGATGAATGGCATGTTGTGTTGGTTTCTTAAGCGGGGCTTTAAATAGCAGAGCACCGCCTCCCACTCAGGAACAAAGCTTCGTGTTCAAGTCCCGTGCACTTCCACTGAACCACGCCACAGCACCCAGGAGACAAGGGTACACTTGTAAATAGCACCCAGCGAAGCCACAGACAGAGCTCTGGAACTAGGGAGCAACTGCCAGGCATGCTCAGACCCAAACTTTCAAGTCAGCGGCGAAAGGCTAATTTAAGTGGGCCTCACTCACCTGATATCTAAATTACAATCAGCGACTTTCCAGTCTCCCCAAGATAAGTGAAATGGGTGCTGTCTATAGACTTCGATCCCCAAAGAACAGGGATTATGAACGAGAAGAAGCAATAACAACAGCAGCTGGACACGGGGATTGGATGCTTCCAGGTGGCTGTGGGTCTTTTCTAACATGCTGGTTCACTTCCTTTAGATTTCTGAAAAGATCCAGGTTGATAAAATAAACAAATAAATAGAGGTGGGAGCCTAAGGAATTCCCAGTGCATGTAAACAAACAAATATAGATAAAGAGGTGAGAGCATGTGGAATTCTCAGTACATATAAAAAAACAAACAAATATAGATAAAGAGGCGGGAGCCTAAGGAATTCCCGATGTGTGTAACTGGTTGTGTTCTCACAGTAAGGATGTGGAGTAAATTTCTCATTCTGAGCAATATGGTTGGAAAAGTTACAAAAGTATGTCATGCAGCAGAAATATGTAACTGAGTCAGGCAAGTTTCAGAAGACTTCCTGAAGCTGGGAAGATAGAAAAGAAGAATATTTCTGGTAGGAGGAATTTTGGGTTCAAAGGTCTCAGAGCCAAAAAAAATTAAAAAATTAAAAGAGCATGACCCATGTAATTGGTTGATGGTGAGATGGAACAGATGGAAACAAAAAGGCAGGAGAAGCTGGAAAACCCAGGAGTTTGTCTTCTGACTGTTAAACATGATAGCAACCCCCAGGCAAAGGGGAACATTTCATTTAAAAACTGAAACTCGGGGCAGGAAAGCGATGAGCACACTGAGCTGCGGTTTTTGCAGTAGACCAAGATAAATGTTGATGGTGACATTGACTAGAATGTGGTTGGTCAAAGTGAATGCTTTTTTAAACAGGCTATAAAGATTTTGTCAGAAAAAAAAAAAGAGCATCAGAAATTGGTGATGAATATGAAACATAGAGGCTAGCAGGGATGGTGAAAAGTTAAAGGGGAAATACTTGTGTTCATCCATAGGCTCTGTACTTATATGACTAGAATGATATTTACTGAGAAGAGGAACAGGATAGAGAATGAGCCCATTAGATAAGTCTTGGGATTTGCTCAGGACGTGTCAAAATTGAGGATGACCCTGAAAGAAAAAATAGGAGAAAATAATTGGAGAATACCAACTCTGAAGGAGATCTCTGAGCTTGGGTTCCCAATTGAAGCACTGAGTACGTGCCAGCTTAACCCATGTGTGCATACAGGAACAGAAAAGAGTGACCCGAGTTCTCCAGGAAGTAACGACTGATTCAGAAGACAAATATCACTGCACAGCACATCTGTGTATTCTTAGATTGTGACAGGGTACCATTCAGAGAGTTCCTCTGAGGGGTGCCTTCCCTCAGGAAGGAACGGGGCAGTTCATGAGACTCAAGATGTAAGCAAACTTCATGCCTCAGAAAGCTGCACTTAACAAAAGTTCGTGAAGGGCCCTCCCTAGGGTTATACGTCAGAAAATGCCTGTGGAAGAGGGGCGGAGACTCTGCCCAGCTGACTTACAAGAGGAGCAGTGTCTCTGTCTCTGACCCACAGAGCTGACTGCAGGGTATGCAGAGCCCAGAGTTGCAGTTTTCGTGAGCTGTCCTCCGTGCGGGGCGGGCTTTTTGGTGATACAGCTGCTTTTGGGTTGTACCTGTTTCTGCCAGCAATCCCTCACCTATAGTCCTGTAAGAACTCCCCCCAACACCAACACCACCAAACCCATCAATTCACCAAGAGGGACTTTGGTGGAATGCTCGCTTGGTCTGTGGCGGATGCCTTATCTGGAGTAAGTAGGGGTGCTCTCTCTGTGGGAGAAGTCTCACACAGCACAGAGGCACACTAGCATTGGGCAAAATCGTCAAGTGCGAGTTTCTTCCCTTTATAACTGCCTGGTGATGGACATCTCCCAAGTGAGAGTGGAGGAATTTGTGTTGTTCTGAAAGCAAAGGAAACAGTTTTCACAGAAAAGGAAATTATTTGCCCTTGTATTTTTTTGTTTTTGTTTTTGTTCTCTTTGAAACTTTCTTTCACGTTCTGTCTGAAGCAGAGTTTTCACCCAACACTCTACCCATACTCCTCTCGGCTTGTCAAATGATGGACAATCCGTGGCTGTTTACTCTTCCAAGGACTCAGAGAGAACTCTGAAGAGTATAATTGAAAGCCCTAAATAAAGGATGGCTCCTAGGTTACCTGTGAGAGGCAAAGAGTGTACTCACTAAATTCTGGTTGATGGAGGGCAGGCAAGTTTCTGAACAAACGTGTCATTTGATATACCCAGCAGTCAGAGGCTGTGAAGGAGGAGAAATCCAAAGACAAAAACCTACAAGAATGTCTCCGGCTCTGCTTGGTGACTGGGATTAATCTGTCAGCAGTGAGCTTTTCCAGGTATAAGCTACTGCTGTCCTTGAGCCACCTTCCTGGGTTTCACCCATCAACAGACAGGCCAGCCTGCTTTCTCAATTATTCGCTTTGCTCACTGCAAATAGATATAGTAAAACTGCCATTCACAGAAAATAAGACTTACCGAATGGATTCTATTGTACATTGGGTTTTTTTTCCAGATAAGCTCTAGAAATAAGGTATGTTTCTACAACTTAATTTTTATTTCATTTATTTATTAGCTAAGAAGAGAGGAAGTCTATGTCACATGGAGGTCAGAGAAAAACTGATGGGAGTCTGTTCCCTTCTTTCACCATGTGGGTCCCTGGGATCAAACTCAGGTTATCAAGCCTAATAGCAAATGCCTATACTCACTGATATATTAATTTATATAATTTTATATAAATTATTAATTTTATATAAACATGGCTATAAAAGAGAATTTTATGTTTCAATAGGGAGCATAAAGACTGTATCTAGTCAAGGGGGAAAAAAGGCTCCTGGCTGGCCGGTTTAATTGCATCCTACTTTTACACACTTCTGGGTGTGTGTCTGTGTTTATTCACCCTCTGTGTCACCCTTTAGGCCTAAGGAAGCTAATTGGTGTAGACACAGGCAACAGGGACCCCCTGCGTCCTGCCTCATAATTGAAGTTGGCTACTGGGAAGAACTGAGCACATCAGAACTGGACAGGGAATAAGTTTGGGTACTTATTCCATTGTCTGAGTTCCTAGAATCCTATGGATACAAACATTCCTTCATTAAAGATTAGAATTGTCAGGCAGAGTTTCCCAGGATCCTTTCTGTCTCAAGGGTTGGGACTCTGTCTCTCCTGTTGTTTTATAGAGGTCACAGTGATAGTAAGATGGCAGTATTATTTTTGTTACATGAATATTTGAGAAGCATTGCCTCATGATTTCTTTGGGGGATTACTTATACTCTTCCCAGGTCTTTATACATTTCCCTTTTGTAAAACTGCATTAGTTCCATTTGCTGTTCTTGGGGTCTCTTATGTCACAGCCTCTTTATCACCTGTGTGGAGCAGCTTTCTCAGTGTGTTAGGACACCTTTCACAAGCAACCTAAAAGAAAGTAAGATTTACTTAAGACCTGGTTATGGAGTTTGGAGTTTTCAGTCCATCAGAGCAATAAAGGTTCGAGAGGGAGGGAGAGAAAGAGAGAGAGGGGTGAGGGAGAGGGGAAGAGAGAAGAAAAGGAGAGAGGAGAAACACTATTCCTAAACTAACCTTCAAAGACACACCCTGCATCACTTCCTCCAGCCAGGCCCCACCTGCTACAGTTTCACCCCTTACACACCACCAACACCAACACCAACTGAGGACCAAGGACTGAACACATGAGCCTGAGGAGGACCTCTCACAACGGCAACCCAAATCAGAATGAAAACAATAAGATAAGGAGAACAAAAGTAGATTAGGATCCCAATGTGCGGCCCTTGATTTGCTCATACAGTTATCTTCCAGATAAGCAGGCCACCAGCTCCTGGATGCTTCAGGAGTATGATCCAGTAGTAATGGATGATCCAGTAGTAATCTCAAAGTCTATCCTCTTGTAACCAACCTCAGCTGATTTAACCAAGAGACATCACATGGCCCAGCAAAGATCACTTACACTCTTTTCCTGGAGACCTGGAGAGTGGGTTGCAAAGTTCAAAGGTTGCAAAGGTTGGACAGTGCACTAAGGAAGGAATGAGCCAGCATGGAAGTGAATATACAGTAAAGGGAAAGAGACAGAGAAATACAAGAAAAGACTTTCAGACTGCAACCCATCTCAACCCAGAACCAAATTCTCAGTGTCCATTAAAACCCTGCACTTGTGCTTTATTTTATTTAGCTTCATTCTCTTTCCTGCATCCAAGATAGTCTTAAATGATCTATTAGACAATAAATGTGGCTTCGTACTAAGCAAGAAAGCAGAACCCAGGACTCTGCAGCAGCCCTGTCCAGGAGACATTTCTAAGATAAGATACTACATTCATTTAACAGTGCGGTAGCATTAACATTGAATGGTGAGATGTTCAAGTCACTTAAATTTAGAAGCTGCTTCAGTTTAAATAGCAGCTCAGAGCTATACACCATCACTGGACAGTTCAGCTCGGAAACTCCAGCTTAGCTCTTTTGACTTTTCTTTTGTTTTTATTTTTCTAGGAACCATGTGAGCCTCCTGCTCCTCTGCTGAAGACATTCACAGCAACTAACCATTGATTAGTAAACAATTATTTCCATTTCTTTGGGTTTTTAAGGAGAAGTTAACAGTCTTGAAATTTGGTCCAGGAAGACAATCTCACTACAGAGCTATCCATCTTGGCTCATGTTACATTTTTTTTCATCTCCACTATTTTTTTTTTCTATTGTACTAAAAATACCACAATTAACACAGTAATCTGTATTCTGGTATACCCTCATACCTTTGCCAGATCTATTCCCTTGTATACTCATTTTTAGTTAATTTACCCAACCATCCACCCACCCATTTAAAAATCCATCCATGTATCCACCCATCCATCCATCTGTTCATCCATCATCCATTCATCCACCTACATACCCATTTACACCTACATATCCATTTACTCATCCATCCATCCATCCATCTATTGAACCCAACCACCCAATAAATATTTAGCAACTAGGACAGACTTAATACTTATAAGAAATGTATACATTAGATATTTGTAAATGGAATTAATCTTATTTGTTTTTATTTTATTTTATTTTATTTTATTTTTTTAAATTTTATTTTTCTTTTTAGTTACATTTTGTTAACTCTGTGTCCCAGCTGTATCTCGCTCCCTCATTCCCTCCCCAATCCCACATTCCCTTCCTGGTCTCTTCCCTGCCCCTTTCCACGTCCACTGATAGGGGAGGACCTCCTCCCCTTTCATTTGACCCTGTTTTATCAGGTATCTTCAGGGCTGGCTGCAAAGTCCTCCTCTGTGGCCTAACAGGACTGCTCCTCCCCTGGGGGGGGGGAGGTCAAAGAGCCTGCCCTTGAGATCCTGTTAGAAATAGTCCTTGTTCCCCTTACTTTGGAAAACTACTTGGTTACTGAGCTACCACGGGCCACATCCGAGCAGAAGTTCTAGGTTATATCCATAGATGGTCCTTGGTTGAGTGTCAGTCTCAGAAAAGACCCTGTGCCCAGATATATTTGGTCCTTGTAGAGCTCCGGAATGAATTTTATGATTGAGTATTTCCTCTTGAAAATATGCAACTAGAAGGTCTTTTAGTAAGATGGGAAGTCTTTATGCAAGCATAGTACATGGGAAACTCCATGGAATCACTAAATACACTTGCTAAAGGCCTGTTATCGAGGAGTGGTTGGGAGCAGAGGTGATGTTCTATTTCCCTTGGTGTTTCTGCCTTAATAGCTTCATTTAAACAGCTGAAAACAGTGCCTACTAATAGTAAAGTTCAATTGATGGTTCAGCTTATTAATAATAGTATGACTTTCTTGAATCATTATTCTCTGGCTTCTGCCAACTACTCCTGCTCTGCTGGAGAAATGGGCTCTGAGGCAGAGATGACGGTTCTTGAGTTTAATCAGGACATGTTCTCCAGAATGCAAGAAGAGAAATGGGTGACATGGGAAAGAGGAGTTAGGCTGAGGCATGGTGTCTCTCGGATGTTGTAGGAGCCTTCCAACTTGCAGTGCATCTTTTGATTCAGACACAGTTGGAGTGATGGGCTTTTATCTTCCATTCCATGTCAACTGACTGATGTCTACTGCTGGCAGGGGCATCGCCTTGAACACAAGAGTCCTTTTCCATTCAGATCAATGTCAGAGAAGATTGAGAGTATCCAGGACACATATCCTGACAGTTTAGGACAGACTGATCAGTCCCAAACAAGGTTTGTTTGTTTTTTTTTTTTTTTTCAAGTTGTACTCAAATGACCATTTCATCTTTCTCATTCTTATCCCTTTGACGTCATCTTTGAGTCTGCTCATTTTAATTTATTCTGGTTCTGTACTTGACCTTATTTTCCCCTTTTCTCTCCCCTTGTTTGTCTCACCATCATCCCTAATTTGGATTAACCATAGCCTCATCATACTGATTATCCAGCATCTCCTTCATTCCTCACTATGAACAAGAAACCGGTCAGTGTGGTCACTTTAAAAGTAGGTCAGCTCTTTTCGTTCCTCTATTCTAGACTCTATGGATTTCCAACACAAGAGGCGTCCCACCCCAAGAGTTCCCTGGAGAGTTATGCCCTGGCTCTCATAGCATTTCTGACATGACTTCTTACTTTATATAGCATTCTTTACTCCCCTGTGGTCTTGCTCTGCCTCAGATACTCCCAGTACCCTGCTAGGCTGGGCCTTTTAATTTTACTTTTGCCTGATATTCTCTTTGATCCCATGTGCTTCTCTCTCTCTCTCTCTCTTTCTCTCTCTCTCTCTCTCTCTCTCTTTTCTTTCATGTCTCTTCTCTTTGTTTGTGTTTTGGTATTACCTAAGCAAACCTATGGTCTCAGCACATACAAAATGATCACCACTCAACTGAACTTCCAGCCCAAGTATGTTCGAGACATGGCTACTCAGGCTGGCCTAGAATTCCTGGGGTCAGTGCTTCTCGTCTCTTGGCCTTGTGAAGAGCTGGGATGACAGGCATATGACATCATGTCTGGTTAGGTATCTGCTCTTCTGTCACATTATGAGTAACTTTGCAAATTATCTCAGGTGAACAGGACTCCATCACTCCCGGCAGTCTCTGGCCACTTTGGTTCTTTATGCTTTAATTTATTCCTAGCTTATGTCTATCATTTCTGTACTATTTTCCTACTTCATTTTTTTTATCGGCTTCCCCATCTGTCTTGTCAAAAATTTCAATCTTATAATCTAAGTCCTGCTTGTCACTCTTATTCTTAGTGACTCTAATGTTTAAAGAAGGGAGACCAGCATATAGTAGGTACTTGGTAATACTTGTTGAGTGAGTAAATTGCTTGCATATTTTGAACAAGTTTATTGAGAGAAAAAGATTTCTATTCTAGACCCTGAATCACTTGCAGTTAAGAAAGGTAAACAGTTTCTTGAGAGATGACCAAGCAGGAGAGCAGAGGAATGAATGCTGGGCAATAGAGAAAGAGTAGGTCCACTTTTTGATCCTTGAAGGTGTACAGAGATAATCATGAATCCAAGAAGCTGAGTGAAGCATCTAGCAGCTGACAATGGGTTGTGATGGACAACCAGCAAAGAGATGAGAATGGCCGCCCTGAGGGCTTTGGAGATACACTGTGGCAGCAGCCTGCTTGAGCATGTGCCTGGATTCATGCCCGGAGTCTCCAGAAAGCTTGCCCCATGGAGCCTTTGATTGCCATGGTATGACTTCCCCCTTAGAGAGTCTCTCCAAAACCTCTGGACTTCTGACCCACAGACCTTGGAGATAATAAGCAGGTATTGCTGGAAAACTTGAATTTTGCAGTAATGTGTCATGGCAACAGAAATTATACTCTCCCTTACCATGGGGGCAGACACTCTGCATACAGAGAAAAGAGAACTAATAACAGAAACACAAAGCATGGTTTGGACAGGGCTATTCAATGCAGAATTAGTGTAAGGAAAAATGAATCAAAATGTTTCCAATATCCAATGCTAGAGAATGTTAGCTAGCTTACAGTGCCTCCAAAGTGTGGCATTAGGTTACCAGGGCAACAGAGCTGTCAGCAAGGGAAAACTTCCCTTAGTAAATTGGAAATAAGAATGAACAAGGAATGATGGAGCTAGAATAACATCATTTTAAAACACCTAATGAATTAGTAGTTTGGGGGATGAATAAACCAAGCGTTTCATCCCTTCTGTTCTGAACCTAGTCTTGACAGCTTTGGGTGAGGGCTGAGTGATCTGCAGAACCCACACACTTTCATTAGAAAAGAAAATGCATTCCCAGTAAACATTCTACATTCTACCTTAAATACCTCAATTAAACCCTAGTGGGATGATGACTCAGCAGTTAAGAGCATGTTTCCTGCTTTTACAGAGGCCTGGTTTCTGTTACCAGCACACACACTTGTAACTCCAGTTCCAGGGAATCCAGCACACTCTTGTGGCTTCTACAGGCTCACACACACAAATGGTTCACATAAATTCATGCAGGCGCACCTGTGCATGTACATTAAAAAAAAATCTTAAATAAAACATACTATAAAAGAAAGTAGGTATAAGAAATCAAGGAGATGAGCAGATGTCACAATTAAAATTAGGAACTCAATAAAGACAATAAAGGAGAGAGCCAATTCTTCCAGTGAAAGAAAAATAGATAAAACCTGAATGGCACTCTAGCACGACTGAAAAGGGCAAAGCATAAACAAACCCAGGTGAGGTCTCTTGTACTGAGGATGAGATGGTGTCACTGAGCCCTTAGAGCCACTGTGGGCACAGCGCATGGTAGGGTGGAGAATGGGGTCTTGCAGTTTAGATGAGTTGGACCACTCTTCAGGACACACACACTACAACAACTTGCCCGGTATGAAATGGACAATATAAATAGTCCTCTGTAAAAAAAAAAAAAAAAAAATAGCTCATATATAAAAACTTAAGGTGACTCCTTGGGCTAAATGTTTTCATGGGATAATTCCACTTAACATTTTAAATAGAATTATCAAATAACAAAGATATAATCCTGATTGTGTTTTATGATGGCCTGGTCATAAGGCCATTCTTATGTGAGTGAGAGGGAAGAAAAAGAAGCAGGGAGAGAGATGGGAAAGAAGGAAGGAGCCAGTTCTGTGAGTTCTAATGTTTGTCCATGTGTGGGTTAGAGGTTAATCTCAAATGACCTTCTTCAGATGCCTTTGACCTTGTCATTTGACTCAGAGTTTCTCGGCTGTTTGGAATTTGTCATCTAGGATAGGCTGGCAGGACAGAGCGACCCACCTGTCTTCATCGCTCCACCTCAGAAATTGCAAGCATGAAAAGTCTTGCCTGGTTTTTAATGAAAGCTTGGGACGGAACTTCTGTCCTCAGGACTGCACAGTATGGCCTGCAGCACTGTCTCTCAAGTCCCGAAGTCTCTTCTTGCAAGGACCCCAATATTTGAACTGTGCCTCCCCTAGAAGTTTTCATTTCCTGAATGATTCCTTAGATACTTATTTCCAAACAAGCCCTTAGGAGGTCAGCCTTTAACATGGACCTTTTGAGCAATGAAGAAAAAAAAAAAAACATACAAGGAAATGACAAGATTCAAAAGTACCAAAATTCAATTAGAAACTGAACAGAAGACACGAACAGAGCAGATATTTCTTATGCAAAAAAGCCATGAAAAGATGTTCAACATAATATAATTAGCCCTTAAGGAAATACAAGCTGACTCCACAATGAGATGTCATTACAAACTACAATTAGAATGTTTGAAATAAAAACTTGCAAATGCGTGAAATCTTGCCCATGAGATGCGCTAATTATTTTCTGTTTTTGAATCTCGGGCTTAGAGATACAAAGCCCAGGTGACAAGCTGACTTGCTCCCTGAACCAGCAGGTCTGTGTGGCTCATGCTGAGAGACTCATTTAGAGAGACTCAGCTTGTGACCACGGTCAGATGAAACACCTGTTCACAGAGAGAAGTGTCTATGAACGCGTGTGTGCCTTCTGACAGCTGGAGAAAGCATGTACTGGCGTCTCGACCTTTGCTCCCTCTCCAGTTTTGATGCCTCCTAAAGCTCAGTGATGTTCCATGCCAATGGCATCAGCTCTTTTCAATCACGTGGTTGGGATTGCTTCTTATAAAAGACACATGGGACTATGAACACTCTATGCAGTCTTCTTTTCCTTCCTCTGCCTTCCTTTCCTTCCTTCTTTCTCCTTTCTTCCACTGCCTTATTCTAGATCCTTTTCATCAGGATGTAGTATAGGTAGAACACTGGCCACCCAGTTTTTGTTAGAATGACATACTCTGTCAGTGGCTATGCACTGAATTCAGGTCTAGCTTGCAGCTTTTGGTAAACAGTAAGATGATTCAAATTAACTGGGTTCCAATAAAAATCAACTCAAAATTCACAATAAAGGAAAATATGATCCTAACCTCAACATCAAGATTAATAGGTCTTTAATTAAAGTCATAGCATCATGCTTAGTACCGAAATTTATTGCACACTATAGGAAAATTTTTACATATTTTGTGTACATTGGATGATAAACAATTTTAAATAACAATATTTTCTATTAAGTAAAGTATCAAAAAGTCTTGTGATGATAGTGATTTATAGATAAAACCTAAAATATTGCTGACCCATCGTTGATCTGACCAATCAATTAATATTGCCCTGTGATTTATTTATCTCTGTGTAGACTTCAGAAACTTATATGGGGCCAGGGATGTGAAATCAACATGTTCGTATTATATGCACTCGATATTTAAGTTGTCGATTTATTGCTTTTTGTTTGAGCACTTGCATGTAAGCAAGGATTTTAAATTTTACTTTATAAATAACTATGGCTTTAAACTCTTCCTAAAACTGGAATCACTCTACAGTCATTTTTTTTTTTCTATCCAGTCTTAGTATAACCATAATAAGATTCAGGATATTTGGGTTTCATAAAAATGTAGGCTTTGATGGGTAGAATCCATTAACCTAAAGAATTAAGTGTACCCTTGGAGACCAGAGGAAGGTGCCAGAAACTCTGCATGTGGAGTTCCAGGCAGCTATGAGCCACTTGGCATGAGTACTGAGAACTGAACCTGGGCCTTCTGGAAGAGAAGCAAGTGCTCTTAACCACTGATACATCTCTGAAGCCTTGAGTATGGACCTTTGGAAGGTCCATTTGTCAGTGTATCTTTACATTTAACTTTTAGTTTATTAAATTGTAGACAGTAAAAGAAACTCCCCAAAATAAGACTTGAATTCTTTCTTTTAGTACAGTTGATGTAAAAATATAAATGAAACAGAAGTTAATTTAAATCTTTCTGCTTCCATAATTCTTTACTGGGTGAGAAATGATAATAATCCCAGGGTATTAATACATTTATAGATTTTAGGACATTATGTTATAGCGTTGTGGGTTATTAATACTTATTATTGATTTATCTTTTAGTTAAGCAGCAGTTGTTCCTAAACCAGCTGTATACCCAAATCACCACACAGAGACTAGGATTTATTTAATTAACCTAGAGCACAATGCTGGGCAATAGCTACTCCATCCTAAACCTCCAAGCCCACAAAGCTTCCTCCCATTCAGAATTTTCAACATTATACTTGCTTTTAGTCATATCTTAGGTCCGGTTCATCTTTTGTCCTGGTTCCAAGTCCTGTCCTGCCTATCTCTGCTCTCCTACCCTCCCACTTGCTTCCTTCTCCTCCCCTCTGGACCAGGATGTCTCACCCTGTTCTCTCCATTGCTCAGCACTGTGGCTGGGTGTTTTATTGACAATACAGAGAACAAATGGTGGCATGTTACACAAACTTGAGACAGGTGATGCTTAGAATAAACATCGCAATGCAATGTCCAGATTGAAACTACATAGTGGTGTAGAGAAATCAGCATTTGAATGAACAAGGGTAAATTGTATACATTCCACAGAACATTATACCAGCATTGTAGTTTAATTTTATTTCAAAAGACTTTTAGGGCAATAGCATATCTGATCATAACGAGGTTTACTGGGAATATGACATAAATAAATAAATGAAAAAAATGTCTAAGTTAAAAGTCTAAGTTTTAAATGATGTGCGGAAATATTTAAATAAAAGCAAGGTAAAGTGAGTTTACTTTGAATAGTTGTGTGGATCCGTTATGTCATCTGAATGGAAGAAATGGATAGAGCAATAAGAAGCATTGCATTCAATATGCGCATGGTATTTTTAATACCTGGGCATGAGGCGAGCTTATAAGATAAAGCAAACATACGCATTAGCCTTTGAAAATGAAAGCCTGCATTCAGATATTATGTACAATTTTAATGCGAGTGTATTTTGAAGAAAATCACAGGAGCCGAAGCTGCTTCCTGTGGCTAGGTGGTGATGAAATAATTATAGTGGAATTGAAGTACCCAAATATACAGAATATAAGAAAAGGCATGCGATAAACTTGTGGTTGAATAGACAAGTTTCAGAGCGCTTCTGGGAGCGAGTGAACTCACAGCACTGTTATCCCCACAGTATTTGACACGAGCATCCAGTTTGCAGGAGGGCTGCTGCTATTGTGCTGTGGAAGCCCATTCTGTCCTCTCTTCAGAGAATCAGAGTAAAATTAAAGATCAAAGACTGCTCAGAAGAGGAGAGAGGACAAAAACCAAACCATCAATTATTTTTCAAGAAGAGAAGAAAAGGAGGGTGGGTATGAATGCAGAGGAGCCTGGGGGTCTCTTCTTGACCTGTTTGTGTTGCCATAGAAAATACCAGAAACTAGGTGGAGACACATGATAGTTACTTGTGACAGAATGTCCTGAGATAAGGGAGATGATAAGGAAAACAGAGAAGTTATATGTATGAGTGTTGGAAGGTGGCTGTTGCTGATGGAAGAAACATCAGGAAATGGGAACTAGGGATTTGTGAGATGCAGAATCAATAGCTTTCAATGGGGCCCGAGCAGAGACCTGGGAGAATGAGTCTTCTAGAGAGGACCCGGAGAATGCAGGGAGGGTAGAGATCAGGAGACGTGAACACAGGGCTGTGGCAGAGCATGCCTAGAATACCAGGACAACAGGTGGGTGGGGGAGCTATGTGTAGCTCACAGTTGGCATAGACTTGTAAGAGAGAAGGCCTCTTACAATGCTACCCACCCTCACTGGGCTGACATTCCTTCCCAGCTACAGGGAGCCATGGCAGATTGAGAATGTAGAGCTGATGTGACAGAGTATAATGGTTGTTTGACTCCAGCTCTGCTGTGAGAACACACTGAGGGTGAAGAGGATAGACCACGTGGGCAAAGGAAGACCAGTTCTGCTATTTGGTTGCAAGTTATTTCCACCTTGTGCATTGGTTTTCCGATCTGGCCATTTGGACCACTCTGGTGGTTCCGTATCTGTCTTCAAAGGTGGAGCCAGCAGAATGTGCAAATCAATTGGATTGTGAGCGCGGAGAATGGAGCCCTCAAGGTGGCTTCAGCAGTGACGACTGTGAGTCATTGGTCGGCTTGAGGGAGATAGTCTGGAAGGGCAAGCTGAGGAGCAGGAGGCAGCATCCTAGACTCGGGACTGACCTGAGCTCTCTCCAAGATGTGGCATTCCATTCTCGTCCAAAGAGAGACAAATGTGAAAGCAGAGGTAGGAACCGGCCCCCACACACATGTGACCCAAGCATGGCAGAGGCACAGAAGACTTAGACACCCACCAGGTTCGCCTCCCTAAAGCTTTGTCTAGATGTCTATTTCGCTCCAGCAGCCAAGGTTCTTTGTCGACATGTTCTGACTGATTAAAAAAAGAAAGAAGAATCACATTTATTGCAAAGTGCAATATAGTATGAGAACCATCACTTCCAAACCATGGCATAGGATTGATTGCATCTGCAGCTGCTCCTAGCACCCTAGTTGTTTAGGGAAAAATCTAAGCTATTCATTCAATAACAGCTTTTGCAATTACCTATAAGATTCAATTATAGGCGCAAACTGCTAATTTTACCAGCTTGATACTTGAACTTACTCTCCATCATAGAGCTATTTCTTCACCTCCAAAGTCATCGGAATGGGAGTTAATGGTAGCTTGCATACATTTCCTCCTAGAGGTCAAAATGTTAGAATTTTTGATGTGCATTTTACTGGTTATTGAGGAAAGTGTTCACAGAATGTCTGCCTGCGCTCTACCTGTAGCTGTAGACTTTGAGGGGAGAAAACAAGAGGACAAGTAAACAGTTAGATTGTGCTCATAGTCTCTGACGTCCGGGGAGGTATGTGCAAACTGAATCATTGTTCATATTCACCAGAGAAAACTGAGGCTAAAGGGGTTTGTAATTTTGCCTGTGTTCAGACTTCTGCAGAACAGTGGGTCTGTGACATGAATTCACAGGCTGAAACTAAGCCTGTGACATGAATTCCCACTCCCTCTCTCCCACATCCCTCTCTTCTAAATCCCACCCTCTCAAAAGTCCCTCTCCAGTGTTCTCTGCCTCTGTCTCTGCCTCTGCCTCTGTTTCTGTGTCCCTTGCCTAACTCCCAGATTGCCTAACTTCCAGGGATAAAAAGTGCATGGGGAAGATGATGACATTTAAACCAGTAAGGCTTCTAGTATTGCTTGGACTTCAGACAGCTCAGCTGTTAGAGTCATGCACCTCGGAGCCAGATGAGGTCTGAATATATGCCGTGGATTGAATACCCTGGCCGTTCCTTACAATGCACTGTCGTTTCTAATGGCCAGAAGCAAAGGATTATGCAAAGTTTCTCAATTCCTTCTTTAAAACACTTTATGTGTTTTATGGACTTTGGTACTTTTAAATCTCATGTAGAATCCCAATAGCTAAAGACAAGAATTGGAAACAAGAATTGGAAGCAGGGAAAGTGCTGACAGCCCCGGGTTTGTGTGAGAAGGGACAGACAACCTCTTTTCTGTGGATTAAGTTCACGGTGTATGCTCATTTCCAGCCCTTATCCGGAAATGAGTCCTATTACCAGTGTTTGGAGGCAAGGTTTGGGGAAAATTTAAATATCCTCAGGAGAGGAGAAGGCTGTGTTTACCAGGGTCACTTGGTGTTATTTACTAAATGGTTCAGCTTTGCTCCTTTCAGAGAGAAACAAAGGCTCCATCAGCTGCTTCCCCAAAGAAACTCACTGTGCCAGACAGAAACACACATTTTGTTCATCCAGCAGGAAAGCACAATTCTCTCATCTCGAATGTCAGGGTGGCCACTGGGATTTGAATTGAATTAATATGTAAAACAAATTCTGATATTCGAGGCCGCCATTTCTTAGACATTCGTGCGGCAGTGATGCTGCTGCCGAGTCATGCGTTCATTCTTGCACGTAGGCCGGTATCTGCGTTCCAGACAGCTGTTTCCGCTTATCGTGGGGGCAAAGCCATCCTTATTACTTTTAAAAATGGAATTATTTGTCACGGTTGCATAAAGTTGCACAAATACAAAAAGTAACACGATGAAAGCATTACAGTTAGAGAGACGCGCGCCTTGTGTGGTGGCGGGTGAGTGAGTACATGCAAGTACATATGCGCATGCGTGTGCTTGCGTATGGTGGCGAGAGGTTGGCAGCAGCTCTGCTCCTCAGTCCGTTTCCACTCTATTTCTCTGTGTCTGGGTACCTCACTGAATCAGCTAAACAGGATTGGCAGAAAGCCCAGAGATCCTCCTTCCTCTGCTTCCCTGGTTCTGGGTTTACAGACAGACCGATGACTGTGGCTTTTGGCATGGGTGGTGGGATCTGAGCTCAAGCTTCCATGCTTGGGCAGCAAACAGTCTGTTAACATAGTCAGCTCTCTAGGCTCAGACATATGCTTCTGAGTTTTACTGGTTACTCAGGAAATTCAGTTGATGGGAGTTTCCTCACCGTGAGCCTTTTGATGGGAGGAAGGAGTCGCCTCCTATTTCAGAAACAGGCATAACTGTATGCTTCTTCTACCGCTCACAGATGTTCACGTGTGCCTTATGAATTTGGCTTAAGCAATTGAAGGATCTCTCTGAACAATGACTTAAAAAAGACAGGACCTTTGAGATTGTTTGTGAGCAGAATGTGGGTCCTGGGTCCAGCAGCCATGTGTGGATATGGCTCAGATGCAGCTGAGTCCTCATATCTCTCTGAGTAACAAATGCCTTACACATAGACGATCAAGGGGCGATGTGTGGAAACTTCTACCTTGGAAACTTGACCAGTAAAGCACATGGAAGCATTTACCTTCACACTACTTCAGGAGGAGTTGGAGAGATGACTCAGTCAGTGAAGTAATGACCTAGCAAACACAAGGACTGAGTTTCGTCCTGGGCACGCTGGTGCACAATTGCAATCTAAGCACTAGAGAGAAAGAGATAACAAATCCTTCCGGGAGCAACTTCATAATGGATTGACAAAAAGCAAGCAAGTGGGCTTCTTGGAGGCAGCCCATTCATTTTTGCATAGCTAATGAATGGGTGTATCTCTGGTTTAGGCAAAGTCCCAGGGATTTTGCCTCTAGACTGCTTATTGCTGCTAACTTGCCTTTTCATGACTGTCATTATTGTGTCTCTTACATGTACACCTGACATAGACTAGAGCATCGGTCACTGTCTGTTGCTCCATAGGCGCCACTCTTTCTGTTGGGCAGATTTCCTGAAGAACCTGACAAAGATGATTTCATAATTCCTGATGATGACTCCTGAATTGATTCAGATAACTTTTACTCTTCTGAAAATTAGCTAACCGCTGCGTGAATCACATAAATTACACCAGGAAGAAAAACAAGGTTGAAACAAATGAATGATCAAGGAAAGACACTCATTCTAGGTTTGGTCCAGGGATGAGGTCCAGGTGTTTACCACAATAAGAAAGGCCATGTGAATATAAAAACAAAGAATAAATGGCCAGCTATACAAGATAAGACAGATACCTGTTTCTTGGAAAAAAAAACATGACATAAAAAACTTTTACTTTGAACATATATTTGAAATAAAAAAGATAGAACTTCTGCTATGAACCCATAATGAGCTTACAAATGAAACTCCTGCTTTAAACTTATAGTAAATAAAAATGCAGTGCTAGATACAGTTCTAATAAAAGAACTTACAATCAATAGTTTTACTGTAACTTTTTGTGTTACAATTGTTATCTTTTCATAAATGAGGTAATTTTTCTTACATGGAGGACCTTTGTCTTAGAGGGTATAAATACAGGACAAAAATACAGTAGTTGTTGGTTGACTGGAGTTTTTTCTCCATCCACTGTCTACCAAATATGTGTCTGTCTGTCTGATTGTATATACATTTATATGTATGAATGCTGGACTGTGTGTGTGTGTGTGTATGCATATATATGTTCAATTGTGTAAATATATGTTTGCATATATGCATGTACACGTATGATGGAACCCCATTTGAATGTGTACATGTCTGATTATTTGTATATATGAACTGATTTTATGGAATGTGTGGGAATGTATGATTCTCTCTCTCTCTCTCACTGGCTTATAAAGAGTTAATGAGCCTCTGAGCCCTGGGGTTCTGTTGATTCCCTGAGTAAAAGAGCCAGAAGTTTCTCTGCCAGTGTAAGTAATTAAGTCATAAACCTTCAAAAATAAAACCTTCAGAAGAGTAATTAATTTGGCAGACTCTGCATACATCTCAGTTTTTCTTCTGTCCATGTCAAAACTGGAATTTGACATTTATTGGGCCCTGACAAAGATAAGCTTTTTTCTTTACAGGATGCAGATAGGACTCTCACCATAGAATGCTGCAGGTTGTTCAGGTAGTGATCACCAAGTTTAGGAAAGTTGAGTAATCTAAGTTGAAATTCTGTGTGTGTCCCTCAGGATGAGACAAAGTGAATCTACAGATAGAAAGTTCTTTACTTATGTTATTAAACATATACTTTAAAATATGTATTATTATAAACATATTAATTATCATACTATATTGTATAGTAATAATATTATTACTATACAATAGCAATAGTATAATATACTACAGTTGAATGATATATTAAACTTATACTAAAAAAGTTTTAAGTTTGGTAAATACAAGCTATAAGGGACATGGGCTGTTTTTACTGTTTCACAAATTTAGAAATGCCAAGGGCTTTAAAAATGGAGTACAGAGCTAAACAGAGGATTCTCAATAGAGGAACATCAAATGGCAGATAAACACTTAAAGAAATGCTCAACATCCTTAGCCATCAGGGCAATGCAAATCAAAACACCCCTGAGGTTTCACCTTACACCCATAAGAATGGCTAAGATGAAAAACTCAAGTGACAACACATGCTGGAGAGGATGTGGAGAGAGAGTGGAACCCTAGTCCATTGCTGATGGGAATATAAACTGGTACAACCACTTTGGAAGTCAATCTGGCGCTTTCTCAGACAATTAGAAACAGTGCTTCCTCAAGATCCAGCTATACCACTCCTAGGCATATATCCAAAATATGCTCAAGTATACAACAAGGACATTTGCTCAACCGTGTTTGTAGCAGCTTTATTTGTAATAGCCAGAATCTGGAAATAACCCAGATAACCCAGAAATTGTGGTACATTTACACAATGGAATACTACTCAGCAATTAAAAACAAGGAGATCATGAAATTTGCAGGCAAATTGTGGGAACTGGAAGAGATTATGCTGAGTGAGGTATCCCAGGAGCAGAAAGACACAAATGGTATATAGTCACTTATAAGTGACTATATATTAGACATATAACATAGGACAAACCTCCTAAAATCTGTACATCTAAAGAAGCTAATCAAGAAGGAGGACTCTGGGTAAGATGCTAAATACTCATTAAGAAAGGCAAAGGGAATAGACAGCAGAAGAGGGAGATAACAAGGAACAAGACAGGAGCCTACTACAGAACATCTCTGAAAGACTCTACCCAGCAGGGTATCAAAGCAGATGCTGAGACTTACAGCCAAACTTTGGACAGAGTGCAGGGAATCTCATGAAAGAAGTGGGGGAGAGTAGGACCTGGAGAGGACAGGAGCTCCACAAGGAGAGCAACAGAACCAAAAAATCTGTGCACAGGGGTCTTTTCTGAGACTGATACTCCAACCAAGGACCATTCATGGAGATAACCTAAACCCCTGCACAGATGCAACCCATGGAAGTTCAGTGTCCAAGTGGGTTCCATAGTAATGGGAACAGGGTTTGTCTCTGACATGAACTGATTGGCCTGCTCTTTGATAACCTCCCCTAAGATGGGAGCAACCTTACCAGGCCACAGAGGAAGACAATGTAGCCACTCCTGATGAGTCCTGATAGACTAGGATCAGAAGGAATGGGAGGAGGACTTCCCCTATCAGTGGAATCTGGGAGGGGCATGGGTGGAGAAGAGGGAGGGTGGGATTGGGAGGGGATGAGGGAAAGAGCTACAAAAGGGAATAAACTTTAAAAATGCCAATAAATTTTAAAAATGCCAAAGGATCTCACTCATGTGAAGTCCACCAAACTCGGTCTCATTAAAGCAGAGTGTGAACAGTGGTTTCTAGGGGTGGCTGTGTGAGAGATACAAACCCATGGAAGCCAGTGGATGTACTTTTAAGTGACTGTGGTAACTTAAATATGTATATGTATTAAAACAAAAACATTACTTGCTACATTTAAAACAAACAAACAAAAGCAGACAATCCCTCTGTTTATACTTTGGAAACTTTTAAAGATTGGTGTTTAACTCTTAATGTTTCACATTCTTCTACTGACGTTCTCTATAATTCAGAGATAGGTTATTGTAAAAAACAAACAAACAAACAAACAAAACAATTAAATTTACCCTGAATCTCTAATGGAATAAAAGGACGTAATAACTGAACTGTAAAGAGACCAGATGTTTTATTCTGGGAGAAGCTTTTGTTTATGTGTTTTCACAGTACACTGATCCACCTTTGTGAATGAACGCTTGACCAGCTAATTAAACCCGAGAAAGACAAGTCCTAGATCATATGCATTCTCCTCTCTAGCCTGAAGGAAGAAACTTTCTCCTCTGCCACTTCTTATCAGCATTCCCAGCCTCTTGGTCTACACTGGATTCCCCATCAAGAGAAGGCACTGTGACTGTCACCTGCTTCCTCTCCCTCCTATGAACTCTGACCTTATCTGTCACCTGCCGCCTCTCCCTCCTATGAACTCTGACCTTATCTGTCACCTGCAGCCTC
>NW_026596234.1:6815826-6893908 GCF_907164565.1 Psammomys obesus | reverse complement strand
GCCTCTCCCTCCTATGAACTCTGACCTTATCTGTCACCTGCAGCCTCTCCCTCCTATGAACTCTGACCTTATCTTATTTCCTCTTTTGCTATTCTACACCCAGGAATTACAGGAGATAAAAAAATTACTAAATACAGGTTTATGTATAATATTTCTTGTAAAAAAAAATGCTATTTGAGAATTGTGTATGTTCCACCCTGAGCCCTAATGTTTTTTCTCATTGTGTCTTAGCCACCTTATATTTTGTTAGTTGTTTATATTTCCTTGCCTTGGTATCAGGATTTTGCTACACATGCATGGGGATGGGTTGCTAACGCTCTTTTACAGACAAATAGATTTATTGCTGAGCTTTTTCTAGATAGAAGGATCTGTGTGTCAGCTTCAGCTACTTCTCTAATTCAACAGGTACATACCATTAACCATGCATATTGCTTGACTTAAATGTTCCCTTAACACTGATTTCTCATGATAGAAATGATCAAGGTCTAACAAATAGAATTAATGCTCTGGAGTAAGTTATCCTCTACAGAGGGACTCAGATTTAAACTATTAGACACATCTAACTACCTCACGTCATACTAATTATAGATACATTTATGTTACTCTTCTACCCTTCTATGGGTCAGAGACACACTTGTGAGGTGTTCAAGATAATTCTTAGCTTGTGATTAAACTTCGTATTCTCAGTCATCTTCTAAGATCTGCTAAATGATCCACCCAGAGAAAGAGTAACATTTTTGTTTATTTAATTGGAAAGGGTGAGATGCCAGGAACAAAATACCTGGGGCTTCTTTTCCACACTAAATATTGAACCCCAAGCCAGTGAGAGATCCTGTCGCAAAACCAAGGTGGTTTTTCAAGACAGGGTTTCTTTGTGGAGCCTTGGCTGTCCTGGACTCACTTTGTAGATCAGGTTGGCTTCGAACTCACAGAGATCCTGCTGCCTCTGCCTCCCTGAGTGCTGGGATTAGAAGCATGTGCCACTCATGGCCACACTTTGGGCAGAGTGCAGGGAATCTTTTGAAAGTAGGGGGAGATGGAAGAACCTGGAGGAGACAGGAGCTCCACTAGGAGAGCAACAGAATCAAGAGGTCTGGACCAAGGGGTCTTTTCTGAGACTGATGCTCCAACTGAGGACCATGCATGCTGATAGCCTGGAACCCCTGCATGGATGTAGCCCATGGCAGCTCAGTGTCCAGGTGGGTTCCATAGTGGGGGGAAGAGGGGCTATTTCTGACATGTACCCAGTAGCTTGGCTCTTTGATCACTTTCCCCTGAGGGGGAGCAGCCTTACTGGGCCATGGGGGAGGACAGTACAGCTTGTCCTGATGAGACCTGGTGGGCTGGGGTCAGATGGAGGGGGAAGAAGTCTTCCCCTGTCAGTGGACCTGGAGAGGGTCCTAGGAGGGTATGGGTGAGGGAGGGTGGTATTGGCAGGGAGTGGGGGAGGGGACTGCAGCTGGGATACAGGGTGAATGGGCTGCAATTAATGTAAAAGTAGAAAAAAATGGAAATAAAAACAAGGTGGGTGTTTTCTGAGGCATGATTCAAGATTGAGCGTCTGTTTGTGTGCTCACAACTAGGTACACACCTAACTAAATAAAATTACCCTTTAAAGTATTGTTTTCTTTATTAATTATATTTTATTCACTTTGCATCCTCCCTGTGGCTCTCTCCCTCCTCCCATCCTAATCCCTCCCTTCCTCCACCCTCTGCATGCATGCCCCTCCCCAAGTCCACTGATAGGGGAGGACTTCTTTTCCTTCCTTCTGATCCTAGTGAATTAGGTCTCATCAGGAGTGGCTGCATTGTCTTCTTCTGTGGCCTGGTAATGTTGCTTCCCCCTCAGGGGGAGGTAATTAAAGAGCAGGCCAATCAGTTCATGTCAGAGACAGTCCCTGTTCCTATTACAATGGAACCCACTTGGATACTGAACTGCCATGGGCTACATCTGTGCATGGGTCTTAGGTTATCTCCATGCATAGTCCTTGGTTGGAGTATCAGTCTCAGGAAAGACCCCTGTGCTCAGATTTTTTTTTTTTTTTGGTTCTGTTGCTCTTCTTGTGGAGTTCCTGTCCTCTCCAGATCTTACTGTTTCCCACTTCTTTACTAAGATTCCCTGCACTTTGTCCAAAGGTTGTCCATAAGTCTCAGCAAAGCTTCTGTAAAGCAAAGGACAGCCTACAGATTGGGAAAGGATCTTCACCAACCCTATATCTGGCAGAGGGCTAATATCCAGTATATATAAAGAACTAAAGAAGTTAAACAACAAAAAATCAAGTAGTCCAATTAAAAAATGGGGTACAGAGCTAAACAGGGAATTCTCTGTAGGGGAATATAGAATGGCAGAGAAGCACTTAAAGAAATGCTCAACCTCATTAGCCATCAGGGAAACGCAAATCAAAACAACCCTAAGATTTCACCATACACCCATCAGAATGGCTAAGATCAAAAACTCAAGAGACAACACATGCTGGAGAGGTTGTGGAGAAAGGGGAACCCTCCTCCACTGCTGGTGGGAATGTAAACTTGTACAACCACTCTGGAAAGCAATCTGGTGCTTTCTCAGACAACTAGGAATAGCACTTCCTCAAGATCCAGCTATACAACTCCTAGGCATATATCCAAAAGATTCTCAAGTACACAATAAGGACATTTGCTCAACCATGTTTGTAGCAGCCTTATTTGTAATAGCCAGAAGCTGGAAACAGCCCAGATGCCTCTCAGTGGAGGAATGGATGCACAAATTGTGGTATATCTACACAATGGAATATTACTCAGTAATAAAAAACAAGGAAATCATGAAATTTGCAGGTAAATGGTGGGATCTGGAAAAGATCATCCTGAGTGAGCTATCCCAGAAGCAGAAAGACACACAGGGTATATACTCACTCATATAGACATATAATATAGGATAAACCTACTAAAATCTGTACACCTAAAGAAACTAATCAAGAGGGAGGACTCTTGCTAAAATGCTCAATTCCTATCCAGAAAGGCAAAGAGGGTGGACATCAGAAGAAGGAGAAAAGAGGGAACAAGTCAGGAGCCTGACCCAGAGGACCTCTGAAAAGCTCTGCCCTGCAGACTATCGATGTAGATGCTGAGACTTATGGGCAACCCTTTAAAGTCTTAAATGTATTCACACTAACTGCAGAAAAGGGTAAAATGTGTCTTAAAAGATGAATTATTTGTTTACTGTGGCTTACATTTTAAAACATCTTGTCTTTAGACATTGATGTTTGTATTCTTTTTCCACAAGTCTGATTTTAATTGGCTTCCTATAGTCAATTTTCTTTTTCTAATTATTTATTTGAAGAAAGTATAATTAACAACCAAGAGACTATTTCAGTTGCTCCTGGGTTCACTCATTGACAGCATTAATAGGCTTGCTTTTTTTTTTTTTTATTTTTCAAAAAGATATATTTAGGCCCAAAATTTTTCAATCATCTCTGCCCTTGTTTGCTCTCTGTTATTGTGCTTAAAAAATATTAACAAAAGAAATTTGGGGAGGAAAGACTTTTTCTAGTTTTCACATCTGAATGTCTATCATGAGGGAAGTTGGGTCTCAGCAACTCAAGCAGAAACAGAGTTACATAAATGCTAAACTTGTGGTTTGCTCCAGAGGACTATCTCAGTTTACTTCCTCATAGCAGCCACTTCTCCTGCCCAGGCCTGGCACCACCCACAGTAACATGGGCCCTCCCACATAAGTCATGAAGCAAGAAAATACCCCCACAGTTTCACCTGCAGGACAATCTGACTGTAGCATTTGCTCAGTTGAGGTTCCCTCTTCCCAAGCACCTTCAGTTCTGTTCCAATCGAGTTGACACAACTAACCAGCAGTGTCCAACCTCTCAACAGTGGCTTTTAAATATGGAATAAAACATAGTGATTACTGTAAACCATATCCAGGTCATGAATGGACCTGTTTTGATAGCGTGCCTACAGTCTCAAACCTGGAAGAAAAGAGAAAGTGCTGTGTGTCCGGGCCTTCATTCATGTCCAGGGTCTTACAGATACTGACTTGGTGTGTTCAATAGGGATGAGCCTTTCTCCAGCTCCACTCTAAACCAGGAGAATTGCCAACACTCAAGAATGCCTGTCACTTATGTCTTAAATTCAGTTTTTAATTTCTTGATTCATTGTATCATGATAGAATATGATTTCTGATATCTTTACATATTTGGAAAAAAAGGATAAGAATTATTAGAATTAACATGTACTGGCCATATATAACTGGGTTAATAACCACTGGGAAACCCAGAAAACCCTAAAATTTATTGGACTAAATGCAGTGTCTATTCAAGACAAAACACTGCATTTAGTCCATTTGGAAAGTTATGAAGACTTGCGTTAGACCAAGCTGTCCTTGGCTATGTACACACATACACATCTACACATAAACATATATCCTCAAGATATATAATATAAACCTTGACTAGGTGTTGATTTAATATTCTGTATTTTTTTTTCAATACTGTATTGAAGAATAAAGTCAAAAGACCACCCAAGGCGAGGGTCATAGATTTGCAAGTGTACATCTGTTCATTCTCTGTACTTTCCTTCTTAGATGCTTTATCATGATTCAACACAGGTGGTTCACAGACATGGAGACACTGCCCTTCTGTAGTTATCCAAATCGCTGGAAGAATGTTGAGTGAGAAGAAGCTGAGCTGCCATTGGTAACTCGCCCTTGTGCACATGTAGGGAGCACTGACAGGACTCGGTGGGTTTTAAATATTAAAGGGCATGAAGTTTGTAGGAAGAAGTATTAGAGGGCACTAGAGGGCTGCTGGGATGGGAGAAATTAGAGAGTAGGGAAGGGTATGACTAAGATACAGTTTCTACATTCAAGGAATATTCAAACAATAAATAAATAAGAGTATAAAATGAACAACAAGGTGAATGTGAAAGCTCTTATTGCTATTCTGCAAAGCTAACATTATTTGGGATTTCACTGAAAATTAAGGATTTCTCATACACATTTAATAAGGTTATATTTCCCCAATCTTTTAAAGGGATAAAATGACAACCAGACCAGTAACAATAACATTGAAGATCTTAAAATGCATCTAAGAGAAACAGGTCAATCAGAAGTAGTGCACACCTCTGAGATGTTAAGAGCCAGGGCATTCTTCAAAGGCAATTCCAGAAGCGCATTTCAAGTGGGGGCTGCACAAGAACATACCTGAACAGTGTGTCTCTGCCTTGGAGAGGTCCACCATGTGGCCTGAGCATGTCACATGAAAATGGATGCTCCTGAGCCCTTTTGTTTGATGCCACATCTCGTGCGCTTATGTTGATGATGGCACAGCTGACTTATAGGCAAAGCAGTGAGGAGGAGATGCCCTGTCCTGTCTCCATCTCATTTCTCCCTAAATGTAAAAAAAAAAAAAACCTTCCATTTTGGCAAAGCACATCAGACTCTTTGAACGTTATTGGCATGGCTAAGTATCTGCAAGTCAGATAAGCCTGAGAATAAGGTGAGAATGCATCTAAGCAGGGGCAGCCACTGGGTGACGTGCATGTGGGATTGAGGATCCATGAGGTTTTTAGTCAGTTTTTTTTTTTTTTTCCTTATGTTGAGACAAGCTCTACCTCACCACGTCTGCTGCTTATTGCTCATTTCCTGACTCTGGACTGGGATGAACTGATTTGTTTGCATAGCCACATGCTGTTCTCCAGTCAGAATTTCTAGTTCTTTCTGGTATGCAATGCTTTGACTATTTACGTTACTCAAAGCAGAAGACACATTAAACATTATCCTAAAGTAGACCTTTGGGACATTTCATCAAGAAGTTTAACTCGGTTATCCTTCTCTGTAAAAGTATGTGTAATAAGTGTGTTTGGAAGATATAGAAAAGCTTGTCCCATGTTCCCAGGATAACCCTCAAATTTACTTCTAAACACTGTCTAATATATTCCTAAAGAGACCATGAATATTTCCCTCTGATTGTCTCTGCATTGTGATTTACTGAGGGTTCTTTCTTGGAATTTAGAACCATCGTTCTGTAATTATCACACATAACACAACACTTAACCATCTTTATCGTCCATTTTTCATGCCACTATGAAGTTTGCATTCTGAATAGTGCTTTATATAGACAGTCTTACTAAAAAATAAAAAAATTATGAAAACCTATAATTCTTCCTTTCTTTCTTTGACTTTTCTCCCTTGTATTAAGAGACTCAAAAGAGTTGGAATCTGCTCTGGGGAAATGAGCATGTTACGTTCCTGATGTGAAGCATAAGCTTAAACTTTAATGGAGTCTTCAAGAAAGACCAGTTTGCAGCAGAAACTCTTTTATCCTACAGTGGTGACAGGGAATGAGAAGCTGGGGATTTTCAACAATGAAGGAGAAATCTGGGACTTTTGAAAGAATAGGTTAATGCATGGTTCTAAAAATATTCCATTTGCATTTAAAACATGCCCCACCACCTACAAATAACTTTTGTAGATTTTAACTAATTATGCTGATATATTAGTGCTTTTAAAAGTCACTGGCCAATCATTATTTGAAGTAAAACAGTGAGGACTTGGGTGTAAAAACCCGCTTGAGTGTATTCAGTGTAGTCAGAGGTGTTAGTTACCTTTGTCTTTAGGTTTTAACTCGTATCACAGCAGCATATTAGATTATTTTAAAAGCCTGTTATTTCAAAATTAGCATTACTAAGTCTGGAGTTGAGAGTAATCACTTTGATTTTGGCTAATGCTTACTATACAACTTACTCCCACGGTCGTCATACTCCTTCCAGTCAGTTATCAGGTCCATCAAAATATAGGAAACAGATGCTTGATCCTATATTGGATGAATTCTCAGGTTGATGAGAAGCTGTGAAGGAAGAAACAAGTACCTGAAGGTGTTATGCAAGCTGCCAAGGGAGAAAAGCAACCAATAGTCCTACCTAGGTGTAAAGCCTTTAAATCAACAATGGCCAGTGTGCGAAGTTATATCCAAGAGTGGAATAGTGGCACTAATACCTTTGGAGTAACCAACAGTTTTCTTATTGGACTAGAAGCCTAACCAATAAAAGGGAATTCATGCCCAGTACAGTAAAACAGCCAACTACCTATAGCTGGGGAGAAAGGACATGGGCCATAGACCATTGTCACTTTCCTAAACTAGCATTATTCTAACAGTATTCTAATTATTTATCCTTATACCCCAAATCTCAGTCTACATCAATGAAATGTGTGTGTGTGTGTGTGTGTGTGTGTGTGTGTGTGTGTGTGTGTGTTTCAGAAGGGGACCATTACAAAAATCTACAACAGGTTATAATTCAGAGAACAACTGGGCTTGGGTTGTCCAACCCCAGTTGGTACATCTACAATACAGCCTTCACACTTAAGGCTCAGGGAACTTCACAGAAGGGTGGAAGATTATCAGAGCCAGAGGACAATGATGTCTGCTGCTGCAAGATAATATCTTCTATACATGACAGAGAGATATGTTCATGAAATCTCAACAATATTGTCGTCTAAATAAGATCAGTGCAATGACAGCAGTAGTTGACGGGTGAACAATAAATGAGAGAATCTCAAAAGTCCCCACTCTTGGATGAAGAGCTACAAACTATTAATGAGTATTGAGAGAGGCAAAACTATTCTCCTCTAGAGGTGAATCACCTTATAGCCATCTGACTCCAAGCACTCAGCCCTAAATACAAGCAACGTTAATGCACCCAGTAAGCTTTATTGCTGTAGACATGTGTGTGTGTGTGTGTGTGTGTGTGTGTGTGTGTGTAAATACATTATCGTGCATGTGATTACATTATCTGGAACAATAATTAAAGAAGAGGTCATGAATTTGAGAAGGGGTGGGGGAGTGAGTGAAAGGGGGAGATAGAGTGACAAAAATGACGTGGGTATAGAACAGGTGTATACAATTCTTTTAAAAAGTTAAATAAATAAAAAATTAAAAGTAGTGATACCAGAATAAAAATAAAACGAATGTAATATATGTTCGGGACTGCATTGCGAGAAGCTTTTAACTCACTTGCTTCTAGTAAAATGTGGGCTTTGGAGTCAATATGTAAGGAAAGAGGAGGAGATTAAACTTCCCCCATTGCTGGTAGGTCTAGTGGTCTTGAGACAAATGAGGGAAACTTGGCACTCTACTACCTCCTTTTTCAAATGGGAAATCCAAATACTGTAGAGATTAAATAAAATAATATTCCATGTGTGTTTTATGTAAGAACTAAATATAGGCATTTAGATTAATAATTTTCTCATTATTGTGTGTATTTTTGACTCAAAACATATATTTGGTACTGTGCTAGATATATAAAAAACACAAGCATGTATACTTCCATGGGTCAACCAAAATGAAGAGAAACAAAAATATTGTCAATAAGGTAAAGTCCCAATCATTCCATCAAATGCACATTTATGGAGGATTTTTTACTGTCTGATCCATATGCTATATGCTTATATTATTAAGCACCTGGGGGTTGGGAGGGAGGATAACAATAAAACCAGCAACCAAGAATTACTGATTGCTTATCATACAGTGTGCCATTCTCCTATTATCTTGAAGAGTGAGAGACACACAAATGGCCATGAAGTTGATTTAAAAATTTCTGTTTAATGGACTGAGAAATGGAAGTTCCTCAGTCTCAAGGATAAACTACTATATCTGGTGTAAGCATCTTACCTGCTGCAAGGGTTCTTCAATGCTTACAACCATAATCGTCTAGCTTAGACAGGCTTACTAAACCCAGATTCTCATTCTCTCTCTCTCTCTCTCTCTCTCTCTCTCTCTCTCTCTCTCTCTGTGTGTGTGTGTGTGTGTGTGAGTGTATGCGTGTGGGAAAAAAAAAACATAATTTTTAATCTTTTGTTAAAACTTCCATGAAATCTCAGCAAACAAGTAGGAAATTTTACAAGGCCCTACCCTTAGATGAACAGCTATAGGCATTGGGTTGTTAAAGAAATACCTGTGAGGTTATCCTGTCCCAAGTTGGTCATGTCAGAATACAAATGTCCATATGAATAGAGCAAGCACTGAAGGGGTCATGGGTTTGAGAGAGAGTAGGGGGCAAAAGAGGAGTTGGAAGAGAGAAGGGATGGGGTAAAAATGATTTAAATATAGTGGTTGTACATGAAATTCTCAAAAATATAAATTAAACTAAAACTTTGCGGTACTCAAGCACAGCTGTTAATATGCAAACTGCTGAGGCCATAAGGGCAACTTGATTCACACCAACAAGGTACTGTTTGTGGTCCTCCCTGATTTTAACTCTTCCACCCTCTCTCCCATAAAGTCCACCATGCATTAGACAAAGGGGTGCCTCACAAAACCTCACTTTTAGTTGACACTCTACAGGCAGGCAGGCAGTGACTGCCAAGGAAAAGTTAATTGTTTTGTTTTAAAGAAATAAGTCCCCTGGAAGGTTGCCCATGCTGCGTTAGCTGTCCCTAGTGTTACATACCCATATGCAGGTATGAAAGTTGGAAGTGATGAGTGAGATGCGGGATCCAGGAAGAGTTGGGGTGAGGGAGTGGGGGTGGATTTGATTAAAAAAAATGTACTCGTGTATGAAGAAAAATAAAAATCTATGCTTGGGGCTGAAGCCCTGTTAGATAGCCTGTAGGAGGCAAGTATGTAACTACCACATCAGATTCTCAGCCTAGTCACTGCCTCTTTCTTCCAGTTAGCCTTCTTGATCTAACACCTCCGTCTGTGGAGACAGCTGCCTTCCATAGCTCTCCCATTCAGCCTCAGAGGGTGCCATTGCAAGACTGAACTAAAAGACCAGGGAGCTGAGATGATTCTCTCAGGACTTCCTCCCTCCTGACCATACTGAGTTCTCACCGTGGTCACTCATCCCACACCCTGGACCCACTGTCTCAGCTTTTCTCACCCTTCTGTCCTGATGATTGACACCCTCTTCTCCTTTCTAGTCTGTTTATCTTTTCTGTGGACATTTGCTGAACCCCAACTCAGGTCCCCATCCTCCTCAGCATGCCCCTTCAGTGTTTATGTGGGAACTTGATATCTTTCTCTTTTTATATATTACATATTTGTTCATAACCTCTCTCCTTTACCTAATGTCATTTTCATATAGGGTGGATTCTGTCTGTGTGATGTCACTGACAGAACCCAGCCTCCACACAATGTGCCTGATTAACACAGTGCCTGGGAGGTGACATGGCTCGAACAGGATCCCTGTGTGCTTGAAACAGATGATTTACCTAAAATGGGCATTGATTGGTCCTGCAAGAAGCCACTGACTTGAAGCTGGGACTTCATGTTTTGTTAATGTGTTTTCTAACATGAAAGGACCCATTAAATGCCAGTCCAAATATTGGACTTTAATAACTATTACTTAGTTGTTTTTTTTTTCAAAACAAAAAAGTTATAGGTAATTTACTCATGCCCATCATTTACTCATTTGCTTCTGTGAAGTGAGAGATATCAGCTAACTTCTTACTTAATGGTAAAGGACAGGATGTTTGTGGAGACTCTAGTCAGAGAATAGGCAAGAAGAGGGAAATGCCATAGAGACTAGAAGGAAATAAAGCTATACTCACTCATAGACAGTCTGAGCTTGTTTAGAGCTAAAAATGATTAAAACCGGTGGATATTTCTGAGAGAATGCAGTATGTAACGTAAGGCCTAAAACCCACTGTCTCTGTATGCTAGTAATGGTCTCTATATGGATGAGATGCAGTTTCAGTTCTCACTCCACAAAAGAGTGCTCCAGACAGCTTTTATAGGGCTCTCCTCAGCTAACTGGTGGGAAAACGGCATTAGAGAAACAATCTGCTGAAATAGGGACCCTGACCTGGGACAATGTGGTCATCTTATCCTTACCTACCCGCTTCACATCCCTTTACAGAAATCCACAAATGTCTTGGAGTAATTGTTTGACCCTTGTGCCAGCCACTATGATAAGCAGTGTGGATCTGAATATCTACAGCTCTTTAAATCCACATGGGATAATGAGTCTGGTGTTCAGCAAAGGCAGAGACAGTGAATATCTCCTCAAAGGGGCTCAGTTTTCTGTGGCATCTGACTTCCCCCAACAATCAGAGTCTTCGGGCCCTAAAAAGCTGTTAGGCTCAGATTTCATTTCAGTGATCCTTATACTAATTGTGAGATCCAGACATAGCCCTAAGTCTCTTAAGTTTAGAACAATGATACTTCTTTGGGTGGGAGGGATCTGGATGAGTGCTGCAAGCCTCTTAATTGTCAGCACTGGAAAACAGGCTACAAAAGGCAGGCAGTAAGGAGTACACATCATTCCCAATTCCCCGTTAACTCTGGATGTTTTGTGCCTAGCACGACTGACAGCGTTGTCTAAAATCACCTTGGCAGACAGAAATAAATGAAGCTAAGCCAGAGCAGAGAAAGCTGAAACATATTTGGCAACAGTCATATCCTCAAACTGCAAGGCATAAGAAAGCAAAGGCACATCAAAATTAAATCAAAGAAATCACTGAAAAGCCTTATGTCACCACTCTATTTTCTTTCTATCCTAAGACGAGCCAGTCTTCAAATAAAAAGATCTAGATGGTGAAGAGCAAGTGCTCCCTGAATTGGGAAATTTAAAATAGGAAATAATTGCCATCCGTCTGGGTTGACCCTAAATATACACTTAATATCATTTTGTCAGTCTGCTATTTCAACTCTTATATAAATTGGGGTTTTCTTGAAGTATTCTAGAGGCGCTGCTAATAAAAAATTAAACACATTTATATAGCTCAGATCATTCCCCTTGAGTTAGATTCGCTTTGTGAATACTTACTAGCTGAGTTATCTGTTTTTTCATGTGTCCATGTGTTTGCTTCCTTAATTATTCTTCATAATTTCCCTCCATCTCATTCATCCATGTTTACTAATTATATATAGATATACCTATATATGAGGTACAGATCTATCTCACAGTATGATGGGCATCGGTAAAATATATGTTTATTGTAGAGGATTGTTTCAGCAATTCTCGGTTGCTTATTATTCCATATGACATGGTATATACTCACTCATATAAACATACAACATAGAATAAACCCACTAAAATCTGTACATCTAAACAAACTAAGCAAAAGAGAGGAACCTAACTAAAATGTTCAATCCCCATCCTGAAAGGCAAAGAGGATGGACATCAGAAGAAAAAGAAAACAGGAAACAACCTAGGAACCTGCTACAGAGGGCCTCTGAAAGCCAGAAGAAGAAAACAGGAAACAACCTTGGAACCTGCCACAGAGGGCCTCTGAAAGCCTCTGCCGTGCAGACTGTCAAAGCCGATGCTGAGCCTGATGGCCTAGTGATGGGCAGAGTGAATGGAATTTTATGTAAGAAGTGGGAAATAGTAAGAGCTGGAGAGAACAGGAACTCCACAAGGAGAGCAACAGAACAAGAAAATTTGAACACAGGGAACTTCCCAGAGACTCATACTCCAACCAAGGACCATCCATGGAGATAACCTAGAACCCTGACAATGCAGCCACTTCTGATGAGAACTGATAGACTAAGATCAGAAAGGAGAGGGGAACCTCCCCTATCAGTGGACTTGGGGAGGGGCATGCATGCAGAAAGGGGGGAGGGTGGGGCTGGGAGGGGAGGAGGGAGGGGCTTATGGGGGGATACAAAATGAATAAAGTGTAATTAATAAAAGTTAAATAAAAAATTTAAAAAAAATATATGTTTATATATAATATATAGTATGTGTCCATATATATGCCTAGTGCAAAGTGCAGAACCTGAGTGATGTGGTTGGAGAAGAACTACTGATCAAGTAGTTAAATGCGTATGCTTACATATGCCTAATTTAAACAAAAGTTGTAGATCGGTGTGGAAACTTAATTTGTTTTACTAATCTAGAAGGGGAGGTTGTTTGGGGAAGAAGCATTTGTATCAAGACTTGAGGATTAGAGAGATTTTAAGGAAGTAAGGTATTAAGGGAGACAGAATATTTCAGAAGGTGGAAATGGCTTGAGCAATGGTGCTGAAGAGATTGCACGGTTTCTTCCTTTCTGAATCAAGATCTCAGACCTAGAATGTAGAAGGAGGTATATGAGGCTAAGAGAGGTCTGGAGAGAGCACAAATTAAACAGAGGAGGGGAGAGATAGGATCGACTATCTACACAGTGAAGAAATTAAAGCCAATACAAAGCAAAAGAGGTGGCTATAGACACTGTGACCAGGGAGATCCTGGGTCGCATTGTTCACCTCCAAGCAGAAGCAATAGAAACAGTAGTTCCCCAGAAATGTGTCTGTAAAGACTGAGCAGCTAGTTCTGGGCTATGTTCTGTGAAATGCAATGCACCAAGTTCTTAGCTCACTGAGGAGTCCAGGGTAGCCGTGGCTGTATGGGAAGGGTGATGGTACACAGGTTACACTTTCTGCCTCGTTGGCATTGGGGGTATGAGTCTTTCTGTCTGCCAGGTTGCCTTGAACTCACTGTACAGCCAATAATGACATTGAACCTCTGACTATCCAGCCCCTACCTCCAGTGTACAACGTCACTGCGCAATAGTACAGTGTCAGGTAAGCACTCTCCTTCTCTAGGAGGAATGAGAGTCCTGAACAACCAAAATTCTCTCCCCTCCTGGACTTTACATATAGTCCTGACAGCACCAGGCAGGCTTAGGGTCAGTGACTTCTCTGCCAATTTCAAAATTAATTGAAAGTAACACTGCTCTAGGTGGCTGGGTGTTGGCAAGTGGTTTGAAAGACAGTGGGATGGTTTGTTGATTTTCTTCCCTCTTCATTTCTACAGCTACCCACAGCATTGTTCTTTGTGTTTTTATTGGTGTGTTATTTATGTCACTTTATTTTCTTTTGATTGATATATACAGAGCAGATATTTATTATTCTTAAATTTCTATTCTTGGCTGATGAGATGGATCAGTAGATAGAGCCACTTTCTGGATAACATGGGGACTTCAGTTCTTTACCAGGAACTAATGTGGTGGTGGTGGGGAAGAAATCCCGCAAGCTGTTCTCTGACCTCCACACAGGGCTGTGGCACATGGAAAGGAAGAGGCACACACACACACACACACACACACACACACACACACACACACAGGAGAAAATATAATTGTAAAAAATACATTTATATTTTGTAGTATCTTCCTAAATAAGTTGATTACTTTTGAAAATATTGCATCCTTTGACACTGAAGTCATTTTATGGACTTGAAACTTTCTTATGAATGATATAATATAATATTCCATGCTTCTTGTGAATAGCAGACTCTTCTACTAATCCCTGGGGCTAAAGGATTGTCTTGCCTTGTTTATTCAGCCTGACAATGTGAGCCTTTTAAGGAGAAGTTTTATGCCACTTACATTTACAAGAATTCTGACATAGTTGCATGAAACCTAACATGCGGTGACATTTTAGAATATGTATTTTCCTTTTTTATCTTAAAGGCTTAAGAAATTGTATTTTATTTTGTAGTTGCTGAAAATTCATTTGTTTAGGCAACTGATGCAAAAGCTCTTTCTGGAAAGGATAAATTGTACATGTTGTGGATTCTGAACTGGTTAGACTTCGTTCCGAGTACTCATATCTGCAGCGGCTGACTAAAGCAACCCCAGATGCATGCCGATGAACAAACAGATGTGGCTGGGTTCTAACGGACCTCATTTACCAGGTGGGCTGTGAAGCCAACTTGGTTTACAGAGCACAGCTTGTTACTCCCACGATGAAGTTCGTAACAAATCCATTTGGCTTGCCAGGGCTGCTTTTGAGTAATATTCTATAACTTTATATACAATGTAAAGTTCCTAAAGGAATAAGCTTCCATATGGGGTTTTCTGTGAACTCTTGATATTTCATTGTAAACCCGCATGTGTTGACACAGATCACACATTAAAGATGACAACACAAGACAGAGTACATAGGGTGTTTGAAATGTCGATTACTTTAAAATAAATTTTGATGAGAATATCCTTTTCTTTATTTTAAACGACTTAGTGTGTGTGTGTCTGTGTGCCGGGTTCCATACCTTTGTAAAAGGAGGAGAGAAGAGGGCTTGGGATTCTTCGCTGCAGGAAGTTGAGCTTGCTGGACCAGCTGTTGGATCCACACTCTTCCTTCAGCACTGCAACAAGTTCGGTTGACTCCATCCATCTCTGCGGCCCCACATCTCTTCTCAGATTTACCCAAAGAGCAAAACTCTTCGCTCCCTTGTCTAGACCTATTTGTATAAAAATTAAAATAATTTTCTTTAACCTCTCTTGTAGTGAAAATTGCTGGCGTTTTGTTGTTTCTGCTTTTGTTTGTATGAAGTTAATTTTAACTTTAATCTCCGAGTTCCACTTTTTCACTAGGATTAGAATTCTGGGTCAGCATCACCATAAGAAAAACCCTTGCTTCTGCACTGCAAAGATTTCAGTAGAATATTAGGGGTAGATTTTATCTTTTTTAATATATCATTTGTGCTTTTCCTTGCTAATGTTTATACTTTTCTTGTCTCTCTCTCTCTCTCTGTGTGTGTGTGTGTGTGTGTGTGTGTGTGTGTGTGTGTGCGTGCTGTTGGCCTCTTGGTTATATCAGCTCTTAGTTTTTAACTTTTTGGCCCTAAATCTCTCTCTCTCTCTCTTCCTTTCCTCCTCTCTGCTTTCACATATTCTATACCTGATAGTTTACTACAGTGGCTGAAGCTCTGCCTGTTTTTGCACATTCTTTATTCCTCCAGAATTTTATATTTGAAGATTCTGACACTGTTTCTCAAGTTAGCTTACTTTTGTATTTTTTGATCTGCTGTTTTTTTAATTATAAAGTTTCTACTTATGATGCTGTGTATTTAACCTTAGTAAATGATTTTTTTTAGATTTAAATTATATCTTCTAGTTGCCTTTTCATTATATTTTTCTTTTAATCTAAGTATTTGATAAATACTGAGTGTTTTCTTTTTCTTTCTCATTTTCTTCTTTCTTTCTGTCTTTTCTCCTTTCTTCCTCCTTTTTTCCTTCCTTCCTTCCTTCCTTCCTTCCTTCCTTCTTTCTTTCTTTCTTTCTTTCTTTCTTTTTGTTTCAGACAGGGTTTCTTTGTGTAGCCTTGGCTGTCCTGGACTCACTTTATATACCACACTGGCCTGGAACTAACGAAGACCCACCTGCCTCCCCAATTGATGAGATTACGGGCATGCACCACCATGCCGGGCTTGTACTAATTCTTAATGAAGCATTATTAGTTTAATTTCATCTGTGTCTGTTCCATTGATTACATTTTCCTGACTCTCATGCTTTCATGCGTCTGCACACTCCCAGGACTCAGAATTGGTTAGTAAACAGGGTGATTACATGCTTAAAGGCTGGCTGTATTTTCTTTTGTTAAGATAATTTACTTGATGTTTGGCACACAGTAAGGTTATTAATTGTTCTCACCTCTTGAACTGTCCTTTAGGTTTCACTGGAGCACATCTGCAGTGACCTTGGCTTTCGTGATAGTTCTAGCATCCTGCCATCATTGCACACCTAAGAGCTCAGTAAGAGTTTTCTATATGCTTGGCCGGGACTCCCATGAGTCTCTCTCTCTCTCTCTTTTTAAACTAGTTCTACAAATATTCCAGATCGCAATTCCCTGCTGTTTTTTTGTTTTGTTTTGTTTTTGGGGTTTTTTTTTGTTTTGTTTTTTTGTACAGCTTTGTAAGGTTCTTTCTGAATGCAAAGCCAAATATCCCAGACCTTGGGGAAAATCCTATACTTATATGTAGATTCCCCAGTTATCTGTGGAAGGTGCTACTTAATATCTTAGCACAATACAATACAACTTTTAAACTCCCCAGTCTTCTCCAAATTCAAGTTCCAATCTGACCAATTCAATCAGTTCAGTAATATGTGAAATTACGTTTGGTTCTGCCAGTAGCCACAGTCAGAACAGTTCCTTTGAAGAGAAATCTTTCTATCTTTGATGGGCCATGATGTTCTATTGCTGTATGATAGCTCTTACTTTCTTCTTTTTCCTCCATCTTTCACCTCCTCCTCCTTCTTCTTCTCCATGAGAACATTCCACATGAGGTCTTCTACTCCCTTGAAAAAAAGTTGTAAATGTCTAGTAAAACACTGTCCACGTGGGCTCCAGATTAGAGATCTCCAGAACTCACCTTGCATACCTGAAACTATGCATCAGTTACACAGCAGGTGTCCACTCCCTTCCCTCCCTAGTCTTAAGCAAACACCATGCTTCTCGATATTACATGACTTCCCGCCATGGATACCTCATGAGGAGAGATATGTGCTTTTTTTCACTTGCAGTTAAATGCATTAAGGTTTCTTAATATATTCTCATAAGGCACAATTTTTCTTCCATTGAAATGTGAGAACATTTCACGGTAGGTATATGCCATGGAATCTGTATTTGTTCATCCGTTGATGGACATTTAGATAGTTTCCATATCTTGTGAATACTGGTCCTGCGAGGATGGAAATGCAAGTGTCTAATGAGATCCCAATTCCGGTTCTTTTATATACGGACCTAACATAGAATAACTCTATTTTCACACCAAGGGAAAAAACCACTCTCTTAAGCTTTTTAAAATTTTTCCCTTACATCTAGAAAATTTTGTTACAAATATTTTAATTTATTCACATCAATGGCACAGTAGTTGCTTTTCTGGTGGTTGTGATAAAATACCACAATCAAAAGCAATTTAAGAAAGAAAGGGTTTTTGTTTTTTCTTTTCCTTAGCTTATAGTTTCAGAGGGCTTGACATCACAGCAAGGGAAGGCAAGGCATGGAAGCACACAGAAAACACACAGAGAACACAGAGCAAGCAGGAAGTAGTAGGACAAGGCTATAAGACCTCAAAGCTCAATTTGAGCTTTAGAAGATGGAAAGACCTTCCAAGTATATGGATTGCACAGTTAATATTGTGAAAATGGCTTTGTTACCAAAAGCAGTCTACAGATTGAATGCAGTTCCTGTCAAATCCCAATAACACTCTTCTCAGAACTAGAAGGGCCTACCCTAAGCTCACATGGAAGCACCAAGAGCCCAGATAAACAAAGCCATTGTAAGTAGAAAGCACAACATTGGAGGAATGACGGTTAATGGCTTCTTAAACTGCAGAGCCATAGTATTGATGCATGATAAAGAAAATGTGGAACATTTACACAGTGGAATACGTCTCAGCTAGTGAAACAAAGAAAATATGTAATTTTCAGGCAAATGCATGGAACTAGAAAAGATCATCCTGAGTGAGGTAACCGAGACCCAGAAAGACAACCGTGGTATGTACTCACTTTAAATAGATATTACACATGTAATACAGGATAAGCCTACTGCAATCCACAAACCCAAAGTAGCTAAATAACAAGGGGGAACTTAGGGAAAATGCTTGAATCTCACTCAGAAGGTGAAATAGAAGTAGATGGAAGGAGAGATCTGTGTGGGAGAGGAGGTGGAGATGAACTGTGGGGAGAGGATGGGGGAGAGTGGGAGAGAGAATGGAAATTGGCACGGGGCATCTTTGGGACAGAGGATGCTCCTGGGGGTGGTGATCGTAGCTGAGACTCCTAGTAGCAGGTGATAGGGAGCTTGAGATTGACATCTCCTTTACCCAGGTGGGACCTCAAGTGGAGAGAGGGTGACACCAACCCACCCGTGAACAGACAATTTTTCAATGAAAAACTACAAATTGTGGCCAGTACTTGAAAAAAATCATCATCCTTACCCATCAGGGAAATGAAAACTAAATCTTTGCAAGGCTTCTCACGCCATCCAGGAGGAAGAAGTAGTCTTAGAAAACAAAAGACAACAAACGATGACAGGGATGTGAGAAAAGAGAAGCTGTCACATCCTGCTGCTCAGGATGCAGCTGGAAAGACATCAGTGTGATCTGCAGAGGACTGGAGAGATTCTTCTATAAATAGTGGTTTGGGATATTTTATGTTTTTCTAAAATAAGGCTTTCAGTGCATGCTACCCCATCATATCTGAAATGCAATGATATCACATTTGACCAATGACTTTGACACATCTTTACTTTCACTTTAACATTAGCAGTGGGTCTGTGGTTTTTTGAGTTTTTATGAGTAACAAATATAATTAAAGTTAACTTCTGAGTAGTGTAAGATTTCAGTCCTATCCAGCACCACTCATTTCATATTGGCATGACATTCTTTCAATGACGTCAGGATCTTTAAACTTCTAAGCATTATAAACCAAATGGGTATTCTAGAAAAAAATAATCCCCATAAAAATCTTGAAGTGGAATGTAATTGAGTGTTTAAAAGTTAATGTTTGGGGCCAAACATGTGAAATTTATATCTGGGGAACAATCGAAATCTACTTAGAAGACATTAAATTATATGCAAAATGCTTTATTATCAGCTCTCCAACCTGATGTTTAATAACCTAGTTCCTTAAAGATGTATCACTAGTGTTAATGTCAATAAAATTTGTGCCTGAGATGCAATTTTTCCTTTTTTGTTTTTATTTTATTTTGTTTCTCCAAGTCTTTGAGGTAGGCTCAAAGTCCTTGGTTATAGCAAGGACAGAGAAAGTTTAATTTAAGCAGTAAGCTTATAAAATAAAAAAATACTGTGGGGAAATACACATTGCCAATCTAAAAATCCCAAAAGAAAGAGTGGCAGAGGAAGGAATTGAAGAGAAGGAGAAGGAAGAGGAGGAAGAAGAGAAGGAAGGAGAAAAAGAAGGAAAAGTGGAAGAAGAGTAAGAAGAGAGGGAATTTACCATCTGGTATCTAAATTTCTTCAGAAACAATCGGCCAGGCCATGTGGCTATTTGAGACACATGTCACTTACATATGATCCATGCAGAGATAATGATCACTCTCCAACTCTGCACATACTGTTGCCTTGTGTTCCTGCTCAAGGAATGATGTCTTGCCACCTCTGTACTAGTCCTCCATGGAGGCAGGCTGATAAGATCAAATATTACTTTGTTGTTGTTGTTGTTTTCTGTTTTTGTTGTCTCAAAGACCTAAGAGTTCAGTGGTAATTGGCCACACTTTCTCCTTCTCCTTCCTCCCTGTCGCCATCATCTCTCAGCAATGTCACAAAGAGCCCAATTTTTATCTTCTGTCCTTTCTGCTCTTTGTACAGATATTCCTTCATTTCTCTGTAACATTTGACTGGTCAACTGTGCCTTGCAGACAGGTACCCTTGTAGTATTTTAGAAGCAGAGAAAGGTAGACCTTAATGGGATCAAGGTTGAGAAACAGAAAATCTGTCTTTGGCATCCTCTGCATTACCTTACTGAGGCAAGAGATTGGGAATTATCCAGCCTGTACCACCATTCACCCTGTCATTAAACACAATCTTTGCTTCATCATATATCTAGCATCTTATTTCTGCTTCCTTTAAGCCATAAATGATGTCTATTGTGACCATCTGAATGTGGTTTGTGTAGCGCAAATAGAGGGCAAACCATACATAGGTCTTACTTTTCCTCTTTCTATAAAGGGTTTTTTTTTTGAACTCTTAATTTTGTTTTATTTTTCACGTTTATATCTGTATTGTGTGCATATTCATGTGTTTATTGTTAGCATATATGGCTTTGGAATATCCTAGGAAACCACTGACTATTGAGGTAGATAATTACTACGGGAATTGTAGCTAAGCAAAGTTTTGTGTTTTTTTTTCCTTATCTTCTATGTGTGTGTGTGTGTGTGTGTGTTGTATGTGTAAATGTGTGTGGGAAGTGAAAGAACCCCTTCTTACACACAGATGAAGGAGAGGAGCATCAGAAGTCTTGCTCTACCGCTCTACTCCCTTGAGACAGTGTTTCTCACTGAATCGGGGAGAGCCCTTTCCACTAGGCTGGTAGCTGCAAACCTCTGTGGTCCTCCTGCCCTGGCTCCTCACAGTTCTGGGGTTAGAGGTGCACATGGCCACACTTTGGTTTCTAGTTTATGTGGGTGCTGGGCTTACGCCTAGTTCCTCATGCTTGTGCAGTAAGCATGCTGATCCACTGAGCCACCCTTCAAGGCTGCCATGTTTGTAATATAAATATTTCTCAAGGAACAGGGTTATATTAAAGCATGTTAACTGAAATTGCTTTTAACTGTTTATCTTTTATTTTCATTGCTTAATTTGGTCAAATGATCTGAGGACTTTTTTTTTTTCTAGAGGTTAAAAATCTTCAAGATAGTCACAAGTGGCAGATTTTGTCACAGCAATGATCCCACCAAGGGAAAGATTCTTCTGTTCCATGAAGAAACATCTAAATAATGAAATAGCAAGCAGAGTCCCTCAAGTCACAGCAGGCTTCTCTCATCTTTCCAGCCCTGTCGTCTCTCCTTGCAAAGAGAACATATCAGACCAAGTAAACATTACCACTCAAAGCATTCATAAAATATTGAACATTTAATTTGAGCTCCTCTAAGCAGGCAAGCATGCTCTAACTGTTTGAGAATTGTGTGTATTTACTAATAACTAATTGCCCAGAGGTCTGTGCTGTGTAGGGTGGGGAAGTAGTGAGAAGGTTCTTCTCTCCCAATTTATTCACATCAAGATGTTCAAAATATTCCAGTTTGGGGAGGGACAGGTGGTCTGGCTTAAAAAGTAGCACCTCTTCTGCAAAGGACCCGTGTTTGTCTCTTAGCACACATTATGGTTGGCTCACAATCGCTCATGACTCCGGCTCCAGGAGATCTGATGACCTCTCTAGCCTCTGTGCTCACAACTGTGTACCTAATCCAGACACATGTGCACATGCATCAGTAAGCATGAAAATTTAAGAGATGAGGGCTACAAGGCACATATCTAAACATAGTAAAGGCGATATACAGCAAGCCTATAGGCAACATCAAACGAAACAGAGAGAAACTTAAAGCAATCCCACTGACGTCAGGGACAAGGCAATGCTGCCCACTCTCTCAACATAGTTCGCTTCAACATAGTTCTGGAAGTCCTTGCTAGAGCAATAAGACAGTTGAAGGAGATCAAGGGGATACAGATTGGAAAGGAAGAAGTGAAAGTATCACTATTTGCAGATTATATAATGTTATACGTGAGTGACCCCCAAAACTCTACCAGGGAACTCCTAGAGTTGATAAACATCTTCAGCAAAGTGGCCGGATACAAAATTAACTCCAAAAAATCAGTAGCCTTCCTGTATACAAAAGACAAAAGGGCTGAGAAAGAAATTAGGGGAACAACACCCTTCACTATAGCCACAAATGACATAAAGTACCTTGGTGTAACCCTAACCAAGGAAATCAAAGACTTGTATGAAAAAAATTCAAGTCTCTGAAGAAAGAATTAGGAGAAGATATCAGAAGATGGAAAGATCTCCTATGCTCATGGCTTGGCAGGATTAACATAGTAAAAATGGTCATGTTACCAAAAGCAATCTACAGATTCAATGCAATTCCCATCAAATTACCAACACAATTCTTTATAGACCTGGAAAGAAAAATTCTCAAGTTCATATGGAATAACAAGAAACCCAGAATTGCTAAAACAATCCTCTACAATAAAAGATCTTCTGGAGGTATCTCCATTCCTGATCTTAAGCTGTACTATCAAGCAACAGTAATAAAGACTGCATGGTACTGGCATAGAAACAGAATGGTGGATCAATGGAACCGAACAGAATACCCAGAAATAAACCAACACACTTATGGACACCTGATCCTTGACAAAGATGTCAAAACCATACAATGGAAAAAAGATAGCATCTTCAACAAATGGTGCTGGTCTAACCAGATGTCTACATGTAGAAAAATGCAAATAGATCCATACTTACCACCCTGCACAAGTGGATCAAAGATCTCAACATAAAACCAGACACATTAAATCGGTTAGAAGAAAAAGTAGGGAAAACCCTAGAACTCATTGGTACAGGAGACAACTTCCTAAACAGAACACCAACAGCACAGGCTCTAAGAGCAACAATCAATAAATGGGACCTCATGAAACTAAAAAGCTTCTGTAAAGCAAAGGACACAGTCCTCAAAACAAAACGACTGCCTACAGATTGGGAAAGAATCTTCACTAACACTTTATCTGACAGAGGGCTAATATCCAGTATATATAAAGAACTAAAGAAGCTGAAAAGCAACAAACCAAGTAATCCAATTAAAAAATGGGGAACAGAGCTAAACAGAGAACTCTCTGTAGAGGAATATCGGATGGCAGAGAAACACTTAAGGAAATGCTCAACATCGTTAGCCATTAGGGAAATGCAAATCAAAACGACCCTGAGATTTCACCTTACACCCATCAGAATGGCCAAGATGAAAAACTCAAGAGACAACACATGCTGGAGAGGTTGTGGAGAAAGGGGAACCTTCCTCCACTGCTGGTAGGAATGTAAACTGGTACAACCACTCTGTTAATCAATCTGGCGCTTTCTCAGACAACTAGGAATAGCGCTCCCTCAAGATTCAGCCATACCACTCCTAGGCATATATCCAAAAGAGGCTCAAGTACACAATAAGGACATTTGCTCAACCATGTTTGTAGCATCTTTATTTGTGATAGCCAGGAGCTGGAAACAGCTCAGATGCCCCTCAACTGAAGAATGGATGTAGAAATTGTGGTACATCTACACAATGGAGTATTACTCTGCAATGAAAAATAAGGAAATCATGAAATTTGCAGGTAAATGGTGGGACCTGGAAAGGATCATCCTGAGTGAGCTGTCCCAGAAGCAGAAAGACACACTCGGTATATACTCACTCATATAGACATATAACATAGGACAAACCTCCTAAAATCTGTACATCTAAAGAAACTAATCAAGAGAGAGGACCCTGACTAAAACGCTCAATCCCCATCCTGAAAGGCGAAAGGCAAAGAGGATAGACATCAGAAGAAGAAGAAAACAGGAAACAAGCTAGGAATCTGCTACAGAGGGCCTCTGAAAGGCTCTGCCCTGCAGACTATCAAAGCAGACCCTGAGACTTATGGCCAACTGTTGGGCAGAGTGCATGGAATCTTATGAAAGAAGTGGGAAATAGTAAGATCTGGAGAGGACAGGAACTCCACAAAGAGAGCAACAGAACCAGAAAATATGAACACAGGGGTCTTCCCAGAGACTCATACCCCAACCAAGTACCAGGCATGGAGATAACCTAGAACCCCTGCACAGATGTAGCCCATGGCAGTTTAGTGTCCAAGTGGGTTCCATAGTAATGGGAAGAGGGACTGCCTCTGACATAATCTGATTGGACTGTTCCTTGATCACCTCTCCCTTAGGGGGAGCATCTTTAACAGGCCACAGGAGATGACAATGCAACCACTCCTGATGTGATCTGATAGACTAAGATCAGAAGGAAGGAGAGGAGGACCTCCCCTATCAGTGGACTTGGGAAGGGGCATGTGTGAAGAAGGGGGAGGGAAGGTGAGATTAGGAGGGGAGGAGGGAGGGAATTATGGGGAGATACAAAATGAATAAAATGTAATTAATAAAATAAAATTTAAAAAATTCAAATAAAGTGCAGTTATGCTTGCTCGAAAAACCTCCTCAAACTCAGCTTTACCTTCAGTTTCTCCAAGGAAAGCAGTGGCCCCTGAGCTAGGTAAAAGGTCTCTGGATAGATTGCTGTTGTCTTTTTTTTTTTTTTTACTGTGTCCTGCTATACTTTTCTCAGAGTAAGAAGTGAGTGTATGGTGGTGGAAGGATTGAACTCAGCACCATCAAGTAGGCCAATGCCTATGGAGTAGCTGAGTGTCAGTGAGGTGCTTGTGATTATGACAGGAAAGGAGAAGGGAGGTAACAACACAACTGAAGTAACTGTGGCCGTAATCAATCAAGTGTCCTGTATCCAAGAACTGCAGTGACTGGTAGGATGAGCCATTAGTACATCCATGCTATAGGAAGAGAGAGGTGTCTTAGGTGTATTGACTGCTCTACACTTAGTTATCTGAATGCTGCAGAGATTTGTGTAGTATCAAACAGGACTTTCCATTAATTTGAGTGATTTGACACAATTTACCATGAGCATTAAACCTGCTTGGGGCACTCTTGGGGGTTCTAGACTTGGAGATCTATATTTTAACTCTCTATAAAGGATTCTAGAAATAAAAGTTTCTGGAATGTTGATTCTGCAATCACTGTACTGAAGCCATGATTCAACAGTACAAGAAGGCTGTTTAGGTATCAACAAATATTCTAGTTTTGTTTTGTTTTGCTTTTGAGGTTCCAACCCTTGTGAAGCTTCATTCTGATAAGGTGATGAGAAAAAAAAAAAAACCAAATAGATAAAAACAAAGTGAAATCGAAATACATACTGTGTAGGAAAGTATAAGTGCTCTGAAGATGAAAAGAGTGAGGAAGAGAGGTACCTGGTGGAGGATGCTAAGCCAATAAGAGAGAAACAGCCCCTTTGAGATGGGGCTAGAACAGGAAGTGTGGTCCAGGCATGTGTTGATATCTTGTGTATTGTATGGATGAATCACTTGTCAATTAAAAAAAAAAAAAACTATAGCCTATAAGATAGGTAAAATAGAAGGTAGAACATCTGGCAAGCAGAAGGGATTCTGGTGTAGTGCCAGGCTCACGAGATTCAGCAGGCAAGATGTGAAGAGGACAGACTTGTTTTACCTGAGCACAGCTAACCAGCCAAGTGGCAAAATGTAAATTAGTATAACAGGTTATTTTAAGTTATGACCTAGTCAGAAGAGCCTAGCTATATGGCCTAGGTATTTGTAAAATTATTTTGAGTATCATAAGTCATTATTCTTGGAGCATGGGGACAGGAGGAAAGATATGTCTCCCTACTACAGGAATGTGATGTCAGATTGCAGAGCTGGGAAGTGGCTTTAGGTTTCTGCCAGTGAGCCTGGGAATGAAAAGAGGCAGAAAGAAGGGGGCAGAGGACAAGGCCAGGTATACACAAACCAGATTCCGAGGACCTTGCAGCTGGAATGCTGGGGATAATAAAATTCTTGGGGCTCTAAAATCCATTGGAGGGTTAGTGATTCTCAAGCCACACAAATATCTTTCAGCGGAACAGTCTTAACATACGAGGTGAATGTGGGCTGTGTAGGGAGGTGAGCAGCCCCGGCTCCACCCACTCCTGGCCACATCAATGAAGTCATCATAACAAATCTATGTGTCTGCCCTCACACACCTGCTAATGTCTGCATCAGCACTATTAACAGCACGACTAATGACATCACTAAGTAGCTTCGTATATCCACTCTAATTATAAGATTTTATTTTAGAGCTATGGCTTGAGAATAGGCTTAGATTTAAAAAGTCCATCTTATGAAGGGTCATAACATTAGGGTATGTAAGAGTTTGCTTGCCGATGATCTCTTAGAACACAGAAAACAGAATGAACTTGAAGAGGCAGAAAAGTCACTTGTTCCTTTTGTGTCATCTACCCCAGATTACTAAAAAAGAGGTTCTCTTAACATTTGCAAAGCATTCTGGTTTCATGCCATGCCTGATGGTACAGGATTGCCACTCTAGCTACTCCTGAGGCTGAGGGGAAAGGGTGATAAATTTGAGGACTGCTGAGGCAGCTCAACAAGAGTCTGTTTTCAAAGAAAAACTAATGAAATTCAGGCCTGATGACATAGGTCTGCATATTGTTAATGAACTCTTCAGTTTGGTATTAGATATTATATATAAAATTAGATATTGGTATAGATATTGGTATTAGATGTTATATATATTATATATTATTTATATATTATATATAATATATTTTCATATATGATATATATCATAGTTTAGGGATGGGGAGGGAGGCAATATTATTTCAAACTCACTATTTTGAAGAACACTGGCTTCATAAATGTTGACTATCCATTCATTTGGGCTTCAAAATAATGTCCTAAATGTTTATCTTCATTGTGGTTGGTGTAATTTAATCCACTTCCAAGGAAAAAAGTTTTGGGGCATTTCATAATGTTTTCCTCCTATTTTATAATTTTGTGCAAGTTGGATTTCAAATATATCTACTTGTACATTAGATATACATTTCTGAAAGAGATTTTTGGCTCCCCACATTGTTCCTGAGGTCTGTAGGTAATGTTTTGTCATTCACTTGTTCAATTACTTCTTGCCTAGGTCTTATTGTTGGATACTACAATAGTCATATGACTATTAACTGTAATTTCTCTCTGTACTCTGCAATTAGTGGGCAGATGAGCAGATTTCCACTCTACTATTGTTATGAAGAAAACTGCCATAAGCATTCCATACCTTTGTTAGTGCACATTTCTGTTTTGCTTAATATTTGTTAGAAGTAATGACCCATAGAATAGATACATATTAAGCTGACACTTCCAGAAGTTTCCTCAAAGTGATTGTCTTGTTTTCCATTTCTAGTCTCAAACTATAGAACAATTCCAGTTCCTCTCCATTTTTGTGGATGCTTGATATTTACAGCTTTGCTAATTTTATTAGTCCTGGATGGTATGAACTTGACTCTTGTGGTGGCTTTCATTTTCATTTTCCTAGTAATACTTTATTCTGGGTACTTTTTCTATGATTTATATGGGTGAAATGTCCATTCAGGATACTTACACATAGAAACATCTTGCAGCCATGTAAATGCTAGGTTATTAAATATAATCACCTATGATCCTGACTTGTCAATCAGCACAGAGGAAAAATAGTATGTGAAATCCCTAGGAAGCAAAGGAAAAGCTAGTGGTAGTGCATATATTAAAATAATTATATATGGCCCTCCTTAATTGACTTTCATTAAAAGTTAACTAATTTATTCTAGTTCTGGGAAGTAATGTTGGCTACTCTCCAATGTATATTATTTTTACAGAATTCATCATGCTTTATATATTATCCTGTTTAAGTATCTTAAACTTTTAATTTACCTTATTATTCTGATCTTATTAATGAAAAAGTATTTGAACTTCAGGAGATTTTGTTCTGTTAGAACACTTCAATGTGGTCCCTTTTATTCAACAACTGAGAGAGAAAGAAGAGAGAGAGATCCAGCAAAACTTTTACACCACTATGCTGTATAATCTTGAATGGCTATTTTACAGTTTTTATTATTTAAAACAACTTCTGAGCTAGAAGTGATAGTATATACCTTTCGTGCTATGACTCTGGAAGCAGATGCAGGCGGATCTCTGTGTGAGGCCAGCCCAGCCTGGTCTACAAATATGTAGTGGTTTCCAGGTTGATCCAGGACACACACACGGTGGGACTTGCCTCGAGGAAAGAAAAAAAAGAGAGAAAGAAAGAAAGAAAGAAAGAAAGAAAGAAAGAAAGAAAGAAAGAAAGAAAGAAAGAAAGAAAGAACAGTATACTAGAAAAGAATGGCAAGGAATCCAAAATTCATATAATATACAAAATGTCAGGTAACAGCTTACTTTTAATAACTTAATGCAAATATGTGATTATATAATAAAAACCCAGAACTCAGTTTGTGTATCCACATGGGACAAATAGTAGAGTCTCTGAATTTGAATGTTAAGTGTTCTTCAGAGAATTTTATTTTCAGAAGTACATTTGAAACCTTACAAGCAAGAGAATGTTCACATAATTCAAAGGAGTACATGACAAAACAAGGTTTTCAACTCGGACTTCAGCCAGCAACCATTTGCCCACCAGCCATTTCAAGCAATAAAAGAGAAATGTCCAAACGGTGTGTTTTTACATTTGGTTCACACACACAAAACAAAAGCATTTTCATAATCCTCCTGGACTAAGCATCTTTTCTACTACTGTCAGCCAGCCTTGGGCATGCTCTTTGAATAAAATGGTCCACCATAAAGCTCCCAGCACTTTACTGTTCTCCATAATAATACCATTACACCTGGCATTTGCTCCTATAAATTTACATTTGAGTAGCTACCTTGTCAGTCAGACCATGTTCCAGGAAGGTCTTGCCCAGAAGGTTAGGAGAAGACTCTTGCAGGCTAGGTCCTCAAGGTGTTTGGGGTAAAGCTCTCATCAACATCTGACCTTTTGCTAAAAGAAGCTTAAGCTCAAGCAAATAGGGTAGCAGCTTTGTTTTGTTTCCAGAGTGCTTCTTATATACTTTTTATCCTTGTTCCAGTTGATGAGAGAGTTGGGTTTTCCTGGAGTCTAAGAGTGACTTAGAATAAACCCGGTACCCGGAGGAAACTGATGTCTTCTCCAAGGGTCTGCAGGGGTAGCATTTGACCATTAGTTCAGATACACAGCTATAGTTCTGTTTTCTATCATCTTGTCCCGCACACATTGCTCTTCCAACACTAACTGCCCATTTACACCATAGGCCAGAGAAGGAGAGACAACCCTGGGCAGAGTATGATGGGCCATCTCCCACACTTAGCCCCTTTGGCTCCCTTGATGCACATTCTGTGAATACAGTTTGAATAAAGTAAGTCTACACCCATCTGTTCATTTATTGTTTAGGGCTCCTCTCACACTAAGAAGAGAAGATTCCCTCCACACAAACCACAGAGAATCTACTTGTGGAGGCTGTATTACTTCTCAGTAGCCGGGGCAAACACATGAGGAAAGTAACTTAGGGCTCATAATTCGAGAGTACAGTCCAGCTGTTGGGGTGGAGAAGGCATGGTGGCAACAGTGTGAGGTATGTCACACTGTTGTCTGGAAGCAGAGAGAGATGGATTCTGGATTTCCATTTGCTTTCTCCTTTTCATTCAGTCCTGAACTCCAACATGTTGTTCCCCAAGTCCAGGGTGGATCGTCCAACCTCGGTTAAAGCTCTCTGTTAAACACCCTCACAGACACTCCCAGAAGTGTGGCTCTTAGGTGATTCCCAGTCCCCTCAAGTTGCCAGTCAACATCATTATCACAGCCCTTTGCCAAAAGCTTATTGACCTTTGGTACAAAGTACCTCCAAAAGAAAGTGCTTAGTACTGTTTTTATAAAAGAGGTAACTGTGGAAACTGAATATATGTTTGTGTGTGTTTGTGTCTGTGTGTAAAATATACATTATATATAATAAACTCTTACTTCAGAAACTTTTATAATTTCTCAATATAGTATCCCTCAATATTCGACAATGATGATTGTACCTCTTGCATACATAATATTTGGGGTTGATAACACACTCAGAATTAAAACTGGATTCCCCTAGAATATCTTAATGCAAGTTTTGAGTAGATTGCCAATGATGTACAAAAGAGTGTTGGTAAAGACTGTGGGTGGAACTTCAGGCCGGGCCAGGCCGGGCCAGGCCGGGCCCATCGTTTTGCCTAGAATGTGTTCTGCTGCTTTGAAAGTGGGCTCTACAGTGAGCCCAGCACCCTTCTTGGCATGACTAATAAGACGTATAAGTGATAAAGGAGGAGATAGCCTTCTGAACCTTTTTGGTTCTCAACAAGCTGATACTGTGAGACTAGCTCAGAGCCTTGATATCACTCCAGTTTGGTTTTGTTTCAAACCTACTCAATTTAGGGATTGTGACCATAAGCCAGTGAGTATACATGATTCTGTTCTCGGCTTCCCCCTCCATGCTAGGATTCAGTCTGGTTCAATCTTGTAGATGTCTTGAACATTTTATCACAACTGTTTAAGTTCATATGCCCTGCTGCCTTGTATCCAGAAGACAGTTTTCTTGTAGTAACCTCCCCCCTAGTCCTGCTGCACACTTTCTGCTTCATCTTCTTCAAAGATCTCTGAACCTTGGGAGGAAGGAATTTGACATAGGTGCCATCTTTAAGTCTGAGCATTCTGAAGTCTCCTTTTTTTCTTTTTCTCTTTTCCTTTTTTTTTTGGCACATTGGCCACTTGTGTGTCTCTGTTTTAATAATTACTCAAAATATAGACATTTCCCAGATGAAAGTTGAGAGTTTCATTAGTCTCTGGGTATAATAAGGGTGTCATTTGAATTTGGTTTAACACTATATTTATTTAGCAGAATAAAAGTGCTAGATTCTCCCCTACAACCTATGACATGTATAGCCAAGGTTCTTAGCCAGATAATGGCACCAGTTATGAATTTCATTTTGTGGAACAGGAGTCAGATCCAATCATGATGTGGTCAGCTATTCCCATGAGACTTGTGCTGCTGTTGCATCCGTGGGCATGCCCTGCTGGGATAGTGATTACTGTACCTTTTAGAGTAAGAGTGATGGTTTCTTTTCTCCTTTGGTAACATGGAGAGCATCTCCAAGCAATCGTAAAGCCAGCCAGCACAACGAAGCTGTTAGGTCAATATCAGCTTGAGTTCTCCATGGTCTGTGACTCAAGTATGTGATGTCTTAGCAATGAAGTCTTACCGTCAAGCCTTCTTTTTATAGATTGTAGAAACATAATTTTAAGACATACTGCTTACGTGTGTGGATGCATGTGTGTTGTATACGTACATATTCACCTGTGCAGGCGTGTGTGTGTGTGTGTGTGTGTGTGTGTGTGTGAACCCAAGGTTCACATAATGTCATTCATGCTGATCCTGGAGGCAAATTTTCTCTTCGAACCTGAATTCCTGGAGCTGGCTTATCTGTGTAGACAGCTTTCTTGATGACATGCTGTCCTCACCTATTTAGTACTGGAGTTCCAGGGGCCCTGTATGCCTACCCAGAATTTACTGGGTATTGTGGATATGAACTCTAGTCCTCAGGCCCTCACCCACTTTGGAGCAAGTGTTTTAACCACTGAGACATCTTCTCCAGCACTAAGACATAAAATTTTAATTACAAAATTTCATTTTACTTTGTCTCATGCCTTTTTACTTTAGGAACTTTCATATCCCGGTTTCTACATGAAGCGGTCAATATTTTACAAACTGTATTTTGGTGCTAACTTTTGTCATGTCATCCCGGAAATCTTTTAAAAACACAACATCAAAAACAAAATAAAACAAGCTCTTGCTATACAGCCCAAGCTAGCCTCAAAATCAGTAACCCCCTGCCTCGGCCTCCCAAGTGCTGCGTTTACAGATATGTTCCACCACACTCTGATCACAATAGCGTCTTAGTTTCGGCAATGTGTGTTTAGCCTTCTACTCCTTAATGATGGTTCTTGTCAGACAGAAAGCTGTGCCAAGAGTCAGGGCAAATACAGTAAAGTCTAGAAAGATGAACTGTCTCTTTGAATCTAGTTTGTCTCACAGCTCTGTTTTCTACTTATCAACTGAGAGGCAGGTAACATCGGTCCTCTTGGTCCACAAGTGTCAAGAGGTTATAACAATCATTATACAAATCTGAGCATGATTTTAAGAACTTACCATTGAGTTCTTTGATGCAAGCTGTCATTCTCTCTGGCGCTTGGCTGTTTAGAATCTGCATTTCTGGCCATTGTTCCTGCTCTCACAGTGACAGAGTGTTGGGATTCCAGTCATGAAAATACCAACCCCTTGGCTTATGGCTTACTTTCTGACTTCAAATACAATCACCGTTGATGTCTTCTTTAGATTGGCTCCAGCTTGTGTAGACAGACCAATAAATAGTTTATTCATTCTGAATCCTTCCTCTGGGACTCTCCTTTTGAACGGCAGCCTAACATCTCATTTCAAAGTGGGCGAGGAAAACATCATCTCCCGAAACACACTGCATTTTTTATGTAAGGCTTAGAAAACACTGCACCTGGTGCCAAAGGAACACATCTGTTTGTGCAACTGTCCAAACTTAGTCAAGCGCTTCATGGAAATAAGATCCACCTGATATTACTCACTTATTTTAGGACTTAAGAACCGCAGCCACAATGCTCTAGCCATGACTCCTTCTTGATACACCAGGCTGTCCTGTTGACCCTAAGTCCTCCATTAATGTCCAATAAGTGTAGATTTTAAAAATATTTGTATTTTGGCTATACGCTTGCTGTATATCGCCTTTACTATGTTCAGGTATGTGCGTTGTATCCCTGATCTCTCCAATACTTTAAACATGAATGGATGTTGTATTTTGTCAAATGCCTTTTCAGCATCTAAGGAGATGATCATGTGGTTTTTCTCCTTCAGTTTGTTTATGTGGTGGATCACATTGATGGATTTCCGTATATTGAATCACCCCTGCATGCCTGGGATGAAGCCTACTTGGTCATAGTGGATGATGTCTTTGATGTGTTCTTGGATTCAGTTTGCAAGTATTTTGTTCAGTATTTTTGCATGACTATCAATGTAGATGCTGAGACTTATGGGCAACCTTTGGGCAGAGTGCAGGGAATCTTAGGAAAGAAGTGGGAAACAGTAAGATCTGGAGAGAACAGGAACTCCACAAGGAGAGCAACAGAACTAAAAAATCTGAGCACAGGGGTCTTTCCTGAGACTGATACTCCAACCAAGGACCATGCATGGAGATAACCGAAGACCCCTGCACAGATGTAGCCCATGGTAGTTCAGTATCCAAGTGGGTTCCATTGTAATAGGAACAGGGACTGTCTCTGACATGAACTGATTGGCCTGCTCTTTAATTACCTCCCTCTGAGGGGGAAGCAGCATTACAGAAGAAGACAACACAGCCACTCCTAATGAGACCTAATTGACTAGGATCAGAAGGAAGGAAAAGAAGTCCTCCCCTATGAGTGGACTTGGGGAGGGGCATGCATGCAGAGGGTGGAGGAAGGGAGGGATTGGGATGGGAGGAGGGAGGGAAACACGGGGGGGGGATACAAAGTGAATAAAGTGTAATTACTAAAGGAAAAAAAATAAAGTCATGAGGGCCTCTTTACTGCTGAGCTAGTTCTCTACCCAATGCCTGTCACACACAGGTATTTTACCTGTGTGTTTTAAAATGAAGGGAAATATGAAGTAAAAGTATAAGCCTTTAATAAAAAACTGTACATATTCTTATAAATGTAAAAAATATATATATTTGTATTTCCAAATCAGTAATTGATGCTTTGGTCTGGTAAGTTACAGCTGCACAGCCAAGCCAGATACATGGGAGACAGTCTGGGCAGCAATAAACCCAGGCACATTTTTTTTTCCTGTAGCTGCCTCAGACAGAGGCAGCACAAAGCTCTTCTGATTATTTGGTTCAATTTTGAAAGTACAGTTTTTCTCAGACTTGTTAGAAATCAGAGATGAGAGCATGTCACTGGATCCAAAAACCAGAGCTGTGGTTGTATTTTTGATCAAGAATGAAGAGAGAGGAGGGTCTCTGGGGTGGAATTCAGAAAAAAAAAGAAAAGAAAAGAAAAGATAAGTAGAAAGCTATTTTTCGGAGTATTAAAAGTGCTGTGGCAGCTGTCAGTAACGCCTTAGGCAAAGCAAAATATCTGCCTTGGCATCCGTGGTGGAGTTCTGTTTCCACTTCTGCCATTTAGCCCAAGCTCACTGGGCATTTTCTCACTGATTGAGGGAAGCCACAAATACACTGGACCTCTCCGAAGAGTTTCCCAAATGCTTCCTTTGATGTCTGTAATTATGAACCCTCCGACCACTGGTCTTTTCGTCGTTCTTGAAATAAGATCTGTGCAGTTTGGCTACCTGTAGTTGGACAAGTTCCCCCAGCTATTACTTAACTTGTACAGTCACGTCAGTAGAGTATTCACTGAGGGCAAACGCTTCTGTAATGATTAGGGACAGGACAAACACTATGAGTAAGACAGAACAGGACATGCATCCCCACTCCCTGCACATCCTGGGTCTTGGCCCCATCACAGCAGTGCCTACACTTCACATAAGGCTGGCCGGTTCCTCTCTCCCAGCCAAGTGTAGGGGTGTCCTGAGCCCTCCATTCAAGGTCCTCCCATGTGCTAGTTCTGTTTAGAAGAGTTTATCACACAGAAAGTTCTTGATGAAAGATTAAATAAAACTGTCTTAAGCAGTCTTGTGCCAATCTCTCAAAGTTTGAAAAGTTCTGGCCAGAGTGGATGCCCTGAGGGTGTTATCAGGAAGTCCCACCTCTTTCTTTCCCTTATCCGTCTCTTCTTTCTCTGTTTTCCACACTTCTCCATCTTTCTTTCTTTCTTTCTTTCTTTCTTTCTTTCTTTCTTTCTTTCTTTCTTTCTTTCTTTCTTCCTTCCTTCCTTCCTTCCTTCCTTCCTTTCTTCCTTTCTTCCTTTCTTCCTTTCCTTCTTCATTTGTTCTTTTTTTTTTTCTTTCTTTCTGATTCCTTTTTTAAATCTTTTTTTTTAAAGACAGATTTTCTGTCTTAAAATCTGTAGCCCTGGCTGTCCTGGAACTCACTCTGTAGGTTAGGCTGGCCTCAAACTCAGAGATCTGCCAGCCTCTACCTCCTGAGTACTGGCATTAAAGATCTGTGCCACCACCAAATGCTGAGTCTCGAGTCTCCGTTTCTCAGCAGTCTGTTCAGCAGCTGCAGGTGCACCTGGAAGGCAAGCACATCAATCCCAGTGAGCAGAACAGGACACAGAAGGGGGACAAGGTTCCCCAGACGCCCTGATCTGTGTCCCCTCACTCAGCCAGCTCAGGGTAGATGCTCACTGGGGAGATACCATTCATTTAACTATGTATGTGTTTGGGGGGTGAATTGCTGTATTTCAGTTCTGAAGGTGTGTGTTCCTTATCTAACTAAGCTATAGAGGAAAGATGGGCAATGAGCACCTTCCCAACGTATAACCTAATTTTTTTTTTAAACAGGACCCTGAGTACATAAAAGATGGCATTTCCTTCCTTCCTTCCTTCCTTCCTTCCTTCCTTCCTTCCTTCCTTCCTTCCTTCCTTCCTTCCTTCCTTCTTTCATTCCTTCATCGTTCTTTCAGATATGTTTGCATCGGTAATTTTTCTACTTTTATTCTTTGAGAATTTTGTACACTATATTTTAATGAATTGTCTCTCTCCTCTCCCTAACTCCTCCCACATCCCCCACCTTCTTACCCATGCAATTTCATGTTCTTTCTCTCTCTTAAAAAATTAACTCAAACCAAAACTGAGATGAACCCACAGAAAAAAACCTAGAATCCAAGGCCTGAGCATCGGGCCTGCCCGGAGTGTGACTTCCATCCTCAGTGTCACTACAGCCAAGAATAAAACTGACTTTTCCTCTCCCAGTGGCTTATCAATTGCAAATAGCTCCTTAGCTAGAAAACTAGGAGTATGTTTCATTTTAACTAAAGTCCCCTATGACTTTCTTACATACCATACACACACACCACGCATGCACACAATGACCCATGGCCCGGAGTTTTGTTGTTAGAATTTCCAATCTAAACATCTCATTTCTTATTACAGCAGGAGATATTTCACCTCTAGGATAATTGCTTGCACTAGCTTAATTCATAGAGAGTGATAAATAAGCAAGAATACGGGCTTAGTAATCTCAGGACCTTCCTACGTTACTGAGAATCACAGCTATAAAACTAGCTCCTTCTATGATACCACATGAGAAGATAAGGTCAAACCGCAGAGAGGGGGACATTGACTGAGCTTGGAAGCAGACTCATGACAGATAGATGGTGGCACTCTTCCATGCTTACTTTTAAGACCCAGAGCAGTTAGACAGTGGCATTCTGCCATGCCCAGCTTTCAAACCCGTTGCAGTTAAACAGTGGCAGTCTGCAATGCTTACCTTTATTGTTTGTCATAGGCATCCTGTTTGGATGCTCTACCCGCCCAAAAGGCTGTCAGTCTACCAGGCACACACCTGCACTCTTCACGACACGCTCAGTTCTATGAGACATTTGCTTTCTGTGTGCTGGTTCTCACCACTGCGTTTTTACCGCATTATGTTTTCCTATCAACACTTTATTTATTGAATGATCTCCACATACTCTGTTAGTGGAAGGCAGTCTGTAATGATCACTATCTGTGGATTCAATTAGGCAATATGTCACCAAAGTCAGTCTAAGTGCATTGAGAGCAGGTGCTTAAGAAACTTCTTAGCAAATAGCGAATCCCTTTAAAACCAGTGTGGGCAGTACAAAATGCTTTTTGGATGTCTCCTCTAGCAAAGTTTCACTGGAGTGCTCTATAATATTCAAGTGAAATAAATAAAATGAGAGTTTTTATGTTAACAAGGACAAAATTAGTTTTTAAAATGTGATCATTTCGCCTTACTTTGTGTAGTTTCAAACATAAAATTACAAGAATAGTGAGAGTAATTTAACCTGATTTACTCTTGATTCAAATTTACATCTTGTCCCACTGACTGTGTCATTCCATTTTATCGGGCACTGTGCCCATATCTCTGGCTCCTTCACCATGTATTTTCAATGAACAGAAGCATATTTTTTTTTACAGTGATACAGACAAGAAGCTGAATTATGACATGACCTTATTTCATAATTAACAATTTGTTTTGGTATTAATGATCTCAGTAGAGTTAACACTGCACTATTTCTTTTTTCTGGTTCAGAAACTACACAGTATCAAACACCGAGCTTGGTTTTGGTTCTATTCAGCAATCCTTCACTGCTGATGAGTGATGAAGCATCTTTGTCATTTTTAACCTTGGCATTTTTGAAAAGTGGAGAGTAATTGTTCTGTAGATCATCCCTTGCTTTGCCTTTATTTCTGACTTTGCTGCTTACTCATGCCCGTGATGTATTTTCTCACTTCCTAATTTACATTATGTCGTGAAACCACAGGCAACCACCTGTTCAGTTTGTAAGGGTAGAATCTTCTAGGCCTCTCCACTGCCGAGCAGGTGCTTGTTTGCTTTCACCTTGACGACTAGCAAGCATTTAGGGAGAGAATTTATTAGATAATGCACACAGCCTCTCTGTGACATAATTTCCTTCTCAGTACTACTAATAACTTGAGTTAGAAGATCTGTGCACCATTGTTAGCCTGCTGACAGTGAATAAATGGAAGCCACGGAATAAGGGGTCCTAGTCCTGTCTGACTGAAACTAGAGACATGTGAACACAGAAATTCTTCAAGAGTAAGCCAGTGAAAACCAAAAGTTGCCAGGTGCCTCTAGAAACCAGAAGAGATAATACTAAGGCTTGACATACACACTGATTTTTATATTCTCTCTCTCTCTCTCTCTCTCTCTCTCTCTCTCTCTCTCTCTCTCTTTCTCTGCAGAGAACAGGCTTCTATTTCCTCAAACTACCCAGTAAGTAGTAGTTTATGGTGGGAACTCCAGGAGAACAATGTAATCACTTCTGATGTGACGTGAAGATCATCGAGGTCAATGGTGGAATCAGGAGACAATGGCCAAATAAACTCAAACAGTAGAAATATTTGTATGAGACATAGTCAGATTCTGGCAATATTTTGTGCACAGAGATGACTGTATTTGACATTGGATTTGACAGCCTAATCCAGAGGCCCTCTTCAGAGTGAAAGGGATGAGTCTGACTGACACTGGGATGGTAGGTACACCTAAGGCATATAATCAATGCACGGAGAAACTGATTGTAAAATATGAACAATAGAAGATGCCACAACTGTGTCCCTCATAGGGTTAATGTATTACAATACAGTAGAAACTATAGGAGTAGCAACTCTGCAGGGAAAGAAATCAGAAGATCCGATCAGGGTGGAGGTTTCTAAAGGTTTGGAGAAATCTGTCGACACAGGGGAGATTTGAATGAACAGTAAGATGGGCACGCCAGAGTTCAGAGGGGAGTTTTTGTTGTTGACATACACACTTGGATAGTCGTATCACGATATTGAAAACCCCCAACCTGTACGAGATCTAGGAACCTAGATAATAAACAGAGGAGAGGGTAGTGGTACCTTGCAAACCCTGAGCAGAAAGAGCTGTGAGCATCTGCATACACCACGCACATACTTAGACACACAAACAAGCGTATGTATGCATGAACATATATGTATGCATGTATATTAGTATATATGATATATATATAATGCATATACTATATATCATGGGTGTGTACACATGTTGATTGAAAATTAAAGTTTTTGTATTGTGCCCCTACCCCAGCAGCTAGGATGGAAACCATCTCAGGATGACAAAGGCATATAGAAATGACCTCAGTCTATCTGAAGGAAGAAATACATCTTGAACAGCAAAGCTCCAGAAGGGCGGATGAGGCAAAGGTAGGACCCATGAGGGACAAAGACGAGATTCACCCACTCTTGGGCTGTGGTCCGTGTCCATTTCTCTCCCTGAGACACATCAGAGCTGCGTCAGCATTCAGGTCTTCTCTCCCGTTTTCCTTTCCCATCTGCCTCTCCAGTTTGTTAAATGGTGTTGACTCCGTCTTACATAGATCTCAAGTCATTTCGATTGATTCCTAGTCAGAAAGGCAGCATGGTCTCCCAAGCAATGCCTGTCCTTAATTGATTCTTTTTTTTTATTAGTATAAATCCAACTGTTAATAAATTTAAAATGTGATACAGTAACAGCAGAGTGGCTATGACTTCAATTACTTAAAAAAATGTTCTTAACGCTCCCAATTAGCTAATTGGATCTGTGTTTGATTGCAGGATGTTAGAGATTAAAGATACCTTTGAAACCATGCAGTCTTACCACAAGAAGAAGGAACAGTATCTGATGCACCCCTCAAGTGTGGCTGCCCTTAGAACCACAGCCGCATACTGCACTTTTTCTATAAAGAATGAAAGTTTTGAAGAGAGAGGAGTTGAGAATGAATGAAAAGGTGCCCATTTTCACAAAAAAGTCATTAAAATAATGTTTAGAAATGGCAGAGGAGGGAAGCTGAAGAAATGGTTCAGCTGTTAAGAGTACTTGGGTAATCTCTCAGAGTATGGGAGTCAGGTCTTCTGACTCCAACACTATGGTTCATCACAGTCTCTGTCCCTGAGATCTCATTCCTCTGACCTCCATGGACACCAGGAAACTATGTGGTTCACAGACAAGCAAGCAAGCAACACACACACACACACAGAGAGAGAGAGAGAGAGAGAGAGAGAGAGAGAGAGAGAGAGAATAAAATAATCTAAAAACAAATATAAATATATAAATATAAATAATAACAAGTATAAATATGCTCCGGTGACCTGGCTTCTGTTTAGCACACAGAAAGGGAAGATTGCAGAAAACAGAGAGTTTTTATTTAAAATCACCTAGTAAAAACATTTAAAGTGTTCTATTTTGGTAACATTTTAATATGCCATATTAAATAGTGGCATTTAATATGCCACTAGAGAGATGGCTTGGCTCTTAAGAGCTCTTGTTGCTCTGTCGGAGAACCTGGATTCAGTTCCCAGCACCAAATGGTGATTCACACGTATCTATAGCTCCAGTTTCAGGGGATTCAGTGCCCTCTTCTGGCCTTTTTAGGTAATGCAGGCTCATGCCCATACAGAAATTCAGACTGCTGGCAAGCACATACACATAAAACTTTCAAAATACTTTTTCATAGCAAATTAATCATGTACAGAAATTTTAATATATATATTAAATATATATATATATTTAGTTTTTTTTATTTTATTTAGTTAAAATTTCATACAGCAGAAGTTGTCTGAGATCTGCTATTGTGGATATATGCTCTAGATATCCAGAAATTGTCTCACTTGCTCTAATCCAAGTAGGGTTGGGTATTTTTAGGCACAATAAATTTGTTGAAGAATAGATACATGGACTGAATAAATTTGTACTATAAATACTTTAAAGAGTCAGCTGACTGATAACTTAGTAACAATTTTAATTTTTACCTTTAAGCCTTTGTTAAATATTATATGTCGGAAGGGGTGAGAAGTCTATTAACGTAGTTTTAATTCTATTTCTAACTGATTCTGGTAACAAAAGGGCTTCTTGCATTTGCTGAATTATTTTGCCATTGTTGGGAATGCATTGTGAGAGCTGTCTCTCATTTTATTGTCTTCTGCCACTCACCAATGACTCATGCTCCCTAAGGACAGAAGGAACTCGGATACAGGCACAGAGCTCTCCTGTCACTTCCCTGCTTTTGCATTTTGAGTTCCTTTGAAGGAAGCTTTGTTCATTCTTTCAAAGGTTCATATTTTTCCAAAGAGCACAGTTTGCTAGCTGAGATGGTCTGTCAGGAGGTGAGAGCATAAAACATATTTTAATCATAAAATATGTGTATTAACATGTGATAGTATGTCATGTTTGTCTTTCTGGCCTTCATCTCTGAACTTGACACAGCCTATAGTCATCTATCAGAGCCTTAACTGAGGAGGTCCCTCAATCAGATTGATTATTGAAGTAGGAGAGCCCCACCTACTGGGGATGGCACTATCCGTGCCTCAGGGTCCTGGGATAGAAAGGACCATGTTGTGCTCAGCTAGCTAGGCCTGTGGGTGAGCCAAAGACAGCCAGTTCCACCATCTGAAGTTTCTGCTTCAATTCCTGCCTTGAGTTCCTCTTCTCATTTCTCTCAAAGATGGCCGATAGCCTAGAAGTAAAACTCAGATAAACCCTTTCCTCTCCAACTTGCTTTTGATAGGAGTGTTTTATCACAACAAGAGAACAACACAAGAACAGTGTCTTATTTGGCTTCTGACTTGTGAGTAGGTGTAGCTACCTCTTCCTAAAGATATTGGGTAGCTAAAGCAGGATCACTGCAGCCTATTTCACATCACTCAGACACCCATGCTTTTGCGAAAGTTCTTAATCTTAGGACTGAGTCTGCATCACAGGATGCAAGAGTTCTATGAGGAGAACATATCTGTAGAAGAAAGAGGACAGAGAGGGGAATAAAGAGAGAGACGGTAAAAGGGAACACAATTTTAACCACTTTCTTCATAAATGATTTTTTTTTTGTTTCACCTCAACATACTTTAATTATACACAGTAAAGTGTTTCATTGGCATTTTCATATGTGGACATAATGTGTTTTGATTGTATTCACCCACGTTAACTCCCTTTTTATTCAAATGCTTTGAGAATTTTATACATGAGCACTACATTTACATTATTTTTACCTCTCCAACTCCTGCCAGGCTTGCATCCCTGAGTCCCATTTCAATTCCTGCCCTCAAATCTTTAATTGCTGTTGTACATGCATGTGCATACACACACAATCTACTGAGTCTGTTTGGCATTGGTCATGCTCATATGTTTTTAGAGCTGACCACTTGGGAGAAAATAACCAAATAGAAGGTTCATCCTCTCAGGAAGACCGATTCTTCTGTTCTCAGGAGACAGTGAATCCCTCCTCATCTAGAGACAGGGCCTCATGAGATTTCCTCCATCCACACCTGAATTTCACCTACTGTTGTTACTGTCCTGGTATTCTTCAGGCAAACATTGGTGAGATTTCATAGGTGTACTTTCCTGTCCTGTCTAAAAAAAGACTTCCTGGCCCTCTGACACTTTTGCTTTTTCTGTCCTTTATCATGACGTACCCCAACCTTTAGGTGTAGGGGTCATGTTGTTGATGAGCCAGTTGAAGTCTGGCGCCACACACTCTGTTATTTTCTGCATTTTACCAATGTGGATTTCTGTAATTGTCTCCATTTGCTGCACCGAGACCTCTGTCTAGGAGTGAGAACTACACGTGGCCAGGCTGGCAGGCTGACGACGCAGCCCAAGCTATACCGTCTGGCGTTGTAGGGGGTATACTGTAAGCGTGGACATGTGGGGCTCTGGGTAATCACCTGACCTGGCTGGTGTACACACTGCACTCACTGCCTGAACTAGGACCTCTGGGAGAATCCACATCACCGGTTGAACCTCTCCCCTCCATTCCTCCATGCCTCCTTCTCCCAAGCAGTTACAGCTATACCTATACTTTCTTGCCTTTATCTTTCATGTTTGTTGTTATTCCTTCTTTTTTTTTTCTTTCTTCCTTTTTGAAACTTTAAGGGCTTCAACTGGGTTGCACACAGGAGCACAAGAAAGGGCCATATAGAGGAGTATGGATATCTTCCCTCACCAGCATTGAAAAAAACCATTTCTCCCTATTTTGTGATGAACCTGAGTTACATTAATCTGATGATCCAACAAGAAAAAAACACATACAAATGTATCATAATTTATTAACGTGGGTTTTACTTATCATAAGGAAATGGAAACCCTAAGGTTCTCCCATAGTCAAAGACAGACTGAAGTTCACTAAACCGTGAATGAGAGTGAATGGGGTGGCGAAATCGAATGGAGAAGTGAATAAGGCCTCATTTGCACAGATCGTTTGAGTGGATTTCTCTCAGCGTCACCCTCCCATCCTAGACAATAGAATGTTACTTTCTTTTTGGTGTAGAGCTTCATCATCCACAGGGAACTTCCTCTGCACTTAAGACACAGTATATAAATGACCTTGACCTTGAACTTTTTTTTTTTAAGAAGCAACTTAACACTGACAATATCACAGTAGCATATTTGAGGTACGAAACATTCTTAAATTCTCAAAAATTAGCCCCCATATATGTTACATATATGTCATATATCTATACATAAGCATGTCACTGTGTGATAAACATGATAAATTTCATGTTCATGTTGAAATGTATGTATATGTCCTATGACTGATGCTGAGGTTATAATAATCCATTTGTAATAAGCTAATGTCAAGCAGTTTCAGCAGGAGTTTTATTGAAACGTGAGAGAAATTACAAAAATGTCTTAACACATATAGACCACAACAGTGGTCTGGAAACTGTCTTCATAAAGTTCCTGCTATGAAAACAAATAGAGGCCAGAGTTTGGGATCCTAGGATCCATGTGAAAATCCAGGTATGGTGGAACAGCTGTAATCCCAGTCCTGGGGAAATAACTAGAAGGCTCCCCGAGACCTACTGACCAGCGTATCAAGCCAAACCAGCTAGCTACAGCTTCAGTGAGAGTCCTTATCTCAAAAAGTAAAGTTGAGAGTGATGGAGGAATATACTCAACATCAACCTCTGTCTCCCCTGCATGTACATACATGTATGTGAGACGAGGCTGAAGCAAAGGTACGTGTTTGTCAACCTGTCACATTGTATAATGAATATACACTAACAAAAAGTTGTGAAATGTGTGCCTGTATAATCGGATAGGAAAGGATGGCAATTTAATGATTTATTATTTTTATGTGTATGCATGTGCACATACATGTAGCCCACATGTGAGGGTTTTTGAGGTTTCCAAAGGTGAACAGATATAGGGTGTCAGATACCCTATAACTGATGGACAAGAAGCTGTGGACTGCTGATGGTGGGTTCTGGGAACCAAACCCTGGTTCTCTGCAAGAGCATCAAGGTCTCCTAACCACTGAGCCATGTCTCCAGCCCCAAGGATAGAATTAAATCTTGACATGTCTCCTTTGTGACCAGTTCTCTGTCAAGCAGGGAGGGATAACTAGATGTGATATCTTAATTTGCTTTTAAAATATTTTAACTCTAACTTTTTCTGGCTTACAAATATGAAATATATGGTTATATAGGAGACACATCTTATTTCCTGCAGCTAGATTTAAGACTGGCTTGGCAATGTCTATTCATTTATGAAAACTGAATAATTTAAATTCCTTTTATTGGTTTTGAAGTTTCTACATAAATATCCATTTTTTTTTCACTTTTGGATAACCTCCAATTTAAAAGACTGATACAGGAATATTAGGCTCTTTCCCTTAAAATTAAGAAAATACATTAATTTAGGAAATATTTAGGTTTTGTCTTTAATAAATCAAGTTTGAAAACTGTGGAAGGCAAATAAACTTCGGGCTACATTTTCTGTCCACAATATCTGTTGATATAGCACACGCATACAAATGTGCATGGTGTATTTATTTCCTATTCTGTTTTATTTATTTTTATTACTTATTTATTCATTCATTCAGAGATGAATCGTTCAGCACCCATAACAGCCTCCCTCTGGGGGAATCAGTCTTCAGTGATGCCCTTGGGCCACACATGACAAGGGAAGAGAAGCTCCATAAACAGAGGAAAGTAGCAAGGATGAAGAGTTCCACCCCGGTGAGACCCTGTCCTTGCTTCCAGGAAGGGCTGAGTGTTGTGCCTCCCACGTTTGCCGTATTCTGGATTCTTTTATCCCCGGTCAAGAGGCTTTTATTCTCAGTCCCCTTGCTTTATTCTGCACACTTTCTGCCTCCTCCAGTCTTTTATGTCCACACTTCTGCAGGCTTGTTTCCACCTCACATCCTGGGCAGGTCTTTGCCATCCACAAATATTTGTTGATAACATGGTGGCATTCTAGAAGAGCCAAAAGTGCAACAAAAGGGATTTAAAGATAAAATGGGTCAAAATTGACAATACAAACAAAACTGAGCAACACAGTTCACTTATGGAAGAAAAAAATAAATTGAAAGATAGCAGAAATTTTTTTTGTTGACCAAAGTGTTTACTGGTTTTCTCTTGAACCTTCTCATTTTTCGTTTTGAAAAGTTAGATTATATATATGCACATATATTATGTATATGTATATACCCATAAATACGTGATGCTTAATGGCATATATAATGCATACATATACACATATATGTACACACACAAATACATGCATCTGCGCGCGCGCACACACACACACACACACACACGCACACACACATGCTTTTTACAAAACTGAAGTTCTTAGAGAGAGAACCAAAACTGTCATTCAACTAGAGATATAATAGCAAATGAGAATTCTCAGGGAAAATTTCCAGTTCCAAATTAAAAACAAATAATAAGGGACAAGGGCATAAATTATTGATTATCTCTCTATTCCTTTAAACAGCTAATACTCGGTGTGTGTCTCCAGACCATTATTTTCTACGTCTGGATGATGTACTGGTATGTTCTCATATGTTTATTTCTGCATCAGAAGAGGACTAGATACCCTGTGAATCAGAGCTGTTTACTTCCTTGTAAACAGAACAATTCCTAGTACCAGGAATTTATGAAGGGAAAGTCATGGTGGAGAGCAGAGCTTGAGAGATGTGTTAGTTACATATCTTATTTTCTAAACACTAACTTAGGTTTTGTTTTGTGTGAACATGAGAGTAAGGTGCCTGCATAGGTCAGAAGAGGGCCTCTGGTCCCTTAGAGCTGGAGTTACAGACAACTGTGAGCTGTTTGTTCAGCATGGGTGCTGAAAAGCAAACTAGGTCACTGAAAGAACATCATCTTAGTCAGTTTTCTATTGTGAAGAGACGCTATGACCAAGGCAACACTTATAAAAGAGATCATTTAATTGGGAACATGCTTACGGTTTCAGAGATTTAGTCCATCATCATCATGACAGGGAACCTGGCAGTGTCCAGGCAGGTACTGGAATAGTAGCTGAAGGCTATGTCCTCATTAGTAGGCACAACTCATCTGGGTGTGGCATTTGTTTTTGAAACCTCAAAACTCATCCCCAATGACACACTTTCTCCAACAAGGCCACACCTTCTAAACCTTCTATTCCTTTTTAAAATTACCACTCCCTGGTGATGAAACATTCAAATATATGAGCCTATGGGAGCCATTTTTATTCAAACCACCCTAAGCAGCATTTGTTTTAATTGTTTATTTATTTACCCAGCTCCTACTTGTTTTTTAATAGAGATTTATTTATTTGTCTATTAATTTTTTTTCATTTACCATGTATGGGTGTTTTGCCTGCATTTAATCTATGTACCCCATGCAAGCAATGCCTCTGGAGGCTAGAAGAGGGTGTCAGGCCCCCTGCAATTGAGTTACAGACAGTTGTTAACATGTGGATGCTGGAAACTGACCCCACATCCTTTGGGTGAACATTCAAAGTTCTTAATTGCTGAGACATCACTTCAGTCCCCTACTGGTCCTTTTTTAAAGAATTTTTTTTATTATTATAATTTATTGCAATTTATTCACTTTGTATCCTGGCTGTGGTCCCCTCCCTTGTCGCTTCCCAACCCCACCTTCCTTCCCTCTCCTTCTCCCCCTATGACCCTCCCCTAGTCCACTGATGGGGTGGTCCTCCTCCCCTTCTATCTGACCCTAGCCTATCAGGTCTCATCAGGGCTGGTTGCTTTGTCTTCCTCTGTGGCCTGGCAAGGCTGCACCCCCCAGCGGGAGGTGATCAGAGAGAGCCAGCCACTGAGTTCATGCCAGAGAAAGCTCCTGCTCCTCTTACTAGGGACTGCACTAGGAGACTGATTCTGTGGGCTTCATACGAGCCGGGGTTTTAGGTCCTCTCCATGCATGGTCCTTGGTTGGGGTATCAGTCTCTTCAGGGACCCAAGGGCTCATTTTTTGTTATTGTGGTTGTTGTTTATTTTGTTTTGGCTCTGTTGGTCTACTTTTTGAGCTCCTCTTTCCTCCAGGTCTTTCTATCTCCCCCTTCTTTCATAAAATTCCATGCATTCTGCCCAAAGTTTGGTTGTGTCTCAGCCTGTGCTTTGATACCTCAATCAGTAAAGTCTTTCAGAGGCCATCTGTGGTAGGCTCCTGTCTTATTCCCTGTCTTTTCTTACTTTCAATGTCTATCACTTTTGCCCTTCTGAATGAAGAGGATTGAGCATCTTCCCTAGGGTCTTCCTTGTTGTTTAGCTTCTTTAGAATATATTTTATCATGTTTATCTTATATTATATGTGTAATAACCACTTATGAGTGAGTATATACTATGTGTGTCTTTCTGTTTCTGGGTTGCCTCATTCAAGATGAACTTTTCTAGTTCCCATCAGAATTGTAGGTCTCCAAAGGGATGTAGCTTCCATTCCTCTCCCTAGTCTTAATGCTATGACAAAAGAGCCAACAAAAGCAACTTTGGGAAGGAAAGGCTATGATAGCTCACAATTCAAAGATACCACCCACCGCAGCAGGGGAGGAGGCATCAGGAGCATGAGGGGCCTGGTTGTATTGTATCTCCAGTCAGGCAGCAGAGCAGGATAAAGGCTGCAGCTCAGCTCCCTTCTCTTTTGTATTCAGTCCAGGATCCCAGCCCATGGAGCAGTGCCACTCACATTTATGGCTGGTCTTCTCAACTCATTAACCTAATATAGAAACTCTTTTGCAGACATGCTCAGAGGCTTATTTCCATAGTGGTTCTAGATCCCACCAGGTTTTCAAACAAAACCAGCCCTTTTGTCTTGTGGTTTTGTCTTCCTAGGCTTAGAATTTGAATACTCCCAGGCCTCAACAGGTAATCTCTTTAGGGCAAAGTGTGACAGCAAGACATGATTTCCTGACTGAGAGTTAAAAATGTCTTGTCGTTGCAAGAGGAGCTCTTATGAAAGTTTCACGCCCTGACTTGGCCTGTCTCTGAAACTAAGGAGATATTTGTGACTTCAAATATATGATGAAACAGTGCTACCATGAAGCCAGTGTGGGCTGGGCTTTTGACAAAATGACATGATGGGCTGCTGCTAATTGAGAAATTTGGGCACTATCAACCTCATCTCTCCTTGTTTTCCATTCATCATTTCTTTCTGGACAATATTTAATCATGAGACATTTCATCATTAAATCACTTAGTCACTCACCCATATTTAGCAGGTATTAAAAAATCAGTATGTGTTAAGCATTAATACATTTAGCAACTACCCATAGGCCATTATTATGTTCCAGAGAAGGCTATTTTTCTGTAGCAAGCCTCATTTACTATACCGAGTTATGTACATTCCTATGATCATAAGTAAATGTCATATTAATACCTCTGGCGGATGGTCCAATATTGATATGTGAATGGGCATCACTAATTGGTCAAAATTGACAATACAAACAAAACTGAGCAACACAGTTCACTTATGGAAGAAAAAATAAATTGAAAGATAGGAAGTTATAACAACAAATAAAATAGTGTTGGGATGGGACAGGGTAGGAGGAATGAGAAGAAGGTAACAGTAGCTGGATATGATCAAAATATTGTACAAATATGAAATTGTCAAAGAGTAAATAAAGATATTATCTTTAAAAAGACTAATCAACAATAGACACAGGGAAGTAGAAAATACTTATTAAAGTGAAATCTTCAACACACTGTATGAAAACACAAGGGCCAAAAATGAGCAGAGATACATTTTATTCTAGTTTGCTTTTCTGTTGCTATTATAAACCACTCTGACAAAAAGCAACTTATTAAGAGGAAAGGATTTAATTCATTTTATAATTCAAGGCCACAGTCCAACATTTATTGAAGCTGGAGAAGGGACTCAAGTAAGAATTGAAGCAGAAGCCATAGAGGAATGATTCTCTCTCTCTCCTTCTCCCTCTCCCACAGCTTGCTTTCTTGTACATCCCAGACCAAACTTTATAGGGAATAATGGCCATGAACTTAGAAAAGAATTACTCATGAAGATAAAGACGAAGGTTAAAGAGTGAAATGATATCTATATTGGATTCTCTTGGACTGAAGAGAGTGAGTGTAAATATTCATCACAGAATCACAGTGAAGACAGAGATAGTGTAACTACACAGGATCCTCCCTGAAATCAAGGCTATTAAATATAAAGCAGATAATCCCCACTTACCTACAAGTGGCAAAAAACATAGCTACAATTGGGCCAAGATAAGAGTATTTATTCCTACACTTACATTTTATGCTAACAATTTCTGAAATGTGATGTGTAAAGAAATGAATTAAACCTGATTGGAACAGAAAATTGGCCACGGTTTAGGAATGTGGAAATAATAGATTTTATTGTAAATAATGTAATTTCAAAATTTTCAGAGAGTATATTTATTTTATGTATCATCTATCATCTCCACACATGCCCCAACATTAGGATATCTTTTTAACAGACATCTCTTTCTATACACACACACACACACACACACACACACACACATATATATATATACATATATATGATAATATTACTTAGGAGAGTAATTGACTTCATTTCAAAGAGAAGTGCTTCATGCCATTAAGAAAGGCACTCAACATCAACACCAACCTATTATTACTTCCAATTGAAATGAAAACAAAGAACTTTACAAGTAGAAATCTTGTGCTTTGACTGAAGGTGTGAGAAAGCAGTGTTTTAATATCTGCTACAGGACTACAGGGTAGGAAAGCAGAGGCAGGTACGGAACAATTTCCTCTAATAGTATCAATTCATTTCTTGAATCTATAGATGCAGAAAATCATCTCATAATAATTAGCTAAATAAGTAGTGAGAAGAACTGAAATTTCCACTATGGTAATAGCTTCAGCACAGAGCTGGGACAAAACTGTCAGTATGAGAGACAACTGTCAGGATAATTAGCCTTTCCTGGGACTCATCTAGGCCACTCATGTGTTGGCTCTTCTAAAGATTGGACCATGAGAGCAGATAAAGTTCTTCTTATTCAAAGCATGAGCAGTTTGTTATCCCATGTCTGTGATTTAATGTGCATTTTAGGGTAATTAATTCAGTAGACATACCTGGAGTCTGAGTCATTTAGAGTTAGTGGAGAGAGGAGTTGGGAAAGGTTTTGAGTCTGAGAATGACCCCTTTCATATAAATGCCTGAAGGATATTACAGTGAACCTTCACCCACTCAGTGTCTAAGAATCATAGAAACTAAGAGGTTTCCAAAAACACAAATGTGGTTTGAATGCTGACACAAGGTGTTACATTAATACTGCATTTATTTCACTTTTCTCACCTTTTGTATCATGAGCTACGAAACGCTTCAGATTCATGTCTTTGATAATATAATTATCAAGTTTGGTATAATTTGAATTGTCTTGTTATTTTTATTTTTTATACAATTGTTTTTTTTATAATTTATTCATTTTATATCCCAATTGTAGTCTCCTCCCTCATCTCCTCCTGGTCCTACCTCCCTTCCTCTTCACCCCAGCCCCCTCGCCTAGTCCACAGAAACGGGTAGCCGCCCTACTCTACCATCTGACCTTAGCCTATCAAGTCTCATCAGAACTGCCTGAATCCTCTCCCTCTGTGGACTAGCAAGGCCACCCCACCAGGGGGAAGTAATCAAAGAGCAGTCAACCATGTTAGAGACAGCCCTTGCTCCCCTTATTTGTGAACCCACATGAAGACTGAACTGCCTATGGGCTACATCTGAACAATAATTCTAGGTCCTCTTCATGCCTGGTCCTTGGTTGGTACAACAGTCACCACAGGGCCCCCTGGGCCCATATTTATTGGCTTTGTTGGTCTCCTGTTTACTTATAAATGTCCATTCTCAAACTTTCTTCTCTATTTGGCATACCACATATTCTTTCAAAGTTTTGTCTTCATGTGTATGTCTAGAACATGTGTGGCAAAGATAAAGATGAGATTTTAAAGAATACCAAGAAGGATTTTGAAAACATTTTGAAGCCACAGCTCATGTTATGAATAACTGATTGTTTATAGTCACCTAGGATGATGACATAAGCAATTGACACTTTAGAAGCCTCGAGTAAATTCTCTCTGTTTTCAGAGAACCTATCATGGCCACTAAGTCATGATGTGTATGTCACCAGGAAAAACGGAAAGATACGGGGTATGCATAAGTACCACATGGGGATGGAAATGTCATACCATGTCTGGAACTAAGCAGCGGTCTGGCTGACTTCAGAATCTGAATTATTGACACAAAGATTTAAGACTTTTTCAAGTGTGGGTCATGTCTACCAGTCTGCCGCTGGGAAGTGTTAAAGATTTGACATAGTTTCTGAGATACATAGATGTTTCTTTGTGCCACCTGCTTCCTTCTCCAAGAAGGAAGTCATGACACGGGCTGATGAGACATGAAAGGACTGCTGCCTCCTCTGATCTGCAGCTGTTGACTGGCATTCTGGTCCCAAGCCTCTATAGCTATCTCAAGGTCTCCATACACAGCAGTAAAAGACAAGGACTGGGATGGCTTTATTATCCCAAAGACATTCATTGTGAAGTCTCTTTACTGTGGAAACTCTCTGGGCCATGATTTGACTTCAAAGTGCTCTATGATAAGCTGTGAGTTCTGAGAGCACTGTCTTTATCACGCTTTTTTCCTAGAAGGCTCTGCCTTGTGCTGTGTGTGGTACCTCAAGTGGAAGATTCAAGAACCCATCAGCTGTTGTAAATATGAACTTTTATACCCAACACAGAATTTTTTTTCTCGTATCAGTATAACTTAGAAAAAGGGAGAAAATGATTGATTGAAATTTGGACTCAAAGGTAACCCATCAAAGTCATGCCGTTAATGGTCTGCTTTATCCAATCAACCCTACCTCTTAGTATCTGTCACCTCCCAAAAAATGAAATCAAGATTTGAATAGATCAATGAACTGACCTGATGATTTAAAAAAATGATCCTCATGAACTGATCACTTTCTGAAAGTCTTGCTAGAGTTTAGACCACAACAATATCCCCTGACCCCCAAAGCCTTATTTCTGACGATGTGAACTACATTTAGTTCAACTCCATGCCTGTAACATCTTAAGAATTCTGACACTGGTAAAAATGTCCTCTGGCATTTAAGGCAACTATTATCTGTGAGCTCCTGTGAAATCAAGGATGAAGTTAGATGCTTCTTACACATACTAACAAAATATGGTACACACATATTTCCATTCTAAAAACAAATGAGCACAGAAAGAAGGGCTAAGAATAAATACTGAAAACCCCAACACAACTAAGATAAAATCCTCTAGTTCCTTGTGTTTTTTCTAGTTGAGACCATAGATATTCCATGAGGGTCCATGTCTTAAATGATTAGCCCCCTGGGTACCACTATTGTGAAACATAACTTTTTGATAGTTTAGCCTAGTTGAGAATCATCGGGCTGTTGAAGACATGATTATGTTGGTGATTTTCAATTGTAAACTTTCACAACCTAGAATCAGCTGGAAAGAGAGTCTCAATGAAAGATTGTCTACATTGAGTTGGCCTGTGGAGAGATCTCTGGAGAATTATCTTAATTAAAGTAATTGATGTAGTCAGAGCCAACATATTATGGGTAGCACCATTCCCTAGGTTCCCTAGGCATGGATCCTGAACTATATGAGCAGAGAAGCTGAACAAAACACAAGCAAGCTACTATACACACATTCATTTCTCTCTACTCTTGAGCATAAATCTGATGGAACTAGCTGTTGAAAACTCCTGCCTTGACTTCCCTGCTTTGATGGACAAAACCTTGGAACTGTAAGTTGAAATAAACACCTTTGTCCCTTACACTGCTTTTTGATCATAGCAGCCGAAATGGTACAGAATATTAGCTCACTCCTTGCCAGTTCTGTTGCTTTCTGATAAACAGGTGAGCAGAATTGCTCTATCATGTGTGTGGTCACGATGTGCTACCTTACCACAGCTCTAAAGCCAAAGGAGCACAGAATCACACATGGGAGCTTTTCAAATTATAAACCTACAGAAATATTTTCTCTTTATCAACTAGTAATCTCAAAAATTTTGTTGTAATTACATAAAATTTGACAAACACAATCCAGCATCTTACTTTGACAAGACAGTAAGAGTAATAAATACAATCCATCTAATGTATATAATCCAGTGATGATTAGTCCTTCAAAGGAGAACTGTTTTCTTCTTCCCATGACCTAAATTATGTACCATTGTGGAATCTCTCTCTGTCTCTGTCTGTCTGTCTGTCTGTTTGTCTGTCTCTCTCTCTCTCTCTCTGTGTGTGTGTGTGTGTGTGTGTGTGTGTGTATGAAACCCTGTGAATGATCTCTGTTAGAGCACCATATCATCTTTTAATGGCTTTAACCTGTATGAATTTATATAGAGAAAACAGTTCCTATTCAGACCGCTGTTATTTTGCATGTATAATATCCAGCTGAACATATTTTAACCAACGTAGTCTTGCCCTGCATGACCCTGTTTTGTGGGACCTTTTCCAAGGTTCATGAAATGATGAATCATTAGAAACAGAGATGACCTCAGAAGCATTAGTGTGTGGCTCTTCATGAATGGCTAGGAAAGTCCCATACCTTGTAATTATGCAGAATCTGCTTTTTCTTGTCCCTGCATCTGTTGATATTTTCTTGGGCTGACATTACATGCATCAGGTCCCACCTGTTTTCCCTCACAAAAGCAACAACAAAGACAAACAAAACAAAACAAAGACAAACAAAACAAACAAGTGACAATAGAAAAGAACATTGCTATAAAAGAATAATGGAGGACATTTTATCCAGTTCTACTGCAAATAAAACATAAATTGACAAATGTGTGGATACAAAGGGTCAGTAACTAATGATGTCATCCAGTTAAATTTCTACGTGTTGTACTAAAGGAGCTTGCCACTAAGACTGATGACCTGCGTTCAATCCCTGATTTAGAGAAAACTTATTCCTGCAGGTAGCACCCACCCACTACACACACACACACACACACACACACACACACACACAGATGATTGACAGATAAATGATATAGATATAGCTATAGATAGATCAACCGATAGATAGAGATAGAATACATAGATGCTATAGATATCGATTGTACAGGTTAGATAAATGATATGACATAGATAGCTATAAATATAAATGTAGATATAGATGAGAGAAGTAAAGAACAAATACATGTAAATCAGAAAAAAAAACCTTCTGTTGGCATTTCTGTATAAAATTTATGTGCTGAACAAAGGATCTCGTCCAACTTTGTCAGCTGTGGCTAGCTTCTCTCGGGTCACCCATTCTGCTGCCTCTTCACCCACAGTGATGCTGTCCCCAGACCTCTACCACCCCAGGCTTCCTGTAGAAATACTGAAGATGAAGACGGGCACAGAGCAACAGTAACAGCCATTTGTCTATAGACAGTAAGAACAGTCACTTTCTCTCACAGGACCCCTACTTCCAGCCCATCCAAGATACGTTTTTTTGTTTTTGTTGTTGTTGTTGTTTTGTTTTGTTTTGTTTTGTTTTGCTTTGCCTTCTCTGGAAATGAGAACATAATATCAAGCACACAGTAAAATCAGCCCCGATAAACTCTATTCTTGTCATCTGCTCAAACAGCCTCATTATTTGGCGACCACAAACATGGTTTGAAGTCCCTGCTCCTGCCAAGCTCAAGTCTTCCAGCGCAGGCTGAGTGATTGAAAGTCCAAGATTATAGTAGAAAGGGACGAGGAGGTATTTTAGCTCTTGCTAGTCTGCTAAAAGCCCCCAGCCAAATAAACAGCTCTCTGTCTGAAAGATAGTAAATCTCTTCCACTGCTGGAAATAAATGTGTTTTGTGGGAAAGCCAGACAGGCCTTGGGGCGGTAGAAGCGTGCCTGGCACATGGAGGGAAGGCGAGGGGTACAATTGTTAGCAGCCATTCTTCAGAACATGGAGGTCCCTATGTGACCACAACCAGGCTGAGAGCCTGGTGATTGTCCCTTCGTGAGATAAGAATTGTAAAACCTCTGTAGAAAACACCTCTCTAGGTTGTTTCCTTGTAAATGCTAATTGCATCGTCTTGTGTGTCAGGATTTTCTTCTTCAATGACCAGTAACATGTCAGCCTCATAAGACTGGAGTTAGAAGTAATATGTTCTGGTTGGCTTCTCAAGGGCACGAGGGTCTTAGCTGTGTGACTTTAGTCTATTCATTTTTTTTGATTGCCTTCAATGTCGAACCACTTTTTAAATAAAGCTTTGAATAAGAAATAGAAATGTGAATGAACTTTCTCAGTTCCCTTTCTTTCATATGTGTCTGCATGTTCATGTGTGCAGAGGTGCATGTATGTGTGTATGTATGTGTACATGCCTATATGGAGGCCAGAGTTCAGCCTCAAATGTAATTCCTCAGGCTACTGTTTATCATTGATCTTGTAGCTTGGCTATGCTGACTGGCTAGTAAGCCCCAGGGAATCTGCCTCTCTCTGCCTCTCTAGCACTCAGACTTGATTTACACAGGTGTTTCTGTGGATTAAAATCAAGTCTTCATGCTTTCAAGACAAGGATTCTTCCTCTTAAACTCACTCTGCATCTCTAGTTCTTTCTTTTTTTCAAATATTTAACATAAACACAGACTTCCCTTCACTGGATTAGCAGAGATGGTGACGTGAGCACATTGACTGAGGAAACTCATTGGTGTGTTTCTAGGCTCATCTGTGTTACTGTCCACTGGGAGGAGGGAGGGAAGCATGATAGAAGCTGATGGACTCCTATAGTACAGGCAGACATGTTGAGCTGTTGAGCTGTTGAGCTGTGGGATTTCCAACTGTTGGAGTGAGGTCGCTTTTGGAGAAGTTGTGACAAAAGCAGAAATCATAGATGCTCATAAAAAATGAGCTTCAAAGCCTGAGTGGAGGGTGGAGGGGTTGAATCAGCAGATGTTCTGATCTCAAATTGGTAGATGGATGGATAAGATGGTAAGTTGGATGATAAGATGGATGAATACATTTACAATGGATTTCATTGTCAACTCGACACCACATAGAACCACCTGGGATGAAGTCACAGGGTTGGATTATGGGCATATCTATGGGGCTCTGTCTTAATCAAGTTAATTGATGTGGATGGCACCATTTCCCAAGGCAGTGAGTCCTGAGTTATGTAAGAGTAGAGAAACTGAGTCAGATGCAAGCAAGCAAGCATGGGTGTCCCCATTGCTCTCTTCTCTTCACTATGGATGTGATGGGAATGCTTGAAGCTCCTGCTTTGACTTCCCCACAGTGATAGACTGCAACCTGTGACTGTGAGCTAAAATGAACCCCCCTCTCCCGCTCAGTTGCTTTTTGTTGGCAGAGTTTCATCACAAAAAAAGAAATCAAGCTAGAAGTGGAAATGTATTTAAAGCTGATTAATTGTGCAAATGGCAGATGTGAGGAAATTGTTTGAAGAGTGTAAGGAAATCTATGAGCTTTCTCCCTGAAGGAAGCAACACTCAAAAACAAACTCAGATGTTTGTATGTGATTCTTAGGTGGTCCCAGAAGCCTGCAGCAGCTGCAGATTCATAATCTGCAAGGAAATGTTAGTCGAATTCCCATTGCTTCCTTTCCCTTTCCCACCTTCATTTCTTCAAGTTAAGGGTTCAAGCTTGTGTTAGAATTACCTGAAAGGTTTAACATGCATATTTTTATTTTTGTCTACATGATCAATTGACTCAGACTGTATATTTTTTGAGGGGGGTGTCCTGGTGCGCTGAAGCCACTGGAGCTCATGGGAGAGCCAGCTGACCACACTCTATGTGCAGACACATTGCTTGTCTTCTCTCTCCTCCCACTATGGCGTTTACGCACCTGCATCTGCAGAAAGACATTAAGAACTGGTAAGGGAACAAACCACCATATTTTTGCACTTCCTTTCCCTGAGCTCCACACAGTGAAAGTTAATGTTTGGTACGCACTTCCTGTGGGGTGATCTTACCTGGCCGAGATGACTAGAAACGTCTTGTCTTAGAGAGTTCTAGCTTACTATCCTATATCCTCCACTGGTTTGTGTGTATGGAATGTGCTCAATAAAGATTTATCCATTTGTTTTATAGTCTTGCCTCTTTTCTTTCCCCTAAATAACCATCATGCTTCCTTCCCCTCCACCATCAGGATGTAAATGTCCATTCATCTTCCGGTTTCCTTTATGTTTGTCACGTATGCTCCTGTGTCTGCATCATCTGCCCTATTTTTATTAAGAAATGTTTTGTTGGGTTTATCCTCAGTTTTATGGCTCTCCCCCTGGCTTCCCTGTGGTTCTTTCACAGAAAGCTTTTGTGTTGAGCAAACAGAGTCTAATCTGCACATCTCACTCCAAACTCCAACAGGGCTGCCAGGTGAGCGTCCTAACACTAGCCGGAAACAGCTGTTCAAGTGGTCCAGGGCAGCGAACAGGGACTGTATTCAGTTCTCTTGTCTGATGGGCCTCTGGTCCAGTAAGCTCCGGGATGAAGCCATGAGCACAAATGTTTGCCTTGCTGGCTGGAAGTCCTAAAGGCAGCTGCCTGCTGATTGATGATAAGTTGCATAATGATACCACACATTCAGATGCTGCCAGGCATGAGGAATCTGGGAGCTCCCCATGCCATTCCTTGCTGGTTGGCCAAATCGTTATCTTCCAGCGCACAGGCAACAAAGACAGCAAGAGCCAGGAAGCATCTGATACAAAGATGCCCATTATAACCCCAGCAATTTCAACACCCGGGTTGGGGAAGGAAGGGCTTGGTGTGCTCACTGGCATGTTTACCAAGATGCTCAGCAGTCATGACACCCATATAGTAGAGTATCAAAGTTGGATACGGTTAATAGAACAGTGGTCTGTGGATTAAAATGGACTGATATAAAGCTGGTGGAACTACCTTCTAGAATTTCTTAAAGCAGATTTCTTTTCTGATGAGGTCAGATTTCATTCAAGCACAATAGCTGATGTAATATCTGCCCATAGACTTTGTCACGCTGATGTTGGAAAAAGGAGCTCTGAATTAAAGTAGGCTGCCAAAATGACTAAAAAATATCTATGTCAAATATAAAATGATATATTCTTTATACATGTATACATGTAACTCCTTTAGAATATTTTATTTTATTTATGCAGCTATTTAATGTGTTTGAATCAAAGCCATGACCACAGTTCCTCCCTTCCAATCTCCCCTACCATTTCTCTCTCCTAAGACTCCTTTCCTGTATATACTGAGATTGCGGCTGGCTTGATTGGGTACAGGTCTTATAGGTGCAGCCACAGCTACGTCATATTAGTGAATTCATGTGTGCAACTGAACTGTCAGGTCCAGAAAACACTGTTTTCACAGATATCTACACTCTCTGACTCTTGCAGTTTTTCTGGTCTCCTTCCTATGATGCTCCCTGAGCCTTGAGGAGAGGAGGTGCTATGATATAGGTGATAGATGCTCTGTGATATAGATCATAGATGTTTGATGATATAGTTCATAGATTCTCCCTGATATAGATTATAGATACTCTATTTAGAGCTGAACACTCTTCAGTTGTTTTTTTTTTTTTTTTCTGCCTGCACAGTGATCAGTTGTCTATGTTATTTAACACTTTGTATTTATGTTCCTCTGGTCGCATCTCTATCTGCATTCATTGCCGCTGACATTGTCCAGGCACTTTCCTCCTGTGTGCTGCTGATCCAGTCCACTGGAGGGTTCCTAGTTCTCTGGCCTGTTTGCTCTTGCCCTTCTACCCAGTTCTTCACACAGGAGGATTTCCCAAACTCACAATCAATCTGCTCACTCATTTCATTATTATTCTTTGATTGCATCTAAAGAATTGTCCAGACTCTGTTAAAAATAGTCTGTCACAAATTCCTATTTTCTTCCAAATAGAAATAAACTAATTTAATAAGAGAAACCATTAAGCTTCAACATATTGAATTTCTGTCCACACCATCATGTGTAAAATAACCACTTTTCTTTATCTTCCATTGTGGACTGCCTTTGGGTCAGTAGATGACTGTATTTTCCACATTCTGTGGAATGTCAAACATGAAGGATGTTATCAGGAATGCCCAAAAGTGAGAGAAGAAATCTGAGAAACTGGTGTAGATGATTACAGCATCCTAGAGCTTCTGAGAAATCCTGCAATTAAAAAAAAACAAAAACATAATTTGCTTATTTACTCAGTCATTTCCCAAACGTAGCCAAACTCAGACTGCATATTTGGACACTTATCTCTGTTCATTTGTTTCATGAGTCAAAAATCTGGAAATCTTACTTCCATGTCTGTGCATGCGGATCCTTCAACCTTCCCTCCTCTTCTTGTCCCACTCTGAAGTGCATTCCTCTGCTTTCTGATAGCATGCACTCACTACCTTTAGCACAGTGTGCACATCTGTGTGACTCTGGGCAAGTCATTGGCCTTTGTTCTCTGTTAGATAATACTCTTGAGTCGAAAGTTATGAAACACAACTTCAGATAGAGTTAAGAAAGTGATAAGTGATCTCAAGCTGTACTATAGAGCAACAGTTATAAAAATTGCATGGTACTGGCATAGAAACAGAATGGTGGATCAATGGAACCGAACAGAAGACCCAGAAATAAACCCACACACTTACGGACACCTGATTTTTGACAAAGATGCCAAAACCATACAATGGAAAAAAAGATAACATCTTCAACAAATGGTGCTGGTCCAACTGGATGTCTACATGTAGAAAAATGAAAATAGATCCATACTTATCACCCTGCACAAAACTGAAGTCCAAGTGGATCAAAAACCTCAACATAAAACCAGACACATTAAATCAGCTAGAAAAAAAAGTGGGGAATACCCTAGAACTCATTGGTACAGGAGAAAACTTCCTGAACAGAACACCAACAGCTCAGGCTCTAAGAGCAACAATCAATAAATGGGACCTCATGAAATTGAAAAGCTTCTGTAAAGCAAAGGACACCGTCATCAAAACAAAGCGACTGCCTACAGATTGGGAAAGAATCATCACCAACCCTTTATCTGACAGAGGACTCATATCCAATATATATAAAGAACTAAACAAGCTGAAAAGCAACAAACCAAATAATCCACTTAAAAAATGGGGAACAGAGCTAAAGAGAGAATTCTCTGTAGGGGAATATAGAATGGCAGAGAAGCACTTAAAGAAATGCTCAACCTCATTAGCCATTAGGGAAATGCAAATCAAAACAACCCTGAGATTTCACCTTACACCCATCAGAATGGCCAAGATGAAAAACTCAAGGGACAACACATGCTGGAGAGGTTGTGGAGAAAGGGGAACCCTTCTCCACTGCTGGTGGGAATGTAAACTGGTACAACCACTCTGGAAATCAATCTGGCGCTTTTTCAGACAACTAGGAATAGCGCTTCCTCAAGATCCAGCCATACCACTCCTAGGCATATACCCAAAAGAGGCGCAAGTACACAAAAAGGACATTTGCTCAACCATGTTTGTAGCAGCTTTATTTGTAATAGCCAGAAGCTGGAAACAACCCAGATGCCCCTCAACTGAAGAATGGATGCAGAAACTGTGGTACATCTATTCAATGGAGTATTACTCAGCAATGAAAAATAAGGAAATCATGAAATTTGCAGGTAAATGGTAGGACCTGGAAAGGATCATCCTGAGTGAGTTGTCCCAGAAGCAAAAAGACACGCATGGTATATACTCACTCATATAAACATGCAACATAGAATAAACCCACTAAAATCTGTACATCTAAACAAACTAAGCAAAAGAGAGGACCCTAACTAAAATGTTCAATCCCCATCCTGAAAGGCAAAGAGGATGGACATCAGAAGAAAAAGAAAATAGGAAACAACCTCGGAACCTGCTACAGAGGGCCTCTGAAAGCCAGAAGAAAACAGGAAACAACCTTGAAGCCTGCCACAGAGGGCCTCTGAAAGCTTCTGCAGTATAGACTGTCAAAGCAGATGCTGAGCCTGATGGCCAACTAATGGGCAGAGTGAATGGAATTTTATGTAAGAAGTGGGAAATAGTAAGAGCTGGAGGGGACGGGAACTCCACAAGGAGAGCAACAGAACAAGATAATTTGAACACAGGGAACTTCCCAGAGACTCATACTCCAACCAAGGACTATTCGTGGAGATGACCTGGAACCCCTGCACAGATGTAGCCCATGGCAGTTCAGTGTCCAAGTGGGTTACATAGTAATGGGAAGAGGGACTGCCTCTGACATAATCTGATTGGCCTGCTCCTTGATCACCTCCCCCTCAGGGGAGAGCAGCCTTACCAGGCCACAGTAGAGGACAATGCAGCCACTTCTGATGAGAACTGATAGACTAAGATCATAAAGAAGAGGAGAACCTCCCCTATCAGTGGACTTGGGGAGTGGCATGCATGCAGAAAGGGGAGGGAGGGTGGGATCGGGAGGGGAGGAGGAAGGGGCTTATGGGGGGATACAAAATGAATAAAGTGTAATTAATAAAAAAAAAAGAAAGTGAGGTGATTACACAGGTCAGGTGACCAGCAAGCAGAGCAGTGAGTGGCACAGTTGGTTCTAACTCCGGGTTCCCATTGGAAATTGTTGCTCCTTTTCCTGACCCGGGGAGAGACAGTGGACAGTGTGTAGAGCCCTGTGCTGACAGGGCTGTGGAAGAGGGAATCAACAGCACTTTTTGGGCAGTGTTCAGCTCAGGTAGTCCCCCAGTCTCCTCACAGTTAAGAAATATTGGGCGCAAAGGTCATTTGTGTAATAAATTAAATAGCTTCATTATAATGATGTTATAGTCATTAAGGCTTATTGTTTTTCTCTCACTTTTAATGTCAATGCTTGACTTTTACTTTTCCATGATAGGAAACCTGGCTACTGTCATTGAATTCATGTACCTGCAGGTCTATAACTTTAAAGTAGGTGACTTCCTAACCCAACATAAATTAATTTAAAAAACAACTTAAGTAAATATATTTAATTAAATTTGATATTGTGTTCACTCTAAGACAACCCCTCACAGATGTTCTAGTGGTTCCAGGATGGGCTTTATCTTCACCTTCAGTGATATGGAGTAAGAGTTGGGAGTGTGGAACAGAAAGTAAGGTTTATCACACTTAAAAAAAATTGCTTCATATAAATTTCATATAAATAAATTTTATTTATTTATATGAAATAAAAAGGACGATTTACCTCACGGTGATGCTTCTCTTAGTGCATGTCAGGAATTTGAACATGGACTGGAAAGATGGCTCAGTGGATAAATGCTCTTCCAAAGGACTCAGATTCAGCTCCCAGCACCCCAAGGCAACTCACAACCAACCAGCTATAACTCATGTTCTAGGGGATACATCTTGAGGAGTCTCTTCTAGACTCCCTAGGCACTGCTCACAACATGGTGAACACACATATACACAGGCAGACAAAACAAGCACACATAACAAAAATAAATAATTTTTTATTTTAATTTTTTTAATATTATTTACAGTTTGTTAACTTTGTATCCCTGCTCTATCCAGCTCCCTCTTTCCCTCTCAATCCCACCCTTCCTCCCTCATCTCCTCCCTGCCCCTTTCCAAGTCCACTGAGAGGGGAGAACCTCCTCCCCTTTCATCTGATACTGGTTTATCAGGTATCTTCAGGACTGGCTGCAAAGTCCTCCTCTGTGGCCTAGCAGGGTTGCTTCCCACTCAGGGGAGGGAGGAGGAGGTCAAAGAGCCCGCCATTGAGTTCATGTCAGAAACAGTCCCTGTTCCTCTTATTAGGGTAACCCCTTGGATACTGAGCTACCAAGGGCTACATGTGAGCAGAGGTTTTAGGTTATATCCATACATGGTCCTTATTTGGAGAAACAGTCTCATAAAAGACCTCTGTGCCCAGATATATTTGGTCCTTGTGGAGCTCCTGTCCTCTCCAGGTCATATTAACTCCTCCCCCCCCTTTTTATGATTCCCTGCACTCTGGTTATGAGTCTTAATATCTGTTTTGATACACTGCTAGGTAGAGTCTTTTAGAGGCCCTCTGTGGTAGGCTCCTGTCCTGTTACTCGTTTGCTCCTACATCCAATGTCCATCCCCTTTGTCTTTCTAAGTGAGGATTGATCATCGTACCCTGGGTCCTCTTTCTTGTTTGTCTTCTTTAGGTGTATAGATTTCTGTATGTTTATCCTATCTTATAGGTCTATATATGTGAGTATATACCATGCATGTCTTTCTGCTTTGGGGATATCTTACTCAGGATGATCATTTCTAGATCCCACTGTTTGCCTGCAAATTTCATGGTTTCCTTGTTTTTAATTGCCGAGTAGTATTCTATTGTGTAAATGTACCACAATTTCTGTATCCATTCCTCAACTGAGGGACATCTGGGTTGTTTTCAGGTTCTGGCTATTACAAATAAACTAAAGCTGCTACAAATTCGGTTGAGCAATTGTCCTTGTTGTGTACTTGAGCATCTTTTGGATATATGCCTAGGAGTGGTATTGCTGGATCTTGAGGAAGCGCTATTCCTAATTGTCTGAGAAAGTGCCAGATTGATTTCCAAAGTGGTTGTACAAGTTTGCTAATTTTTATGTTAAATAATCAATTGAACCAAAAGTTAAAATGATGAGTGATGTTTAATAAACGATTGATACAGATATCTGATCTTGAGTGCTAATTGAATGACAGAGAAGAAAGCCATCTAGAGCCTCAATCTCTGTTATAAAAGAAAATATTATCATGGGTGGCCTAAGCAGAGTAGAGAGTGCAGTGCTTTATGTTTGGCTTTAATTTTGATTTCCAAATATCAGCCACTGAACTCTAAAATTCATTTGCTTACAGAAATATTGCACCAACTGATTAAATATATCTGCGAGCTATGGTCTCAGGAGTTGATTTAAAGCACTGAAATATGCAGTTTGAAATATTTGGTGTCAGGACAACATTTAAATCCTCAGACCAATTAAGTCTAATTACTGAGTGAATGGTAATACTTTTCCTCCACAATGTGAAGGTTAAATTAAAATTCGTTTTCAAATTAGAAGGAAACACCCACTGGCTGTCAATCATTCCAATATTTATTTGAGGCTCTGCTTTAGAAAAAAAAAAACAGAGATAAAAAGTATTATCTCTAAGTCATTTTTTTTCTAGCATTTTGAGTACTACATTTGGATCCCACAAAAATCTCTCTTTTTCAACCAGTGCTGCAGCAAACATAAAGCAGACCTTTTTAAAGTTCATGAACAAAATCTAGCAGAGGCTCCAAGCACACGGGAATTGATGGTGAATTCCTTAAAAACTCAGGAATTTCTGAGCAATTGTTGAGCACATAATGCCAATTCTCACTGTCTTCTATAGCTTTCTTAAAAATATACAATGCTGTCCCTGCTTGACACAAGCTTTGGGAAAGCTACAAAAGGCAAAGAGACATGGAAATACCCCCCTTCAGAGATGACTGGAGGAGAAAAAATGTAACAAAAACAGTTAACAAAATGCCCATCGTGCAGGGTATAAAATGACTGAGTAGTTACATTCAGAGGATATAATATGAAGGCCATTCTGAGCTTTACTCACTGTGCTATAGGAACACATCTACTGATACAAAGTTTTGTTCATGGATGGAACAAATGAAGCAGAAAGGACTGTAAATATGAAAACAAAAATGAAAGAAAAGGTCGATGTTAACTTTGTCTGTTAATGATCAATTTTATGCCAAGTGCATCTAAAATAGAGCCATACTTTATATAATGAGTCCTATAATGCTCATTGCAGAACCCACTGTCTAATTTTGTTACCTATGTGGTTAAAACCTAGTGATTGTCGTGCCCAGTGTATCAGTTAATATAGGTTACTGTCTTGGCAGAATCTAGACTCATCCAGAAAACAAGATTCTGGGCATATCTAGGAGGGATTTTTCTACATTTCCTGGGGTTGAGTGCTAAGCCATGTAAACAGAGAAGAGAGTTTGACACCAGCTTTCATCTCGGCTTCCTGACTCCGGAAGCAATGGAACCAGCTGGCTGCCTCATGTTTCTGCTCCTGTGACATTTTTGCCAGAATAGACTCTATCTTCCTGAGCTATAATCTAAAGCAAATCATTAGCTCCATCAAAGCAAACCTTAACCCCACAAAATAAGTGGGGAATCAGGAACACCACTGTTTCACGCTATGAAATGTCAAAATTGTCTATTTCGTTGGTGTTTCACTGCTGCCGGGTTAGTTGGCCTCTATAGCTATGGTCAAAGTCACTAAGAGAAAAACCCAAAGAAAGGAATCATTCATTTTGGCTCACAGTTCCAGAGGATTGCCTCCATGGTGACAGACACCACATGATGGAGTAAAGTGGCACACCTCACAGTGGCCAGGAAATAAAGAGAATGTCCAGCCATGTGAGATTTCCCATTTCCTATGGTTTCACTGCTAGCCTATGGGATGGTGCTTGGCACACTAAGTCCAGGTCATTCTCCCTAATCTAATATTTCTTGGAAACAGCCTCATAAATATATCCATGAGCTAATAGTGTAGGTACATCTCAAGCCAATCAAGTTGACAGTCACATTTAACCATCATAACCATTATTAACAAATAGTATTTCATTTGACATAGGAGAAGATAATGTTGAAATTTCGGCCATACCCAAGTAGAGTCCATAACTGAGTAAAATTGGTAAATTTCTACGTTCACTCAATAACCTTCCAACTGTTCATGTGCTTCCAAGACATATAAAACAACAGGCTACAAAATCAACACAGATAATTAAAAATTTCCTGCTTTCATGAAAAAAAACAAAAACAAAACCTTGATTAACTGACCAGAAATAGAATTCTTTTGGAGATTTTGATATGTTTTTTTTATTTTGGTTTGTACTAATATCTTCTTCGCACCCCTTCTTCTACTTGGTATCCTCCAAAGTAAGATTCTCAGGAGCACTTTGATGCTGATATTTATGGAGGCATGCATCAGTATACTGTTCATATCTGGCACTGTATGAAAGTGTAGACATGCTAATGCAGTTAGGCGAGTGCCTGCGGATATTCTCTGCATCCTCTATGGACACCCCTTTCCTTTCCAGCTAGCTTAGGCAGCATGTATTTCCAAGCATATGTAAAACTGCTGACTTGTCTTCATAAAAAAAGAAATTTGAAACATTGATTTTTTTGCACCCAGGTCAATACTTGTATCTTGTTGGAAGTAAATTTCCAAACTAATCACATCAAGGAAAAAAAAAAACAAAACAAAACAAACAAATGAACTTAAGTCAGCTTTACAGCCATGAACCTAGACATGGCCCATCATTGTTTTCAAGCAATATCTTCAAAGTCGGAAACAGCATCTAGGGGGCTGATGGTAACCAAATGGTGAACACCAAGGTAAGCACTCGTTTCACGTTGTTCTGCCCACTGACCTTCCCCTTTGATAATAGGGCACCTTCTTGCGGTTATTGCTTTTACTTAAATATCATATGTCTTTTTATTTGAAAGTTAATTTTTGTGTGGATAAGTATGTGTGCTAAGGTGTAAATTTCCAAGTACTGCTTTGTTTCCACCAAGGATTCATTGTTCCTCCAGGGAGAACCAGATCAATAGACAGTCTTTGAAGTAAAGGTTGTCCTAAGGAATTGTGAAACTCAACAACGGGAGGATGCAGAGTGGCGGGAGAGATAGGAAGAAAGTATTACTACAACCCAACACTAAAATAGACAGACATCTCCAAAAAAGGATGCTTTTATTTCTTTTCCTGCAAATACGAAAACTGTAATTGTCTTTGTTGATTTTGTAGCCTGTGTAGAGTAGCAGCTGTTGTGCAAGAGGTCTGTCTTTCCTGTTCAGAATATGTACCAAGCACTCAGTACTGTGTCTGCACTATAGCAGGTAATCACCTGAAATTTTTGAGGTGAACAGAGGGTTGAATTGTCCTAAACAATGACACACCACTCATGAAAACACTAACCAGTTATTGATATGTTTACAAAACAAAGAGCTCAAGAAATGTTAACTGGAAAAAAAATACAAGTAGAATGAAAAAAAATTGTGTGTATATCATTTGTGGTCTTGTGGTATGTTGAGTTATATCCTGAAGTACCTGTAAAAATCATGGCTGTATAAAGTTGCAGAGTGATTGGTTTTCACCATTTTAGTATGTTACATCATAACTTATAACATACAAATTTTTTATGAAACATAATATCTTTGTATAGTCACAGAAATATAATGAAGTATGGCAGGCCTACATCCAAAGATAAAACCTACCCTCACTCTCTGCACTGAAGGACATTAAAGTCTGGACACAGCAGCCTTCCACCTTTAGAGTTTTTGTGGCTTTGTGCAAAAGGTACACACTGCACATGATTATGCAGAATGTGGTGCCTTGCACACGGGGCATCATGGGTACCATGAAGGTTGGCAGAAGAGAGGTGGAAGTTTCAGTACTCAACAAATACAAAACCTAATTGGGAAAATAAGACCTCTATACATAACACCATCAGAAAACAGGAATCATGAAACAGTATGCAAGGTACTGCTCAGGTATGACCTCCAGTTTCATAAGAGGGAAACACCAAGAAATCAGTCAACTGGATCTTTGGGACTTGAGGTCAACCATCAAGACTTAGACATAGGGAAGAAGAGAAAGAGCATCTTTGAGTAATGACAGCAAACATTGCCAATAAAATCATGAGGACAGTGGGTGAAGACATGTGGAATCATCAAAGATTCCCTTGTCTCTGAAATAAGAGATGAAGGAATCATCTCCCAACAGAGAGACATGTGACATTTTGAGGACAATCCATTGTTAAGTAGTCATGTCCCAGGCATGAATAATGAAGCATGTAACATCTTTGTCTGATAGGATCAATGACAGAACCACAAGTCTTTGACATAAAAATAAAACATAATAATTACTTATGGGCTGAAAGATGGCTCAATGGTTAAGAGCACTGCTGCCCTTCAGAACTACATGGGTTCAAGAGCAAGCACTCACATGGACTTTACAATAATCTTTAGCTCTAGTTCCAGGGTATCTGAAGCCCTCTTCTGACTTTGATGGGTACCAGGCATTCGGATTATACACAGACATAAATACGGACAAAACACTTATACACATATAAAATAAAATTATAATTATAATTATGCACAGACTCTCTGCAATAGAGAGCATGAGCAACTTCTCCAGTTTATTCTGTCTTTCAAAGGCCTATATGGATTATACCCAAGAGATTCTGCAGGACAATCCCCCTGCAGCGGACATCAACCAACATCTGTTGTCTGATGCTGAGGTTGGTGTGTTTCTGCCACTTTTTACCCAATTTCATCCAATTTCTACATAAATGGGGAGTCTTGCTGTGGGAGAGCAGGCTCCACAGTGAAACAGATATGATTCAAATTTATTTTTTCTCCTTTCTACGTGAAAAATTTTAGGCAAGTTATTCGACTATCCTAGTCCTGTTTTTATTTGTGACATAGGAATGTCAGTGGATGAATTTCCTTTGGGGGCCTGGGAATACACCCTAGTAAGAAGTGGGAGTTTGGGGCCTAGGTAGCTGGAACAGGGGTAAAGTGGCCAGAGCACTTTAAGCTCTTGTGGAGAAGCAGAGTTCAGTCCCCAGCACATACATAGCAATCAACACCCATATGTAATTCTATTTCCAAGAGATATAATGCCCTCTCTGACCTCCTCTGGTATTGAACATATGGTGCATACTCTCACATACAGACAAACATATACATAAGAAGTCAATCTTTGAGGTGGGGGAGGAGGAGGGAGAGAGGAGTCTTTGCAGATGGTAGAGGTGAGGAGGGGCCCTGACCTACCTAACTGCTCTCATTTAAGAGGGCATCCAAATACAGATGCACACACAAAGGACACTTCATAATAACAAAGGCATGGTCTGGAGTTATGTTGTAACATTTCAAGACAAGACAGAGAGTGCTGGCAAAGTTCAGAAAAAGCTCCTTTGAAGGGCTCAGGCCCTGGTTCTCTTGCCTTGACTTTGAAGTTCTCACAGTCAGAACAGTTGAACAGTAAATGTTCATTGTTTTCAGTCTCACAGTTTGGGGTACACTCTCACAGTGGTCCTCAGAAACTAGTGCATCCTAAGTGAACACATTACTATACATTTATTAAGAGCAGCAGTTTAATTAATAATTATGTGGCTACTCATGTAGTTCTGTATGCTTATGTACTATATCACCATGGAAGGAAGCTGGTGATGAGGATCACAGTCCTTTGTCCTGGTTTTGCAACTTTGTATGAATCTATAATTATTTCAAATTTAAAAACAAAATGGACTCTGAAGAAAATCAATGAGACAATTCATGAAAAATGCTTTGTTTATCAAAGAATTCAAGTATTTTTTTTTTTCAATCAATAGGTTTATAGCCATGCTAGAGAATCGTGATTGACTTAAAGGGCTGAAGTTGTATAAATATATGAGATATTGACTATAGATCAACTATGAATTACCTTATCTTTTTGACCTTCGGATCTGAAACAGTGCAGGCCATGGATTCACTGTGGCCAGTTTTTCAGGAACTGTGGAAGTGCTGCTGTTTTCCTCTGTGTCTTCTAATGATTCTCATGACATTGTTCTCTCACTTCATATAGTTAACCTCTTGGGGTTTATGGACTTCCTCAGACCCTGCCTACCGTGTTGAATATGTGTGTGTGTGTGTGTGTGTGTGTGTGTGTGCGCGCGCGCGCGCGCGCGCGCGCGCGCATGTGCATTTCGGGCTGACTTTCCCACTTGTGATTTGTTTCCTTGTCTCCATGGTAACAAGTTAGCCATGAAAAAACCAACATAGCACCCGAGGGCCGATCCTTGAAAGTTGGCATTCTCACTCACATGAACACTCTTAGAACTCACACCCAGAAGCTAAGAATTAGAGATCTCAGCTTCTATGTAAACATATAAAATATTGCCTTTTTCTTATTCTCTTTATTCTTTGAGATTTCAGTCTCTCTCTCATACACACCCATACACACACACACACACACACAGAGAGAGAGAGAAAGAGAGAGAGACTCTCCCAATCATGTGATTACATGAATTCCTCGAATTCCCCTCTTAAACTCACCCATTCACATGTCCCCATGTCCCACTGCTAACTCCATGGTGTCTTTTTTTTAAAAAAGCCACAAACTCCAAATAATATTGTTCAAGAGTGCTCAAATGACTGACCCCATGTTCATCACCAAAGAAGAATGTGTTTCCCTCTCCCAGTGACTATCAAGCCAATAGCTCTTCTGTTAGTGTTGTAGCATCATCACCACCTTCCCCATCCATGCTGAACTTTCGGCTGGCTAGAACTCTTGTGCTGGTAAAGTACAGCTTGTGTGAATTCATGAATACAATTGTCATGCCATGTTCAGATGGTAACACTTCACAGCACTCCTCTTCTTCCTCTTGCTCTTACATTATTTCTGCTTTTACTTCTTTGATATCCTTAGAGCTTTGGCAGGTGAATGATAAACCTGGTGCAAATCCCATGCCCGAGGGTGGAGTCTACTATTGTTTTGGTGAATGATCATGTCAGACGTCTCTGTAAATATTCATGTTTATACCAATAGATTCAGACTGTTCTCAGCTTGGGTCAGAGAAGCTTTTTGAAGGCAGCAATCAGTTCAGAGACTCCTAACTAGTCTAGGGGCTCAGAATAAGAGACTCTAGTGCCCAGCCCTAGATAGGATAGCTTTATCAAATGTTATGCCTTAATCCCAGCATTTAGAAAACAACTCCTCTAGTATTAGGTTAGTTTCTGCTAACACTTTAGGGCTTCCCTTTGGTTTGAGTATTTCAGAGGTTGCAGGCAGTGGTCTGTCCATAGTGGACACAATCTCTACCTGCTTCCTGCTTCGCTATAAGAAATAAAGGCAAGCTGGGATCAGGACAGAGCAGGCATGGAAGTCCCAGTAGTTAGGATGCCCAAGGTTTTGTTTATTCTTCAGATCATCTGATAAAGAATATAAAGCAAGGATGACTGGGGAGAGGGCTTAGTTGGTGAAGCACTTGTCCTGCAAAGATGAGGATGTGAATTTGGTTTATATCATGTCAACAGTTTGTACTCACATGAAACATCCAGGTGCTATATGGCCAAAATCCACTTATCATACTACAATTCACAGACCCAAAGAAGACAAGTAACAAAGAAGACCCAAAGGAGGATGCTTAAATCTCACTCTGAGGAGGAAATAGAATAGACCGCAGAAGTGGCTGAATAAAGGGAACAAGCTAGAAGAAGGAGTACAGAGAGAAATGAGGGTGGAGACTAGATCTGAGGAGAGCCCAGCCAGAGGACAAAGGACCTACAGAGAGAAGAGAAACCCTTGGCTGGGCCATCTCTATGACAAGCTGGAGACCTAAGACAGGGTAAGCTTCTGGAAGGATTTAAGGGTAACTAGCTGAGACTCCTAGTAGCAGGGGTCATGGAGACTGAAGAGGGCACCCTCTAACTAGATAGGAATCCTAGTGGAGGGAGGGTATCACCAACCTACTCACAAAAACTTCGACTCAAAATTTACTCTACGTACAGATGTGCAGGGGCAAAGATTGAGGAAATGTCTAACCAATGCCTGGCTCAACCTGAGACCCACCCCATGGGAGAGAGCCAACTCCTGACACTATTAACAATATTCTGCTATGCTCACAGACAGGAGCATAACATAGCTGTCCTCTGAGAGGCTCCACCCAACAACAAATTAAAACAGATGCTGAGACTCACAGCCAGACATTGGACAAAGCGTAAGGAGTCTTGTGAAAGAGTGGGAGGAAAGATAGAAGGATCTGGAGGTCCCAGGAGCTCCACAAGAATACCAACAGAACCAACTAACCAGGGTCCAGAGAGGCTTGTGGGTTCTGAAGCATCAACCAAGGACCCTGCATAAACTGAACCTAGGCCCAGTACACAGATGTAGCAGGTGGGCAGCTCAGGCTTCATGTGGGTTCCCTAGTAAAGAGCGTGGGGGCTGTCTCTGACATAGACTTTGTTGCCTGCTTTCTGAACACTCCCTCCCTCCCCACAGTAGGACTACCTCACCAGGCCACAGGGGAAGAGGATGCACTCAGTCCTGATGAGATTTAATAAGCTGGGGTAAGTAGGTTGGAGCTCCCCTTATCTGGGAAAGAAGAGATGGAGGGTATAACCAGGAGGAAAAGAGGGAGGGTCAAAGATGGGGATGTAATGTGAATAAATAAATATATTAATTAAAAAATACAGTTGCATCAAAGCACACTTGTATCCCAGAGATAGATAGGTACAGGTGGGTAAAAGTCCAGGGTTTGCTGGCACAGCAGTCTAGCTAAACTGGTGAACTCCAGAATCTAAGAAAGCAACTGAAGATGACAGCAGATATTGAACTTTGATCTACACACATGCATGTGTGTGTGCGCGCTCACACACACACAGAATGAGAGAGAAAGAGCACAAATACACACATGAACACGCAGAGAGAAATAATAACTTTGCTTCCAATAAAGGTTCTCACTGTGAATAAAATAGTAAGAGTTCCTGTTTCCATAAAAACTTATTTCTAACAGGGAAAAAATAAACAGTCGAGAAAGAAAATAGATACCAAGTCATTCTAAACAGCAAGTGACAAGGAAAGCAACCAGAGTCATTGACATGATCACTGATATTTGCAAGTGATGAGCTGGGTGAAAGACTGACGTGGGAGATTCACCAAACAGTAGACTATAGAGCTGAGGAGGAACTAGCTAGGCTGAACTGGAGAAGCCCAGTGTTCCAGGCAGGGAAACTGCAAGGACGAGAAGGAAAAAAAATCTTCAAAAATAGGAAGATAATAGAAGGGCCCCAGGACTCACATTCTAGGAGCAAAAGGGATGGCATGTGATCAATTCAGAGCTCAGGTCATCAGCTATGGAAGGGCAAGGTGGTGATTTAATGAAGGGGGGAGTGATTTTTATGCAGCAAACGGCTTGAGGATGATTTTAAGATGAAGGATAGAGAAAGGTAAACATCAAAATTTAAAGAAGAAAGTTCTCACCAATGTTATTTCAGCTTATAATCATCGTAAAAACATTTTCAAATATTCAGTTGCTCACTGGGTTCCGTTATGTTACTTACGAAAATCCTAAGATGCGATATATGAGGTCAGAACCTAAAACTGTTCAAGAGTAGCCATGAATGTCAGCTGCTCTGTCACATGGTGTAGCCTTCAGCCACCTCAGGTCTCCAAATGATGCTCTATGAAGATGTGTTTTCATACAGAACTACAGACCAACTAAACGCACATTAAACGTAACTTTGATGTCATGAATATCACTACAACCAACAACCTGATAGACGCATAGAGAGAAATTTATTTATGGTACTTGCAAGATCTAAGTCATCTTTTGGGATAATGTCCATGTTTATTAATTGATAATGATCTTTTTTTTTTTTACCAATTCTGGGCAAGTCTTTTGTAGAAAGTAGGTAATTAATAAATATTTGCTAAATGATTAATAAAAAAAGAGCTGAGTAGAAACTCAGTAAAAGTTTGGCAAATTACTTAGCTGAATTAATTACTGATTGTTATATAATTTTTTTCTTACTACTGTGGTCAAATATATGGCAAGAAAGAACATAAGGAAGGGAGGTTTCTTTTGGATCATGGCTTGAGGGGATGTGGTCCACAGTGGTCTTGTGGTGGGAGATGCTCCTGGCTGTAGCAGCAGGAACATAAGGCACTTGGGTGTATCGTGTGAGCAATCAGGAAAGAGATGGAACTGAGAAACAACAGTTTGGTCATGAACCTCAGAGTCTCTGTCCAGGGAGCCAATTCTTCCATGGAGCTGGAATCTGTTTTCCCAAGATTCTACAGTGTCCATAAATAAGGCCACCAGCTGAGAACCAATAGTTAAAACACATGAGCTTATGGGGGAAATGTTCCCATTCAGTCCTTACTGGCTGTGTAGCCTGTATATCCCATGCCCTTTCATATACATGCTCAGTCATATGCAGTATTTTAAAGACTGTCAGAATTAAACCACAATTCTTTGTATCTGGTATGAGCATTTTATAAATAAGAAGGTGCGGGGTGAAAGGGGTGTCATCACTTATCACAGCCAGATTTGTATCTATCTGGAGGAGACAGTATCTTCTTGATAGAATGCATCTACTTATACCGAACCATGGCTGAGTGGTGAATAAAATCCCATACATATTTCATTTTATCCAGAAGCCAAGGACCTGAGATGAAAAATGAAGGTGGGACTGTCAAAATCAGGACTCAGGCGGACATTTTGATACAGAGTCTGTCTGCAACAAGAATTGATGGTGCCAGAGGCAAGGGGACAGAGCAACGGTTCCAGGGAATCTTCTGAAACAAAGGCTGCTTTCCTGCAGCAGAAATGATTTAATGGTAGGAGAAAGAGAACCACGCAGTGCTCTACAGAGCCTTCTGCATAGTAGGCAGCTACTAAGGTTTTTCCAATGTTACAGACTACGGTCAGCATTGGTAGGCATTTACAAAGCTTTGTAGACGAAGACAATCAAAATGTCATATTATCATGTAATGTTAAAACAACCTTGTTTAGAAAACAATCACTCCAATTTTGGCTATTCCACTCTCAAGTTGTGTTTGTTCAAGTCCAATACTCCTTTTCCAAGTGATGTCTGAATGAAGCTCCTTCAAGGGACCTTCTGTGACTGTTATCAAATCATTGATGAGAAAGACAGTCAAAAAGATTGGAGGTTTATTCTGATATTTACAAAGATGTGGAAGACACAAGTTCCCCGTAAGAGTGAGAAGAAGGTAGACGTCTGTCCACATCAGTCTAATTCAATATATATATATATATATATGTATATATATATATACATATATATATGTATATATAAAATGTTCAATATATATATACATAATATGACTATATAGATGTATGTGTATGTTATAAATAATACTTGTACATATTTGTATAATATGGATTGAATATATATATATATATATATATATGTATATACATACCTATGTACACACACATATTTTCTTAAGGAGCAAGGTGAGTGAATCGAATGTTCCTTTTCATTACAGATCTCCATAAGACCAGCCACTGATAATCACAGGAAACAATAAATATTAGGCTGTCTTGAAATCTACTCTGCCAAGGCTAGGATTCAAAACTTTTCAGTTTAGCATCAAGCAGATTTTTCAGACAATAGCAGAAAACAGCCAGATTCTTTGCAAAATATTACAAGAATGGTCTCTAGGTCACTTACTCATATTTCTCTCCTAAAACCTGTTGAGTCAGAAGTTATAATATGCATTGTTCTCAGCACCACCGTCTTCTATGCTTCTATTAGTATGGGCCATTAAGCTCTGTTTAAAGTATACAACTGTTTTCCTAATTTGAAGTCCAAAACTCCACATTCCCCCAACAACATGGTCAGGCCTGTCACCAGCACACTATTCCTGGTATCAACTTCAGTCTTAGACATTGTTCTGTTGCTATAGAGAGATGTCAAAAGTAAGGCAATCCTTACAAAAGAAAGCATTTAATTGGGGGTTTTCTTACAGTTGTGGAACTTGAGTCCATTACCATAATAGATGAGGGCACAGTGACACATAGGCTCACCTGGAGCTGGAGCAGGAGCTGAGAGCTGCAGCCTGAGCTACAGGCTAGAAGAGAAGAAAGAGAGACTGGGCCAGGCATGGGGCTTTTGACACTTCAAAGCCCACTCCCAGGGACACAGTTCCTCCAACAAGGCCACGCCTCTAATCTTTTCAAAGAGTTCCACTCCTTGTTGACTAAGTACACAAATATATGCGCCTATAGGTTCCACTCTCATTCACACCACCAGACATGCTAAAATATTTAAGTGACGTGACGAGAAGAAAGTCTGTTCAACTAATAACACCAGAATAACTGGATATCCACTTTTAAAAATGGTGAACTTCTTTGCTCTCATTCCCAGGGAACAATTTCAGTCAGGATAAATGCAATCCTACATAGCATCAGAGATGATAAAACTTTACAAACAGTGGAAGGTAAGACATCTTCAGATCTATGCTAAGAAAGATCTTCTACAATGCGGGAACAGTGAGCATGCAAGAAAGATATTCATAAAGTTGACACGTGTTTATTAGACGTTATTAATAAAAACTACTCCCAGACCTAGGATAATATATGCAGAATACAAAGATGAGTCCCATGACAGTGATAAAAGGATAAGCAATAATAAATGCAGGCAGCAGATATTTCACACAAAGAGACAAACAAAATAGCCAATATGCACATGATGAAAGCAGTGCCATTGATCACTGGAGAAAAACAAAACAAAGTTACAAGGCTATTTCGTAGCACAGTGTTAGAATGGCTAAAATGCACACACTGAAGTACATTCATGCTTCTCCAGAAATGCCACAGGTGTTGGCAAAGATGCCAACAACAGAACATTGCGCACGTCATGAAAGGGAGGCAAAATCAGATGACAAACACTTAAAAAAGAGTTAGATGGTTATTATTATTATTATTATTATTATTATTATTATTATTATTATTATTTCAGAACTTAAAAAAAATCAAGATGGAACTGATGTTAACACCTTACCCTAAGGGCTGCTTCTAAAAGTAGAAAGAGCTATTCAAACTGTCAAGAGAGAAAAGCAATCAAAAGTTCTACCCAGCTGGAAAGCCTAGAAACCACAACAATGATGAGACAGGCAAGCTATCCCCAAGGGCACAATAGTGGCGCTCATATCTTGGAGGTAACCAACATCCACCTAATTTGACTGTAAGGAGGAGGAAATTTATGTCTGATACTGTAACCTAGTCAACCACTCTTGGCTGCTTAGGATGTAGATCTTAGAGGAAACCCCACTACTGTGATTTTCCTAAATCAATGTCTTATTTATAAAGCAGACTGTATACTATCTTGCAACCCAGCAGCTCTTAGTGTTTCACCAAAATAAATACGTTTTTTGAGGAATTCCTTCTTATTAGAAATATCTCTAGATCCCTTAATCCGAGTTAGGTGCTCTTCCTTGGAGACACCTCACACTTTCCCTCCTCTATCACATGAACACTTAGCTCGCGCTTGGCTGTTTGTCTGTCTATCATCACCATGAAATGTCAAAACAGCACGTGCACGGCATCCTTGCCTAGTATTCATTTGCATATTTGTACTAAGTAATATTTAGTACATATCAGCTAAGCTTATGAAATCAGTAGGCTCAGGTACCTTGGTCAGCTGTATGAACGTTCACACCAAATGCCTTCCCTACAATGCCCGATATCTACTGAAATAAATACAGAGGAAGTAAGCAAATCTTCAAGTTTGATGGTGATAACTTAAGGTGGTGGGTGACAAGACTTTGTTATTTTTTCCCAGATTCCCGAATGTGGTAGTGCACAACTAGACACCCTTTCAATTTTGATTTGTTTCTGGTCACGTTTTCACTCCTTGTGAGGACCCTTCCGTCCTGAGTTTGGTGAAAGGATACTAGCTCATCACCTTATTACCACTGCGGTGGACTCAGAGATTTCCACAGAAGCAGTATATGAAGAGCTGCGATTTACTGTTTACGGTGGCTCTCTTATATTAAAAAGATTAAAAAGAGATAATATTTCTCTTAAATTCATTTACATTTACAAAAAATTTCCACATCTCTATGCAGAATAGTCATAATCATTTAATCATGTTTCTAGTATATCAAAATCATTTTAATGTGCACTTCAATTATTGTTTCATCGTGATATATGATACATATCACCAATGGTGATACAAACAGAAGTACCAAATTATATTTGAAAGTGCAGAAAGACTTCTTCTCTGCTGGTTCCAAAGGCAGTGAAATTAAACTGTTAAATAAGTATAAATATTTGCAGACTATGGCAACATTTTCTGAACTAATTTTCAAAATACTCAGTTGCTACTAATACTTTTTTAAGAAAGAAAAACAGAGTTAGATATACAGACTTTGATGTGGTCAAGAACATTTTTAAATGCAGAAACTATTTCCTTGTAGTGTCCACATGTTTAAAAACAAATATGTAGTAGCATTTCTAGTCACATCCCTTTGGATTTTCTGTCTATGGCATAGACAAATAAGAAACCATAGCCCAAGACAGCACACAGCTTTCCACTTCCTTTCTACTGTCCTCAAGGCCCCTTTAATCTCTTTCCTGCTAAGAACAGCCCCCAAATAAGAAAAGTCTCCCAAATAGAAATCTTTTTGTTCAGTTATCTTTATTCACTATCTACTGCTGTCAATTATGTCTGAATTTGAGTCCCACAGATTTATTTATGTGCTTGGAAATTCACACCAACGATTCAATAGTTATTTATCCATAGATCCATTCAACCACCAACCCATACATAACATACATCTATATATTCTTTCTTCCTTCCTTCCTTCCTTCCTTCCTTCCTTCCTTCCTTCCTTCCTT
>NW_026596234.1:6727333-6815816 GCF_907164565.1 Psammomys obesus | reverse complement strand
TTCCTTCCTTCCTTCCTTCCTTCCTTCCTTCCTTCCTTCCTTCCTTCAGTTTCTAGCACAACATGCCTTTATACTGTTTTCTAAGAGCCTTAATTTCCCCATAATGACTCACAGTTCACACCTGGAGAGCACAGGTAGGTGATGTCTCTTTCCATCTGTTGTTTTTCATGTTAAATTTAGCTATCTCTGGCAGAGCCCAGATTTGATAATGATAGGTGAGGGTGTGACAGATATGTGCTAACAGAAGGGCATTTTGTAATTCTTGTGTGCAATGAGTAATTTTCAACCCACTACAATCATTCTTGGTTGCCATAAACCTTAACTGCAAACGCTCTGCCGGAACAGCTCACAAAATAACCTTTTCAAGTGATTTCTATTTTCTTTCCTAGTATCATTTGAAGCATGGTGCTCAGTGAGGTAGAACTTTAATGTGCATTTATTCATTATTTATTTAAATAAGGTCAGTTTTACAGGAAACATGTTTGATTGTTTCCAGTTCTGGAGATACCATCCATCATCCATTTATCTTGGTCTGAATATTATTGTTTTTTACTCCAAGAATCTAGTATGGGGAGAAAGTGAATAATATTCTGCAGAAGATTACCAACATGCATATAATTGGGATCAAAGAGCACTGTGGCCTAGGGTGAGTCAAAACACACCGCAGGGCTACAAAGGTAGCCTTAGTCCTTGGTAGTTGACTACATTCAGATGTAGATAAGTGAACTAAGAATCTAGGACATAAGGAATGCCATGGTGGCTTCTGGGACCTGGGGGCTCCTGTTTTCTGGTGCAGGTGGGCATAAGGCTCTGGCCATCAGACATAAGCAGCTGAGCTCCCTCAGCGGAAAGCAGGGGCAGGAGGTCCAACAGTCTGACCCCTTCCCAACTGTTCTTGCAAATTAAGTCATTTTTTCCCCTCTTAAGTTAAAAAAGCCAAATCCACCATCTAAAAATATCCGTATTGTTGGTGTGAAGGGAGCGGTTTCACATTCTACAAAATGACGCAACTCAGACAGGCGTTGCTTGGTGCCTGATACCTGCAGGCTTCGGCACCTCTCCAAGTTCAAAACCAGCTGCCACGTCCCATTTTTAAACTCACACAGACACCTTCCGCTAATGAGGGTCATGCTTATTCTTTTGATTCTTTACAAGGTATAATATGTGTGGAAAGCAAGCGATTAAAGTAGGTGAAGAAAGCTAGGGTGCGGCCTGCCACACGCAGACGCAAGCTGGAAATTAGACACGTTGCCATTTCACTTCTGGAATTAGAAACAGAGAGAGGAAACTAGGACCCTGGCCTCTAATGATCTGTCACTTAAAAAATGTACAACCTCCATCACTTGCTGACTGTACTATCTTACTTAGACTCAGTGGCTTGCCTAGGCTCCAGTATAATAGCGATCTCTTGGTCCTGCATTAAGATTAAAGGAGAAAATAAGGGACCAATCGTCAAATGCTTGCCTCGCAGGTATAAGGACCCAAATCCTCCCTGAAAGCTGGATATCACAGCATATGTGGGAACCGTGGTCCTGAGAAGCAGATACAGGAGGATTTCTGGGGCTTATTGTCCAGCTGATCTGGCTAAATTAGTGGGCTCCTGGTGCAGTGAAAGGCACCCTGCCCAGAAGTAAGGAAAAGGGGTCTGGAGAGGGCTCACTGGTTAAGAGCACTTGCTGCTCCTGCAGAAGGTTCAGTTCCCAGAACCTTCATGGTAGCTTCCCAGCCATCCACAACTCCAGTCTCAGGGGATCCGATGCCATGCTGTGGTCTCCACAGAAAACAAACACTGAAATACATGGAGGCAACACTCAGACACCCAAAATTGCAAACAGACGAGCCTTTTAAAGAAAGCCTTGCTTCCTTGGTGTACTGCATCCACTCCGTCCGTGACAGTCCTTCTGCCTCCACCTCTGCAAAGTTCCACGAGCCTCGAGTGGAGGTTATGGACGGAGACGTTTCATTTAGGACTCCGTGTACAATGTGCCGCTGTGGGTCTCTATTTCTCCCCATCTTCTTCAGGGGGACGCTTCTCTGATGACGGCTCGGCTGAGCAAGGCACTGATCTGTGAGTGTAGTAGGACATTGTTAGGAGTCATTTTGTTGTATTTGGTTTTCCCCTAGGTCCCTGACTCGTCTATTATCAGGTTCTTGGCCACCTGAGCAGTATCAGGGGTAGGTTCCGTCTCTCGGAGTGGGCCTTAAATCCAATGTGATATGGGTTGGTTACTCTCACGAGCTTGTGGCCCAAGCGCACCTTGGCATGCAGGTCACCACTGCAGGTCAAAGGGCTTGCAGCTGGGTTGGTGTTCATCTTTCTCCTCTGGCAATGTGCATTTCACTTTTCTGTTTGTTTGTTTGTTTGTTTGTTTGTTTTGTCCTGTTTGTGGTTTTTTGTGTTTATTTTCATTTCATCCTATTATCTTATTTTTAGATGCCTGTTTGTTTTCTAATGGGAGAGAGCAAAGATGTAGATTTGGGCGGGTGAAGAGGTGAAGAGGATTTGGGAGGAGTTGGAGCAAGGAAAACCGTAATCAAAATATATTGTATTAAAATAGATTTTCTATTACAAATAAATAAATCTTTTTTAGACTATAATTTTTAGTTGAAAGAGGATCACAGGAAGACCCTCTGTCTGGCCTCAACATGAATACACATATACAGGCATACACACACGGACACACACACACACACACACACAAAGAGAGAGAGAGAGAGCACATGCACACAAAAAAATTAAATGAGAAAATAAATAAAAGCACCAAGAAGTTTCTAAGAGCAGGGAGCAGCATCCTAACTCTTGTTCTAAGTATTTGCTAAGCATGTTCACACATAGGTCTCTTCAACCTCTGCCAGAAGGGTGTGTGCAAGCAGAGATAGAAGGCTGAACATTCAAGCGATTTGCCTTTGGTGATCAGACTGGCAGAGAGTACAAGCTGCCGGCATCATGGTTCAAAGCTTGAACTCCGCAACCAATTGATTTAGGGCAAAATTCCACCTCCCACATTTACTGGACACCTGATACCGTACAAGTTTTCAACCTCCTCAACGGCCTCTTTAAAGAATTTGTGCATAAATATTCGCAGTGTTTGAGCAGTGCCAGGCACACTTGACGTATTGTCTGAGTCTTGCCTGTCACTGATAGAGAACACAGCCCTGAGTTCTGTTTATTTCTACTCTGTTTTGTTTTCCTTTTTCTGAGATTTTCACAACCCTAAGTAGATGGATCCATGAAAAGTAAAGATTAAGGGCCAGAGACGGCTCAGTCAATAAATTGCTTGCCTGGCCAGCATAAGGATCTGAGTTCAATCTCTACAACCCAACTAGAAAAGCCAATTATGGTCTCAGGGCTTGTAAGTGCCGTGTTGGGAGAGGGAGATGGGCAGGTCACACGAGTTGCTGGCCTGGGGGGAATTCAAGGCCAGTGAGAGACCCTGTCTCAAAACAGCAACAAAAAGGTGGACTCTATTAGAAGAATGACATCTGAGGCCACTATCTATCTACCACATGAACGTGTACACATATGTACACATACACACACAAACTCACACGCCTGAGAGGTCCAAGGGATGAATCAAAAATGGAGAGCATGTGGTGATGTCTCTCCCACATCTTCCCCCAGATCCAAAGAGCCTGGAGGACATCTGATGCAAGAGACTTCCCTGGTGATTCAATGGTCTGCTTGTCTCCTGAGATGGTCTATATAGAGCATGCATGATTTCAAATTCTGGGTGCAATATGTATCTAGATTTTTTTGTGCTTATAACATTATTGTTCTTTCTTTTCTTCAGCTGAGTCCTGGGTACTTATTCATCCTCATAGAAGCCCCAAATTAAATAAAAAAAAAAATACATTTGTAGTCGTTTTACAGAAAGACTTTAGACATCTTGGCCTCATTTTGAGCTGAGAACATTTTTAACTTTTTAGAACTTTACATTTGTATTTTTTTTTGTTGTTGTTGTTAAACTTAAGGCAACATAAAGATAAATTGAGATATTTTCATTCTTTACCTTCAAACAAAAGTTGCCTATTACTAGATTACTGGAATAACAGGTGCTGCACTGAAAGTCAAATCAATGTATAAAATTTTAGTTATCAAATGATTTCAAGATAAACAGATGTCTTCATAGGAGAGCAGATCCCAGTTGCAAAGCGATAGTGCCCTGAGAATGGGATTAGCTGTTACTGAAACAAAGTTGCACTTAAAACGCATGAGTACAGGGGGTAGACCATTGGTCTCATCTCCAGAATGCTATCGGTGCAGGCTTAATTAGCTCAGGGAATGTTTTCCATGCAGCCCTAATGGCGAAGCTCCAGCACTGGGCTTTGGAGACCCCGATATAAATAAGCTGAACAGGTGGCCCTAATGGGGAAGGAGCAAGACAAGAACAGATAACAGGCGAAGAATTGAACGAACACTGCCCAAAACCAACAAACTCCACAAAGGTTCACCTGGGGTAACATGAGAGGTGAGGAACATAAGATCACGTTTGTGGCCATATTTGGTGGTTGGTCTTTTCATAGATAGGTGACTGCCCCATACCCCATTCCCCTGAGGAAGTGATATACTGAGCTGAGAACTGTAATCATTGAAGAATGAAACTGTGCCTAGAGACAGGGGAAGGATGGCTCTAAGCTAAAGGAACAGCGTCTCACAGGCTCTTGCCCATAGGTGATGAAATGGGAAAATAAAAGAGCAGGTTAAGAGCAATAACACAAGATGGGGTGAGGAGAGAGATAATCTACGGTGAGGTGTCCCTAAATCATAGAACGACTTTGATGCTCACTTAAATTAGAATTATGATACTGACAGCTGACAATCATACAACTTGCCGCTTATAACTACCTATAACTCTAACTCCAAGAGACAAGACACCCTCTTCTAGTATCATGTCTGTTCATGTACACATTATCATATGCACAAACAAGTACATAAATAAAAAAATTATATAAAGATACAGAATAACAACACTAAACCATGTATGTGTCCCTAGTACTTAGAAATACATGCATTTTGAAATCATTTCAAATATATATAAATAAGTGAATGAATATTTTATATAACCATTGGCCTACAGGCCTGTTTTTTATTTTTATAATTCTCCAACAACACCCTTTCAGGGAAAGGGATGTGTGTCAGTGTCAAACATAATCGGTAGTCATTCATTCATTGGTTCTCTAATATCCATCTGATGTGCCAGATCCCCCAAGAGGCCTGAAGATGGTGTCAGATCCTCTAAAACTGAAGTTATATATAGTTGTAAGCCATGGTGTGGGTTCTGGGAATTAATCCAGGTCCTCTGGAAGAGGAACCAGTGCTCTTAACTGATGAGCCATTTCTCCAGCTCTCAGAGTATGTATGTTTAACTCATTATCATAGATATATTGTTCATCTTCTATTTGGGCCAGACTCCAAGGCTTCTGATGCAGGCTTTCCTCTTTCTGGCCATGTGGACTCCATCTGATTACTCAATTCAGATTTCATCGCTCTGCTACCCTCCCTGAAAGCTACTTTCCCCACTATCTCACTCTGTAGGAGGACCCTGAAACACAGATCCTCTCCTCTCCTTCCATCCCTTCCCATTTGCACCATGGACATGTCCTGCCTGAATTAATGACTGCTGCTATTAGATTTAGACTTTGTAATTTGATGATTTCTTTTGCATTTATTAGTTTGTGTCCTATTGTGTAGAAGTAAGCTCCCTCTTTTATTCATATATTTATTTATCTTACTATGCATTTTGTGGTTTCTGATAACGAGTTGTAATCTTTAGTGTTACTTATTTTGTCCAACTTCAGACAACAAAAGCATCTTCAAGCTGTCTCTCATCTTTCTGATGTGTATTCATCATTCTGTGAGCCTGCACATTCTCTTTGTGCTCCACAATAAAGTGGCTTACTTATCTTCCCGGGCTAGATCTGGGAATCAGCCATTTTCTTGGTAAGACCCCATTCTATTCAACAGGGAAATGGTCTTGAGTAGCCAAGACCCAGACACAGCTGTGCTCATCACTGTTGGGTATCAGTGATCTTAGGCTAGAAGCAGAGAGGAAGATCTTATCAACCCCTCTGACTCTAACACGCCCTGACATTAGTCCCTCTTGTTTTGCATACAGAACATATGGATTGCAATTTGCTGCAGACTAACTAGAATAAAAGGAAAGAAGGGAAGATTGGAAGCCAACATGTGTTTCCTTCTCCATACAGCACGGAAGACTGAATCCAGGGCTTTGTGCTTACTGAGTGAGAGATCTACCACTGAGGGGTATCCCCACCTGCTCTTCTCATCTTAATGAATGCATCTCTCATTGAGATTCTATTCAGCGCATTTTCTTCTCAAGGCCACCCTGTTTTAAAGCCATATCCAATATATATATATATATGTATATATTCATAGAAAATTTCTACTCAACAAATGAGGTTCCTTCTGTGGCTCTTTTGGACATCACTGGTATTTCAACCTAAACTATCCAATGACTACATGAATTTTCAAGCACATTGTTAATTATATTAAGCACAGGGGCTACAGGAGTGATTGTCAAAATAAATGGGTCAGACTCTCAACCAAATCAAAAGTCCAAGCCTATCATAAACAGCAAGTCAATGGCTGCATCTTATTGGATGTTTCAGTCCACATCATCAGAAGAGGATGGACACCATCAGAACTGGGAAGGAGGAACCGGTATCCAAGGAGCCCATACACATCTTTCTCAATGGCACCCAACTTGTAATTATTTAAATTGAGAATTGTGGCTATAAACATGGTTCTGTTTTGGTCCCAGGCATTGGATATGGGACTGATTCGGATGGTCCTCAGCAGCAGACTATTTGCCTCATGTGGGCTCTGAAAGAAGCAGTTTGACAGCTGCAGATAGTTTGAATCCGAGGACTCTCAGAGAGAGAATAAATGGCAGAACCCAGAGAGTGTAGAGGAGAGAAAGACCAAGGCTGCTCCCACTTCCCCCTTGCTGCTCTTTGTTGTTTTTGTGACACAAGAAGATGGAGATCTACTGAAACGAGGACTGGACTGGCTCCAAGGAACCCAACAAACCTGACCAGCAGGAAGCAGAGAAGAAAGAACTCCACCCCCTGTCCCTCTAACCCTTTCTGTCTCCTACCTGGTGTTGGGGTATTGGAAGGGATTGGGATGGAATAAGAAGAAAAATATATAAGAAACTTAAATAAATGAGGTTTTTAAAAAGAGGGACTGCCTCTGACATAATCTGATTGGCCTGCTCTTTGATCACCTCCTCCTGAGGGGGGAGCAGCCTTACCAGGCCACGGTAGAGGACAATGCAGCCACTTTTGATGAGAACTGATAGACTAAGATCAGAAAGGAGAGGAGAACCTCCCCTATCAGTGGACTTGGGGAGTGACTTGCATGCAGAAAGGGGAGGAGGGAGGGGCTTAAGGGGGGATACAAAATGAATAAAGTGTAATTAAAAAAAAACGTATGCCAACAGTAAATAGCAAAGTTTACCCAAGAAAAAGACAAAATTGCTCAATTTAATAGAATGTTTCTAAGGCCATAAACAAAGCACACCCAACAAAAATTTCATGATGGAAATGCCAATTTCCTGAGAGATTGGTGTTATTATATTTTTTGATTCCAGATACAAAAGCAAATTCTACTACAGGGGCTGAGAAGCATGTGTCTGATACACTGACAGTAGCTCATTAGCAGATTTGGAAAGACTGTTTACAGGGAAGCCTAAAAGAGGAGTTCTGGAGTTCCTGTGGAAGAGTGCATGCCTTGATGAGCTGTCTTTTCAAGGCTTCTGTGTTCCCTAAGCAAACCCTGATCCAGAAATCTATATTATTAATATGGCCAGACTTTTTATTAGTCCCTGTCCTATTTTTTATTTTACTCAAAGAAGTCATCAATCTATTTATTCACACAGTCATCAGTCAATAACACTAGTATGTTTATGTTTTCTATCCTATCAGAGTGGATTAGAACAATTAAGAGAAGCATGTACATATTCATTCAAGAGCCTTCACTGAACACTTACTGCATGGCAGAAATTTTTGTCACTGGGGATGGAAAATCTGAGTCAGGGTTATGTTGTTATGAAGATGCTGGAAACTTGACCTATAAATTAATTATTACCTTTCAAAAAAACATTAGGTGTGGAGTCATAAGGAAGCTATTTTCAATTTGGTGCTCATAAAAAGAACTCTAAGAAAGTGGTTCAGGATCAAGATGACTCTAAGATGCTCGGTCTGACAAACAGTTGAAGAGAGCACAGAGACAGTAACAGCCCATTCTGTTTCCAGATCTGCTGCCACATAAGTGAAAAACTCCACTGTAGGAATGCATATGTGTAGATATGGAGAAGGAGTGGGGTTCAGAAGTCTGGGGTAAGTAATGCTTCAGAGAGGATTTCACAAGGCTAGGGAGCTCCACAGCTTCTCCAAGCAGGCAAGAAAGAGAAAGACATGTTAGAAAATTGTGCCATCATGACAAAGTCTGAACCCTCAGTTAGAATCAGGAAACAAATGGGTAAGTGTGCTTAAAACAGTAAAAACAAGAGTATCAGTGTGGACAAGCACAGAAATGAAGATTGGAGGAGGGGGACGTTTCCTCATAAGCTCTGCGGTGAGAATTTAATCCTTAATGGAGCTACAATTTGATGGCTTAGATTGCTTTTTAATAGATGAGCTATCATCATAAATGACTTCTGGCTGTGATAACCCAGTGTGCATCTCACTGTGGCAAAATTTCCAAGAAGAGTCCAGTTGGATGAGACTCCATTATTAGAAGTGGCTCCGATTTGATTTGGCCTGATTTGTTGGGGTGCAGTGTTAAATCTCTGCCCAGAACCATGGCCTCTCTCCCATAATTTTATTTCACAATTACCCCCTTGGGGTCACACTTTTGACTCTGGGAAATGGTGTCCTGAGTGCCCAGCATGAGCATTGCTGTATTACCTTTATTTTGGTCTCTGTTCTCAAAGTGAATTTACAGGCTACACTGTCCTTCTTCCTAGTCATACCTTTCTTGGAGTTTTGTCCTCTTGTTGAAGGTGCACAGTGACATGTAGACATTTAAACCTCTTGAGATAACACAGTTCAGCAGAGAGATTCCTATTATGAACATCAAGAAGACAATACCAAGCATCTGGAACATGCCCCTTATCCATGTCCCCATGAGTTAAATAAATCACAGTTAGTAGAGAAGACACTGAGGCAGGTAGGGAATAAGTCCACCTTAACCTAGCAACGTCTTCATGGGACTGAGTCTTTATACCATGAAGTCATCCAAATGTATAAAGAAGTCAGCACCTGCACAGAGTCCTTTCAGGATAACCAGTAGATAAGCCATCACAATTCTCCTACATCACACAGCCTGAGGATGAGGGTTTGAAAAAATGTTTGTTACAAGGCAACAGCCTTTTTTTGTAGAACCTGTTGGAGAGTCTACTACCAGAGATAAATCTTTCATTAGCACCACCTCACTTTATGACCCCTAAGCCATAAAAGCAAAAGCTCTAATGGATACTCTCCATCCAGAAGGATTAGTGTGGCCTGGTCCTGCTCTCTTTAACCTATGCTATAGATTATGAGAAAATTCCAAGAATACATCCACGGGGTAAACACACCTCGTAACCTTTCATCTGTGTAAAAAAGTCAGCATATGCTTTGTATTTTAGGTTTTCTTATTGTTGCTGTGATAAAAATAGTCTGACAAAAACAAGTTAACAGATAAAAGATGGGCTTACATGAGCTCACAGTTCACAGTACAATCTATTGTGAGGAAGTCGAGACAGCAGGAACTTGAAGCCGTTGGCCACATCACATCCACAGCCAGAAAAAGAAAGCAAATGCGTGCACGCCTGCACTTAGCTCCTGCTTTCCACTCACACAGCCCGTCACCCCTAGCTTAGGGAATGGCATCACCCACAGTGGGCTTTTCTTCCCACGCCATTTAATGTAATCAAAATAACCCTCCACTTACCTGCTCAAAGGCCTATCCCCCTTATGATTCTTTGTCAAGATGACAGCTAACATTAACCATCACACTCTACCACTGAGGTCAGCTCCAGTCTAGACAGTTCTATCCAACCAAAAATGCAAGTCTAAAACTGACATGAGAGTGGGCTATTGGAGGAGGGGCTGAATTTGCACGATGTATTATAAAACATGTGACTTTTAATACTAACTAAAATTAGTTTTAAAAAGAAAAGAGAGAGAAAGCATCAGATAGAAGATATCTTTTCCTGGGTAGTAATTTTGAAACTGTCATCAAACCAGAATATTTTCTAATATTTTATCTGCTCCATGATGAATTATAGAATGGAAATCTTTACTAATGGAAGCTTAAGGACTGAGGAAAGTGCACCCTCTCCACAAATCCATATTTAGCTCTGGATGCATGCCCTTTTAAATGCCTATTTTGTTCTCCTGAGTCAGACTGCAGACAAAAGCAAGCAACATCACACAGATCTGGGAGTCTTACTTCTGCCTACAGCAGAATAACTTCCATCGGATCACTCTCTTATTCTTTCAGAACACAATTATCATGTATGAAAAAAATGCATATCCTTGAAATCACTGATGAGTGGCCAAGATAACTAGACCACAAAAGTGATTGATATTGTTAAATACTCACTGGATAGGTTTTTCTCCTTTCTCTGAATTCCAATGTGAGAATTATGCAAGACATGAACCAACTACTCCTTTCTTTTCTCTCTGGGTTGCTCTACTTGGTTGTGTCATTGTTTCTCTGCTGCAAATACCTTTGGTAAAAGACTAGGTGTACACCCACTTCTAACACCTGAGAACATATTAGAATGTATCTTACTATCTGAATTACTTGTCTCCTCCAGGCTCATGTCCCAGCTGTCTCAATCTTAGGCTTAGAACCTTGTAACTTAACCATGGCTTCCAACTGAAGTGAATCTCTCCAAACTGAAGCCTGTTAGTATAAATCTAACATAAAGATCTGAAATTCTGATTTCCAACTGTCTTTACTCTTTTTCCCCTTACTTTGCAGTCGATGTAGAACTCAGAGGGAAGGAAATGAATCATGAGCCTTTATCTCTCCAATCCCAATGTACACATCAAATCAATAATAATTGGAGCTATAGTGTGGCACAAAGAAGTTCCATCCTAAACGGTCCCTTATCCTCTGCCTTGCATCCCCTACTTCTGTGACACACCTTGAAAATCTGGGTTTATCCTGCAGAGTTTATTTCAACCTTTTTTTATTGAATCCTTTCAATTTTCTGCGTCCTGCCCTGGGTGATACTGGGATATAAAAATGTTCAAGTCTGGTGAATTAAAGCTGTGTGTGGGCTATAATCCATACTATCTTCTCTCAAAAATCCCTCTTTGACCCCTGCTAAAAGTGTCTCGGCTCTGATCCCACTCCACATCTACCCATTTGCTGTCTGTCACCTGGTTTATTTTAGTTATTTACTGAAATTAACACGGACTGTTACATCATGTATTTAACTGTTAATAGTGAGTTGACAGTCTGAAGTATAGACCCTGTGAGGCTCACAACACTGCCTGCTACCAACCCCCCTCTTTTATCTTTGTGGTGACTTAAAATGAGAAACATTCCCCATAGGCTCAGGTATTTGAATGTTTGGTCCCTAGTGGAGGTTTAGGAGGTTCAGCTTTGTTGAAGGAAATATGTCACTAAGGGGTGAAATTGAGAGCTTATAGCTTCACCTTTGTTCCAGTTCTCTTTTGGCTTCATTCTTGTCTTTAAAGATGTGAGTGCTCGGCTTCCTGCCTCTGCCACCACGCCTGCAGCTTGCTGACATAGTTTCTCACCATGGTAGACTCCTATCCCTTTGGTACAATAAGGCCCAATAAGCCTTGGTCACGAGGTTCTATCACAGTAAAAGACAAGTCCCAATATGCTCCCTAGCTCCAATATGTTAATTGCACAATAACTGTGTTGAGAGAATTAATTCACAGTGCACTGATGGAGGAAGTTGCTTTGGAAACATGTCAGTGGTTAAGTATGGTGACATTTCTAAGGTTTCCTTTTGAAAACTAAGAGTCACTCAGAAGAAAAGTACCACCAGCCTAACTAGGCTTCAGTAGATACGGGATTGGGTGATGTGTTGGCATTGCGAACAGTTGTGCATAAGCGTAGCCTAGATGCTACAAGACCATGTTGACTCCAGGAGCACTGGATTAAGCTTTCCCTTTAGTCTTGCTGACTTGTTTATATTCTCAATTGCCTGCATCCTACTAGCTTGTCCTTGAGATAATGAGACATTTCCAAATACCAACAAATTCTCTCTGCATTCACACAGAAAAAGGACACTATGACAAAGGTTTATTTTTCTACTTTGTGTCTAAGAAAGTTTCTGTCTGACATTGGAGCCAGAACTTACCCCAGCTGTGAGACTGTGGGTCAAGTTTTAGCAACAGTTCACTGAACAATGATTTTCTTCAATTGAATCTCATTCTTGCTGGAGACGTTCCTTCTACACTGTCAGTCCTGAGAGCTCAGAAGAAGGTTTATCTGTCTTGGGTTTTCCAAATGGACTCTGCTGTCACCAGCAAAAGTCATTCATTAAATACTTAATCATCTATGTCTGGCCCTAGCTTTGTCTCTGCACAAAACAAAATAAATGGTCACTCCTCTTCTTTATAGTACCCACGAACACATTTGATCATGTTGTCCTCAACACTTTATCATCTATACTTCATTTTTATGTCTGACTTCCCCTAGTGAAAATGTGTCTTGTGGGTGTGGGCTTGTCTTATTCCTGCTTGATATCCACAGTGCGTGGCATGCAGAATAGCCTCAAATATTTGCTGAACAAATGAGTTTTGTAAATAGTAACATGCATAAACATAAGACTATGTAAATCACCATAAATATTGAGCATACAGAGTATATTAGTGTACATATTTGTATGGTTTCTCAAGATTAAATAAAATATGCTTAATGTCCATCATAAAGATACCTATTAGAACTCTTGTTTGGGTCTACTCTGTAAAACAAATCATATGCTAGAAGAATTACCATACAGTATAACAGCTGGGGAGCTCAGCAGTTTGGGGATAAGGCAGACACATGACCACAAATATTGCCATTATACTCTGGTGTCCATTGAAGCTTTGAATTTATTCTTTAGAAAGATTCATGCATGGATGCAATGCATCTCTGTCATATTCAGCCTTCCTCCAGCTCCTCTTGGACTATTCTAAAATATATTTCCTTCCTAACTGCATGTCCTTAATCCTATGTTTTTAATAATCCATTGAGTCCAATTATTGCTACCCACACACACATAGGTATGGGGTTATTCACTGGGTCATCAGTAACCAACCAATAGCTGCCCCCCACATACAAAGCGGCTCCCCCCCTCCAGCAGCCACTACCTTCCTGTACGTCTGCGGCTGGAAGCAGGACCTCAGGAGCCGCTCCTCTTGAATGCTAGATTTTTAAACCAGCTTTATCATATTTTTTTTAACCTGTTATTAAATATAAATCCAGTAAGGACTAGAGAGACATTTCAATTTAATTTCATCTATTGTCTTGACAACTTAAAATTTTTATATAAATGACATTGCCTTTTGGGTGTGTGTATTTCTGTGTGTGTGTGTGTGTGTGTGTGTGTGTGTGTGTGTGTGTGTGTAATAATCATGAAATGCTGAAAGTTTTTGTTTAAAAGCTATTAAGTATTACTGCTTGGTGGGTGCTACTGTGATAGTTGGTGGGATAAACTGGATAGGCGTGCTTATCATGACAGGGCTCAGTCAAGTCTGAAGACACTTATTAAGTATTGGTGTTGCAACCAAATAAGTAATGCTGCAACTAGCAGACACTGGACACGAGGCGTCGGACTTGGACTTGAATTTTTCTTCTGCCATGGGTCACTAGAAAAAAATAAATTTTACTGATGACCTCCAAAACGTGTTTGGAACTTATTGAAATGTTGTTCAGTTAATCTAGTCAATTATTAGGGGATGTCCTTGTCAGAAGGCCTCTGCTGTTGGGACCTGTCTGAGGCTGTTATTTGCATGATGATTGCCCAAGGGCATGGATATTTCTCAAGGAATGTGCACCAGAGCTTTCCCAAAAGGCTGTTCAAAGAACTGAGGGAGGAGGTTGCCTATACCATAAGCTTTTCTCTCCTCACCTGACTGAGTGGAGCAATGCTATGCTAAGGTCAGCAAGCAACATTCGTTTTCTGTAGTGCTAGCAATGGGTGTCAGTGAGATTACAAAGAAAGTATGTCTAAGCCACAAAGAAAGAACCTGAGATAGATGAAACATCAGGAAATCACGGCTGTGAATCACATGACCCTCTCCAGTAACACAGGGCAGGAAGACAGCTTGGAATTATGGGAGCGATGAAGCCGGCATGGAGCCAGCAAAAAAAAAGCTTCCCTTTCTCAGTCACTCGTTCTGTCATTTCCCCTTCACCCTTCTGTATCTGTGCCTGCTCCATAGGCGGGCTGAGTGCATGCTTGGCACAGATGCTTCTCCATATCCCTCTGTCTCCCTGAGAGCTGCTCCTCAGAGCCCATGTCTCTTCTCCCCCACCCCCACACTACCATCCCTACAGTTATCTCAGAGCACATGGCTGACTGAAGTGTTTACTTGAACCATCTCTGCTGCAGCCATGGTTATTCTAACAAATGCAGCTGAAGTAGAGACAAGGGTAATTTGTAAGACTCTGTGTGTGTGTGTGTGTGTGTGTGTGTGTAATCACAGGATCTATTTCTTGCCCATTCTCCTGGAGGCTTGATAACTACAAGCAGAGGGCAGCAATAAGATGCTAAGAGGTAAGAAAAGAGGACCAGGTAAGCCGCCAACAAGACATAGCCTGGACCTTGATGAATCTTGAGTCAATATCCAGAGCTTGATATAGGAATTCAGCCCAGTATCTTAAAAACTACATTTTTCTCTATGAATTACTCTACCTAGAAGGTTTGTCTTTTCCTCCTTTTCTCGCATCAGTCTTTCTGATATTTTTCCCACCTTTCACGTGCCTTGAGAACGACTCTTGTCCCTGATCCATCTGACTGGCTGCAAAGCTCGGTCAGCTTGGAGTTGAATGTCTTCCTGTAAGCCTCCACTTACTGAGGGAATCAGTTAATGATCTTCCTTGGGTCTCCCAAGGAGCTCGAGAAAGAGCAGGCTGAGGATGAGCATTCAGGGAGACACTTACAATGTGCTGCCTGGCAAGGAGAATTCCCGCGGCCTGAAGGGATGGTCTGTGAGACACAAGTCCATTACTCCACAAGGGCATTATGTTCAGAGAACCCATCACCCCGTGAAGTCAGATTTCTGCCAGTGCCAATCGGAACAGAAAATGTTTAGGCAACATCCAGGACTAGGTCATGTTTAAGGGCTTTCTGGAGTTCAGCCCTAATGGTGGCTTGGAGGCCAAGGAAAGGCCAGAAGGTCCTCCTTTTTCCTCTTTTACATTTGCCTGGTATCCAAAGGCCAAGGGCTGAGCCAACAGCGATGTTTAAATTCTTATCATTGTTTCTAAGAATGAGGAAAGCCTGAGAAGTGCTTGTCTCGCGCTCATCTTCAGAAATTCAAAATTGAAATACTCTCAGAGAAGCATGCAGTAAAAACCAAGACTTTTGTTAGAGAAATCCATTATAGCCCTCCCGTGCCTAATATGACCAGCAGGGGGCGAACTCACACGGGCTTTGAGTTAGTCAGTCTCTACTCTCCCTCCACCAGACATCTCTCCCTATATCTTCTTTATTGAAGATGGTTTCTTTGGTTCACTGATAATTGGATTTCTAGCCTTCTTTGCTGGTCTATAAACTTGGCAGTTACTGCGTTTATGACCATGTCAGTCTAACAGGATATTTCAGCCATGAACGGCAGGGGGGACCTGATGGGTTGAGGGAAAGCTAACCCTGCAGAGATCTGCACACTCGATTCGAGAAGGGAACAAACCTCCACCTTAACATCTCCCCAACATTTCCATGAGAGGAGCAGGGTGACGTGTATAGAAAAACATATTTCTTAACTCAAAGCCCTTCTTGTATGAACCTCTGGGAATGCAAACACAGGGATTGCTGAAGGCAGCGAGTTCAGGTTAAAGTCTGCGTCTGAATATGCCTACTGCTTACTTAGTAGGTTACTGAGTATGTAAAACTTAAGTCCTGTTGTCTATGTGCCTGGTAAATTTTTGAAATCTGTTTCTCTTTCTTCCCTCCTTTTAGATTGCTAATATATTGGCCAGTATTCATAGAAGCAAGTAAGGCGGATGAGTTTTGGAAATCAAAACAAATTAATAATGTCCAGCTCCAGCTCTCATAGATGAATGCCATGGACAAGAGGTGTCAGTTCTCAGCAAAATGATTTCTTCTCTACAATATGGTGTCAGCAGCAGGACTGGCCTCAGTAGTCTTCCGGAGGTTAACTAAGGTCAGTACCCTTTGAGGGTGAAACAAATACTGTCACTGTTACAGACAGTCACTGCAGCACATCTGACCAATCTTCGGGGCGTGGTAACCCTTCAGGAGGGCAATCACGCTTAGCTGCACTGGAGCCAGATCACAGACACGCGAGGGAGCACAGGCCTCTCGGGGGCTTGCCACATTCAACTAGCATGACTTAGAAACGCCTGGTTGATGTGACTTTGAAGTTGTAATGGACACTTCACAGTCATACTGGGTTAAAAAAAAAAAAAACTCAGTACCTTTTCTTCTAGAGTAATCAATATCCTTGTTTTAATAAGGCATTGGGTATTCCTAATGGAGCCAATGGAGGTTCGAAATTGATAGGTGTCCATGTGGAATATAAATATGCTGTTGTCGTGAGTAGGCAAATCCCTGTGTCTTCATATAGATTTTAATCTCTATTGAATTCTTGGCCTCATAAGAAAATAAATGTCACTCCTGAAGAAATTCAAAGTATTTAACTTGTAATACAGGCCTTCTTATTTGCTTTTTACAAATTGAATTAAATTTGCATTAAATGCACATTTATCAGCCTCTTATGTGCCAGCTACTGTGGTGGGAAGTAAAAGTTAAATATCTTAATAAAATATTAGCGTATATTAACAGCATATAGTCACTATGAAAACATAATGTGAATGTTTCAAAACAGAGTGTATGGTAATGGGTATGGAGGGGAGGGGAGATAAACACTGGTGCCAAGAATAAAGCAAATTAATTGGAAGAAAAGGGGTGAGGACTCTGCCTAGGAAAGAAGTTACATGCAGCCAAGTTTCATGGAATCAGACCTTTTGTAGATGGTGCTGCTGACATAGCACATTAAACTCTACAGGTAATCAGGCCATGGATTTTTTCTTTTTTTATTTATTACAACTTATTCACTTTGTTTCCCAGCTGTAGCCCCCTCCCTTATCCCCTCCCAATCCCACCTTCCCTTCCTCTTCTCCTCCCATGCCCCTTCCCCAATACACGGATAGGGGAGGTCCTCTTCTCCTTCCATCTGACCCTAGCCTATCAGGTCTCATGAGGACTAGTGCATTGTCTTTCTCTGTGGCCTGTAAGCCTGCTCCCCCCCTCCCTCCAGGGGCAGGTGATCAAAGAGCCAGCCACTGAGTTCAGCTAAACAGAAAATTCTCAATAGAGGAATATCGAAGGACAGAGAAACAGTTAAAGAAATGCTCAGTATCCTTAGTCATCAGGGAAATGCAAATCAAAACGACCCTGAGATTTTAGCTTTCACCCATCAGAATGGCTAAGATCAAAAACTCAAATGACAACACATGCTGGAGAGGATGTGGAGAAAGGAAAACTCTCCTCCATTGCTGGTGGGATTGTAAACTTGTACAACCACTTTTGAAATCAATCTGGCACTTTCATAGAATAGTGCTACCTCAAGATCCAGCTTTACCATTCCTAGGCATATATCCAAAATATGTTCAAGTTTACAACAAAGACATTTGCTCAACAATGTTCATAGCAGCTTTATTCGTAATAGCCAGAATCTGGAAACAACTCAGATGTTCCTCAATTGAGGAATGGATATAGGCCATGGATTTAAAGTTGGCAGTGTCTTGCTGTCCCCAGATACATGTGTAAGCAAGTGCGACAGTGTGGTCAGCAAGAAAAATAGCCCTGTGAAATTTCTGGGGAAAGTGGATACATGCTTCAAAAAGACTAAAGCCCACAGTGAGCATTGAAACAAGAGTGTGATCAAAGTTTAAAACTGTGAGCCCTAGATATGAAAACGAATTTGTGTCATTACTGAAATCCCCATCCAGGATCATTATTTCATGTTGCTTTAGCCAAGGATGCCTCTCTCTCTCTCTCTCTCTCTCTCTCTCTCTCTTCAGCTTCTGCAATTTCCACATGAAAGATGCTATATTCCAGTATGAGCACAATGTAGAGGGATTGAAGTTTATATGAATAGGAGTGGTATTCAGTGTGTAGACTTTATCTGGAAATAAAGGGGAAGGCCTGCCTCCCTTGATATGAAGAGTTTGAGGGAGGATGAATACAAATTTCAAAACCAGCCTGGGTAATTCAATGAGACCTTGCTCAAAATAAACACTGAAATGAGGACTGAAGATGTAGCTCAGTGGTAGAATATCTGACATGGGTGAATCCTTAACCTCAGTCCCCAGTAAGAGTAGTAATGAGATGAGGATGATGATGATGATGAGAAGGAGGAGGACAGGATTAAAGAAGTTGCTCAATGATTTGAACAGCTAGTCATTTTTAAAATGAGTATTGGTATATGTATCATGAGCTTATGCACACTTTACCAGTACTTGGAAACATGCATCAAAGGAGCCACGCCCCCAGAAAAAATTTTCCCAGTTTGAAATCATAAAAATGCATTTATTGACCAAAATGGAACAAAACTAGAAATTATTTAATACATATGTATGCCTATATATATATATATATATATATATATATATATATATAGAGAGAGAGAGAGAGAGAGAGAAATAATATATTATCAGAATAGAATATACATATCAGGATACACACACACACACACACACACATCATAAACGATTCCTTCTAAATAATCCCTGGAGGACCCAACAGACAAATCACAGTGCTTTAAAAAGAGATGGATAGAGAAAGAATGCTACAATGAATTTTTCACACAATTTGTCTGCTTATGTGAAAAGAGTCAATTCCTCAAAAACCACAATTTTAAAAACACACTGTAAAACAGAGAGGCCGAATGGCCATAAAACTACTAAGGAACTGACTTTTTAAAAAAGTTTGTATGTACCTGAGAGTCTGTCTACATATATGTGTGTATATCATGTGTACCACGCAAGTGCAGCTGAGTGTCTGCTTCCTGGATGAATGTGCACCACATGAGTGGAGAGCCTGTAAAGAGCAGAAGAGTGCATTAGATCCTTGGGAACAGTAGCTACCGGTGGTTGTAAGCTGCCATGTGTGTGCAGGGATCTGAACCCGGGTCCTCTGCAAGAACAGTGAGTCTCCTCAACCGCTGAGCCATCTGACCAGTCCTCTAACTTAACGTTTTAAAAGACATTTGAGTCCCGGCTAAATAATTTACTCTATCAAACACTCGAAGATGAATTAATAGCAATTCCCTATAATGTCTTCCCGAAAACAGAAGAAATAGAATTATCTCCAGTACATTTCCTGAAGCTTCAATTACACTAATAATAAAAACAGCCAATGTCAGAACAAGAATGAAAACTGTGGTTGCATATACTTTGTAAACACAAATGCAAAATTCCCTAAAAATATTTATAGGTAAAAATTCAGCAGTAAATAAACATAATTATATGGCATAACCAAGTAAGTGTTATTTCAAGGCTGGGAAGCTATGTCAGTGTTCAAACATCAATCAATGTAATCTACTCTATTGGCAGATGAACACAGTGATCAAATTAATTGATGTGAAAAATGGTTTTGGCAAAAATTTAAGAGCTGTTCATGATTAAAAAATAAAAACAACAACAACACAAAATGGAAATACCAGATATTTCCTCCACTGGATAAAAATTATCTTCGAAAAATGTTCAGGTAACATGTTAGCAGTGAAAGGATGAGAACTTTGTCCTCTAAAATTAAAAACCAGACATCGGTGTCTGTCAGAGTCACACATATTTATTTATCCCAAGAAAGAACAAGAAGAGGCAATGAAAGTGTGTGTGTGAAAGAGAGAGGCAGAGAGAGGATTGTAAATGGGTAAAATTGTAATGTATTAGAAAAAGAAGGGAGGGAAGAAAGAGGAGAGGGAAAGAGGGATGGGAGAAAGGAAAAAAAACAAGGAAATAAGAAAGGAGAGCGAGACAGGGGGAAAGAAAAAATCCTAGAACATATAATTTTTGTAAAGTCATGAGAAATAAGATAAACAAAACCTGAACTGTTACCTTCGGCAAGTAATAATCATGTATAAAGACAGCAGAAGTGCAATGTTGTCATTAAAAGAAAAAAAAAAAGGACAAAACACCTGTGTGTAAACATAACAAAACATGTAGCTGGAAGCTGAGTAGGCAAAGATTAAAATGAAGAAACACCGTGTACACGTGTTGGAAGAATCAACACAGGAAAGACCTCATTGTCCTCCAATATGATCCACCGGTTCTGTGTTCTTCCTATCAAACATAGAAATGTTTTGGAGATAGAGACAATGTTATTCTGAATTATATGTGAGCAACCAACAGAATTAGAATGCTAAAATGTTCCTAAAAACAAAATAACTGCTAATGAGTCGTAGAGCTAGAGAAGTTGGCTGTATGGATTGGAAGAGAGACAGACACACAGACGCATGGAACCAGAGTCCAGCAGTCCAGACTCACAGGCATATGCCTATGATTTGTAGGGGGAAAGGGGAGTCACAAAATGAAGTCAATGGAAGAAAGTGTTGTCAATAAATAGCCCACAAGTAACTGAGTATCAAGAGGTAATAACATAGTAAAAAAAAAAAGAAAAAAAAAGATTTTTAAAATGAGGTTAAGTCAAAGTTAAGTACACCTCCCCCCTGGGGGACGGGGGAAAGAATGCAGCTGTACCAGGCCACAGAGAAAGACAATGTAGACAGTCCTGATAGGCTATGGTCAGATGGAAAGGGAGGAGGACCACCCCATCAGTGGACTGGGGGAGGGGCATGGGAGGAGGAGAGGAAGGGAGGATGGGATTGGGAGGGGATGAGGAAGGGGGCTTCAGCTGGGATACAACTACAACGTGAATAAATTCAAAAACTAATAAAAATATTTTTAAAAGACACTTTAAAACTTGATCTTGTTTTTAATTTTGTGTGTGTGCACATCTGAGCCTCTCATGGTGTATGCTGGGACCTGAACTTGGGTCCTCTGCAAGAGTATTATGTGCTCTTCAACACTGAGCTGTCTTAAAATTTTGAAGTGCATTAAAAAGAGAATAAAAGAGTAAAGATTATATAGAGATAAGAATAAAGTTCATGGGTTTGACACTTATATATAAAAGGGAAATAAATAATTTGGGCATCATCAAAATAGCTTGTTTTCTTCTAGTCTCTGCTAAGAGGAAGAAAAGACAAATCTCATACTGGCATGAAATATTTGAAACCCATTTATCTGGCAAAGAAAAATAAATAAACCATAAAATTTTACAACATAACACTTTTTCTTCTTTTTTAATTTTTAATTAAACTTTATTTACTTTGTATCCCCCCCTCTAGTTCCCTCCTTCCTCCCCTCCCAATCCTTCCCTTCCTCCCCCTTCTCCACACACTCCCTTCCCTAAGTCCATTGGTAGGGGAGGGTTTCTTTTTCTTCCTTCTGATCCTAGTCTGTTAGGTCTCATCAGGAGTGGCTGCATTGTCTTCCTCTGTGGCCTGGTAAGGCTGCCCTCAGGGGGAGGTGATCAAAGAGCAGGCCAATCAGTTCATGTCAGAAGCAGTCCCTGTTCCCATTACTATGGAACCCACTTGGACACTGAACTGCCATGGGCTACATCTGTGCAGGGGTTCTAGATTATCTCCATGCATGGCACTTGGTATGAGTCTCAGGGATGACCCCTGTACTCAAATTTTTTGGTTCTGTTGCTCTCCTTGTGGACCTCCTGTCCTCTCCAGCTCTTACTATTATTTCCCATTTCTTTCATAAGATTCCCTGCATTCTGCCCAAAGTTTGGCCATAAGTCTCAACATCTGCTTTGATTGTCTGCAGGGCAGAGCCTTTCAGAGGCCCTCTGTGGGAGGCTCCTAACTTGTTTCCTGTTTTCTTCTTCTTCTGTTGTCCATCCTCCTTGCCTTTCGGGGTGAGGATTGAGCATTTTAGTCAGGGTCCTCCCTCTTTATTAGTTTCTTTAGATGTACAGATTTTAGTAGGTTTATCGTATATTATATGTCTATATGAGTGAGTATATACCATGTGTGTCTTTCTCTTTCTCTTCCGATTTGTATCCCCTTGATCTCCTTCAACTGTCTTATTGCTCTAGCAAGGACTTCCAGAACTATGTTGAAGAGATATGGAGAGAGTGGGCAGCCTTGTCTTTCCCCTGACTTCAGTGGAATTGCTTTAAGTTTCTCTCTGTTTAGTTTGATGTTGGCTATAGGCTTCCTGTATATCGCCTTTACTATGTTTAGATATGTTTCTTGTATCCCTGATCTCTCTAAGACTTTAAACATGAATGGATGCTGGATTTTGTCAAATGCTTTTTCAGCATCTAAGGAGATTATCATATGGTTTTTTTTTCTTTCAGTTTACAGCATAACATTTTAATGTGACATGAAATTCCTTAAGAAGTCCATACACATATATAGTATATTTTGATCATATGTACCATCACTCATCCTCCCCCCTCTCAGACCCACCTACCATCTCCTACCCACTTCCCAGCTTTATGTACTCTACTTAATATTATTGTAAATAACTTACCTTGTCCAGTTTATGTGGCCATATATTATGAGAAGACCCATCCACCAAAGCATGGTCAGGGGCCCCACTTTTCAAAAGCACTGACTCATCCCTCCAGGAGCTAGTGACTATCAGCAGCTCCTTACCTAGGTGTATGGGTCACGACTACTCAATATTTTTTTAACTGTTTTTTTTTATTTTTTTAGAAAATGATCTCACTATATAAAAAGACATTTTAGCAAAAAATTTACACAAGTGGTAAGCAAACGTAAAATACTTGATATCACCATTAGCAAGGAAACAAAGATTAAAAACATCATATTATCACTGCATATGTATGTACGCATACATGTAAATGATTAAGATATGATGTATGACAAAATTAAATGCAGTGACACAGAGCATGTTGGGAAACGCCAGCGGATGCTGCTTCAATAACTAACATGAAGTCGGCTGTACAGCAGCAGTGATTTTTCTGGGCATTTATAAAGATGTTTGCACAAAACCCTGTGCAGAAATGTTTGTAGCAGTTTTACCCACAATAGTCCCCCAAGTGGAAACTGCCCAAGCATCCTAAAACAGGTATTCATGGTGCATGAGAGCACACCACTCACAGATGAAAAGGGGTAAGCCTTCGCTTGCACACCATCTGGACCAGTTTCCAGAAAAGCAAGCTGGGAGAAGAAGTCCATCCATCATGGCTGCATCCTGCAGGACTCCCCCTAGCCAATGGTCTAGAAATGTCAAAACTACTGAGATACGTAATTGACTAGCTGCTGCCAGGAGTGCTGGGGCAATGGGCGGCAGGGGGGTGAAAGGTCAGTGGGAGGGTCCTTGTGAAGGAGGGTGCCTATATGGTCACTCGGTCCCTGTCTGCATAGCAGGTATGATGCTCATTATATTTCTACAAGATGCAGCCATCATGGACACTGTAGTACAAATGGGTATTTTACACTATTTCCTATAATTATATGAAAATCTTTAATTATAAAAAATTCAAGAATTGGTGATACTAGTTTGTATCTTAACATATTATTTATGCAAGTAAACTCACATCAACTGGCATTATTTTTTTTTTTTTTTGTTTTATTGACTATATTCTGTTAAGTACTGCAATGTCTCATTGGTATGTGTACAAAGGTTTATTTGTCTGCAGAATTGAGTGAACTCAATAATGAAGGCTGGGGAAATATTTGCCTTCAGTGTAAACTCAGTCACTGGTTTCACAGGCAGAGGGACAGCTGTAGGCCTCCATCTCCAGATAGATAAGGATGTTGAAATCAACATATCCTTGAGATGGAAGTGACTTGCTTTCTGATAATCTTGTGCAATATGTATTCTGAAGGTTTCAGTGAAAATGTTCAACAGAGACTCATGTGTACGAATACTTGCTCTCCCGGGAACAGTGCCATTTAGATGGGTCACTAGAGGAAGGCATTGAGAGTTTATAGCCTAGCTTTATTTCCGGTTTGTTGTCTCTGCTCCACGTTTACAGTTGAAGGTGTGATCTCTCAGCTTTCTCCTCCAGCCATCTGCTGTAATGCCTAACCTGACATTATGAACTCTCCCTCTGTAAGCCCAAATAAACTCTTTCTTCTAATCACAACATCAAAAAGTAACTAATACATGCATGCATACATACATACATACATGCATGCATTCATACATGCATACAGCCACACAGAGAAAAAGGGAGGAGATAATATATGATAGATACCCAGTTGGATAGTTGATTGATAATAGAGGATAGACAGATGATAAATATATACCTATATATACATAGATTCCATACATATTTCTATTACATATACATGTAACTATAATTAAATGGATCATGTGTGCATATACATGAGTGCTTATAATTTCCAGTTGAGTTTTTCAGGATGTGGGGATATTTGGGTGATTTGTTGAAACAATCTTGCAGAAGCATTGTAATCTGAATGAGTAGAGTCCCCCATAGAGTCCCAATCAGAATGTTTTGTCCCCAAGAGATGGAGCTAGCCTGGGTTTGCTTTATATTGCTGTGATTAAACACCACGATAGAAAGCAACTTGAGAAGGAAAGGGTTTATATGGCTTACAGATTATACTCTATCAAGAAGGGAAATCGGGGTAGGAACTCAGGATGATTGAAGCAGGTATTGAAGCAGAGATCATGGCTTACTGGCTTGTGGTCCAGGCTCATCATCAGCCACCTTTCTTACACCTCTCACGGCCACCTGTCCAGGGATGGCGCTGCCCACAATGCTGTGTCTTCTCCCATCAATCGCCAGCCGTAAAATGTCCCTCAGACTTGTTCCATGACTGCTCTATCTGATGGGGACATTTCCTTATGTCAGATTCCTCTCTCCAGAATTTTTTTGTTTGAGTCAATTTAAGGAAAACAACAACAACAAAACAGTACTATTTGTGGAGATTCTGGAGTCTTTGTCTGGCTGAAAGAAGTAAGTTACTCAGTGTTAGTTCTTGGGGGCTTATAGTAACCCTGAGTCTTTGTTTGGGATTGGTCTGGTGCTATGTATTCTAATGTTAATTATTGGCTCCCAAGATCTGGTTGCCAACATGAGCACTTTCTCATGTACACCTGTCTTTGTTGTGTAAACCTTGCTCTACTTAATTTAAAGTTGATTGGTTAATACAGTTGCTAATGCCTGTGCCTGGGCAGAAAAGAGGTAGGCAGAGCTTAAGTTCCTGAGCTTGGGGTTTGAGAGGGACCTCCAGGAGGCCAGGAGGAAGGGAAAGAGATGAAGATGTAGCAGGAGGGGAGGAAACCAGAGAGAAGGAAGTCGCCATGAGGCGGTAAGTACCATGAACATCAGGCCAAGGAAAGTTTTCCCAGAGGACCAACTGATGGAACAGAAACATTCCATATGTAAACTACTATGGCAAGTAACTTGGGGTATGTAGCTAGGAAATAGCAAAATAGTTTAGAGGGTGTATACCTTCCCAGTTACTGTTGGTAGCCTTCCATGGCTAGCTTGGTGGACTTGGCGACAACAGGACATGTCATCACCAGGTGCCAAGATGCAACTCACTTCCACTGTTATCCAAGCTGCGTGACCTCTCCTTGGCACGTGCTGCCTCACCTTACAAAAAGACTTTTCCCTTCAGCCTCTCTCTCTCTCCTGCCACTCTTCACCCAGAGACAGTCTTTGTGTCCTCTCCCTTAATAAACTTCCTACGTGAGACCTGTTACATGGTGTGACTTTATGGATTTTTTCCTATAGTTCTGTTCTGTCTTCTATGAAGGAGTCTCTCTTTTCATTTTGCTGGTGCTGCAGAGGACTATCCAAGCTCTGCTCACATTTCCCTTCCCACGTTGAAGAGTGTCCCCCCCACATACACACTCTTTCCCAGATGTCTTCTTTCCATGCACTGATTTCCACCCTTTGCTTCCCTTCCTTGCCCTAGAGAGCTGGACTCAAGAACAAAGTCCATATTTCAGGGCCAGAGTCACTGGGTCTTCTGCTTTCGGGGACATGTTTGCAGCTTCCCTAGCTGGGCTAAGGTATCTCCATCCTTCTGATGGCATCCCAGGCAATGTGTCTGACCTAGGCATCTTGTCCATCGACTGGGCAGGAGCTGCAGTAGGATGAGACAGTGTGTTTGGTGGCTTTTCAGAGAATCAGCCTTTCCTTTGAAATGGATACTTTAAAAAGCTCTTACATGTCTAGCTCCACGTTTCTTTGCCTGAAAAGAGAATAAAGGGAAAGAAAAGGTGTGTTTGGATATCAAAGAGCCATACTCTTTCTTCTGCTGTCTGTCCTTTCCCCCTGTAAGGGAGTTGCTCACTGGTGACGGGTGCAGCACCGTGCTTTGAATGTGCCTATGTAGAAAGAGGAGCAGGGAACAAGGGCCTAGCTGAGGCCTGGATCAGCCTGAGCTAGCAGAGTCTGGGATATCTGAAAATTCTAAAGCTAGCATGGGCTACCAAGGTAGTCAATTTACCCTAGCTGACTGATCTCTCCCTAAGATTTTCCCATGTCAACCACGAAAATCACATGTGCCAAACAAACCAGGACAGTTGGTATCTTAGTCTGGGTAAGTATTGCTGCAATGAAACATCATGACCAAACAACTTGGGGAGGAAAGGGTTTATTTGGATTAAACTTTCATATCACTGTTCATCTCTGAGGAGATCAACACAGGGACTCAACTAGGGCAGGCAACTGGAGGCAGGAGGTGATACAAAGGTCATGGAAGCATGCTATTTACTGGCTTGCTCCTTATGGCTTGCTCTGCCTGCTTTCTTATGGAACCCAGGACACCACCCACCATGGGCTGGGCCCTCTTACCTTGATCACTAATTAAGAAACTGCTGTACAGGTTTTCATATAGCCTGATTCAATAGAGGCACTTTCTCAATAGAGGTTCCCTCCCCTCAGGTGACTCTAACCTGTGTCAAATTGACATAAAACTAGCCAGCACAGTTGATCATGGTACAGAATTACTCAGGAATCCTTCTGAACACGTACTATGTAGTCAGTGTGTCTCGTGTTTCACAAGGTGACTCCTGGCTAGCCAGGGAGTTTTGAGCCTGCAACCATCAGCATGTGTCTTCCCTATGCTTTCCTATGCTTACATATCTCTTCCCTATGTCTTCCCTATGTCTTTCCTATGTTCACATAAGCTTGAAAGTTAGATTTCACACTGGATCATGACTTGGTTGTTCCAAAATACTGACCCTCCATTATTTGACATGACCTTCGACTTCCATAGATCCAACATGAAAATGTTTGGAGTGACAGTGAGAACTGAATGTGGGTGAATTCTGGGGAGGGCAATGACTCATAGGGAACAGATATAAGAATTCCAGGTAGGGGTGTGGGGCTGGGCCTGGCTGCAGCTCCCAGTGTACCTGCAGGGTCACACAAATGCTCTTAAGATGACAAAAGGAGGCGTTGCTTTTTTTTTTTTTCCTTCAGTCTGAGCATCAAGCTTTCAGTCAAATCCCTCCCAGGTGTTAAAACAGTGTGAAGTTTAAGTATTTCAGAGGCAATTACTGCTGAATGCATTGTGTGCCTGGTGCACCGGCCAGGTAGAGTGTGCAGGGGGCACCAGAAGAATTGAAGGATAATTCCTCCATCCCAAGATCCTTTTGGAAGTCTGGTAAGTCCATCAAAGGCAGGTGTGTAGTTGAACAGAGTCAAACCTCGGCTGACAACGTACAAGGTCGAACTTCTGCTCTAGGAAGCCATCTTCCAGCACAGGAAGGAGACTCTTCTATACTGCAGCAGCTAGCCCCTAGAACAGGCCACACAGCTGCCCTGAGGAAAGGCAGAGATCCAGCATTTGCATACCGGCTTGAAGAAAGAAGAGAGATGTAGATGTATGTTGTGGAAAGAGAGGGTGGTGAGCGAAAGGCAGGAGAGTTGGGAGGAATTATTTTCTTACTTTTGTCCGTTTTAAATCTGGTCACAAATCATCGACATCACGTCTATGCGAAATTCCCAGACATCTCACTGGGTAATGAATAATACATCTGGACGAAGTCGAGGAACTCATAGCAGCAGATCCAGTGCCTCTGCCCTAACGAGGCTCTAGTGCCCATTGAGAGAGTCATAAATTAACAAAATTATTACCAACTTTAATACAAAGTCACAGGTGCCGTGATGCCAGAAATACCCACCACTGCGGAATACCCACCACTGTCAACCCTCTGTGGAGAGCATTTCACCACCAGAAGATAATCCCAGCAAAGGGGCCCTTCAACTCACTTCTCCTGTGTTCCTTTAACAACCTCTCACAGAGTTATTGTAAAAGGCTAAGACCTGCAAAGAACGACACAGAACTAACCAAGTGAAGTCCTGTATTCCCACGACGGAGGTGTGAAAACCGTGAGCCAGAGAGTCTTCATAAAAGCTGAGAGCCCTGCATGGAGGAAGCGGCAGAGCCCTGGTGAGGACCTTGAAGAAGAGGAAGAGGCAACTGTGTTCTTATCCCTGGGAACAGCCTGTGCTTGACAGGCACCTGAGAAGATCAACAAAAGGGTGTGAAGGGAGGAGCCCACGGTCCTGCGCATGTGTTCAGAAGCCGACCCTGTGCTTCACACCTGTCGGGCAAGCTAGGAAATGTCAGTTTCTGGCCTCAACAGTGACATAACCCATCAGGGCCACCAGTGTTGCTGGAAACATTACAAATAATGAGTCCAGTTTCCTATCTGGGTACTAAAGTCTCCAGCACAGAATTGGATGCCACTGACAATTCCTGGAAAATCATTTCCAAGCACCTTTTGAAAGACAGACAGAGCTCTGAAAAGCGGCCTCCTCCAGACAGCAACACAAAAGCTGGAAACCTTGAGGCTTCACCCACATGGAAGAAACAAAATGCTTTAAGTGACTATGCCGTGACTACAAAGTACAATTTGCATAAAACGATGGTCTCTGGAAAGGAAACTGAAAGTGGCTTTAATTTTTAAAAACTCCCCGTCCCAAGTTTCAGTAGCATGAGAGGCCTTGAAGATGTGACTCCTTTTAATAAAGCCCATTTGTAAATTTATGGAGACAGACTTCTACATGAGTGCCCAGGAGCAACTGTCAGTAAGCAGAGGAATCTGTTCTCTATTGTGCATGCTTCCAAACTCATTCTGGGATTTTTCTTTTTTATGGCTATAAGTATTCTGAGAGGGTCTTCCTGAAGGTCTAAGCAATGATTGCAAGTTGTTTTTTTAACCTGCTTAACCTTGATGAAAATAAACTGCTTAATTCCCATCCCAAAAGGCAAAGAGGATGAACATCAGAAGAAGAAGAAAACAGGACAAAACAGCTGCCTACAGATTGGGAAAGAATCTTCACCAAGCCTCTATCTGACAGAGGGCTAATATCCAATATATATAAAGAACTCAAGAAGCTGAAAAACAGCAAACCAAGTAATCCAATTACAGAGCTAAACAGAGAACTCTCTGTAGAAGAACATCGAATGGCAGAGAAACACTTAAAGAAATGCTCAACGTCATTAGCCATCAGGGAAATGCAAATCAAAAGGCCCTGAGATTTCACCTTATGCCCATCAGAATGGCCAAGATGAAAAACTCAAGTGACAACACATGCTGGAGAGGTTGTGGAGAAAGGGGAACCCTCTTCCACTGCTGGTGGAAATGTAAACTTGTACAACCACTCTGGAAATCAATCTGGTGCTTTCTCAGACAACTAGGAATAGCGCTCCCTCAAGATCCAGCCATACCACTCCTAGGCATATACCCAAAAGAGGCTCAAGTACACAACAAGGACATTTGCTCAACCATCTTTGTAGCATCTTTATTTGTAATAGCCAGAAGCTGGAAACACCTCAGATGCCCCTCAACTGAAGAATGGATGCAGAAATTGTGGTACATCTACACAATGGAGTATTACACTGCAATGAAAAATAAGGAAATCGTGAAATTTGCAGGTAAATGGTGGGACCTGGAAAGGATCATCCTGAGTGAGCTGTCACAGAAGCAGAGAGACACACACAGTATATACTCACTCATATAGACCTATAACATAAGATAAACCTACTAAAATCTGTACATCTAAAGAAACTAATTAAGAGAGAGGACCCTTACTAAAATGCTCAATCCCCATCCTGAAAGGCAAAGAGGATGGACACCAGAAGAAGAAGAAAACAGGAAACAAGCTAGGAATCTGCTACAGAGGACCTCTGAAAGGCTCTGCCCTGCAGACTATCAAAGCAGATGCTGAAACTTATGGCCAACTGTTGGGCAGAGTGCATGGAATCTTATGAAAGAAGTGGGAAACAGTAAAATCTGGAGAGGACAGGAACTCCACAAGGAGAGAAACAGAACCAGAAAATTTGAACACAGGGGTCTTTCCAGAGCCTCATACTTCAACCAAGTACCAGGCATGAAGATAACCTAGAACCCCTGCACAGATGTAGCCCATGGCAGTTCAGTGTCCAAGTGGGTTACATAGTAGTGGGAAGTGGTACTGCCTCTGGCATAATCTGATTGGCCTGCTCTTTTATCACCTCCCCCTAAGGGGGGAGCAGCCTTACCAGGCCACAGAGGATGACAATGCAGCCACTCCTGATGAGATCTGATAGACTAAGATCAGAAGGAATGACAGGAGGACCTCCCCTATCAGTGGACTTGGGGAAGGGCATACATAAAGAAGGGGAAGGGAAGGTGAGATTAGGAGGGGAGGAGGGAGGGGCTTGTGGGGCGATACAAAGTGAATAAAGAATACTTAATCAAAGTTAAAAAAAATAAACACTGGGATACTGAGATACCAATACACAGTAATCACACACACATGCAGGTTACAAAAACAACAGACACTCAAAATCAGACATCAGCACATAGACACACAGAAACACACATAAACCATGAAAATAACAAACACACAAAAACATGCACCAAAATGATTCCTAATGATCTTCTGCTAGACTCATAGATGTCCTGTCCAGTCATCATCAGAGGCTTCCTCCAGCAGCAGATAGGAGTGGATACAGAGACCCAAAGCCAGACGTTTTCTGGAGAGAGTCTCAATTGGAGGTCTCCATTGGAATTTCTTCCCTTGGAGATTAGGGAATCCTATGGAAGAAGAGGAGACTGTAAGAGTCCAAGGGAATGGAGGACATCAGGAGAACGTGGCCCACTGAATCAACTAAGCCAGGCTCATATGAGCTTCCAGAAAGTAAGGAGGCAAGCACCAGATCCTCTGCATATATTCTATGGATGTTATCTTGGTGTTCTTATGAGACTCCTAACAGTGGGAGGAATGGGTGTGTCTCTGACTCTTCTGCCTGCTCTTGAGACTCTTTTCCTCCTATTGGGTTGCCTTGTTGAGCCTCCATATAAGGACTTTCATCTTGTCTTTTTGTATCTTGATTTGTCCTATCTGGCTGTTTTCTCTTGGAGGCCTGATCTTTTCTGAAGAGGAAATGGAGTTTGAGTGTAGCTGAGAATATGGGTAGAGGGGTAGCTGGGAAAAGTGGAGGGAGGGGAAACAGTCATTGGGATATATTGTATGAGTCAAGAATCTGTTTTCAATAAAAATTACAATTTATAAAACGAATAATATTAAATACTTGGGATATGGCTAAATGCTTAACACACACAAATATGCATGCAACATAAAGTTACTGTTTCGATAGGGTTGTCTATGTTTGCTATTTCAAACAGATTAATATTCTTGTAAATTTGGGATCTTTGATCCTTTTTAATCACTCATGTCACCCTGCTTTCTATTTTGATCTCCAAAGAGATAACAGCATAGCGACTTTTCTCTGAATTCTCCCAGAAATTTATGATTTACATTTAGAGGCGTAATCTTCTAATCTTGGAGTATACTGGTTGTCTGTGGAAGTATCTTGGTTTCTACTCTACCCGCTCCTGGGATGGTCCACTGTGACAACAATAATGACAGCACAGATGCCCAAGTTCAAATGCAGACCCTTAACCTGATAGTTTTCTAAATGTTTCTCATGGTAGTCCATAAATTAGCCCCTGGAAGATGCACTGGTACTGCCTACTAGATAAATAAGAGAGGGGTGCAGAACCATCAAGGCACTTGAACAGAATGAGACATCCGGAAGTGAGTATGCCTTAAACCTATGCCTTCTAGACTGTTCCCCAGGCCACCAACACATCCCTTCTGTGCATTTAAAAAAAAAAACAAAACTGCCTCTTAGTTTGGCATCCCTTGTTATTTTTAAGACACGTTATAATCCTTTGCCTAGATGTACTATAGTTATTTATCCTCTGCACTGTTAAGGAACTCTTTTTTTTTTTTCATATAGTTTATGATAAGAAGAGTTTCAAACTTTTGATATTTCATGAGGTATATCTATGCCTATCTCATGTGTACCTACTGGTGCACATCATCAATCCGTTCGAAGCAACAGAGTTGCTAATTTTCATCACCCAAATGTTACTATGGGAAGAAGATGGAGAAGGCTCACAGGAACAGGACCCCATGGGCACCTATCTATTCCAAAAGAAACTCTAAAATGCTCCACAGTTGCTGCGTGGCTAAAAGGCTGTTAAATGGTAGGATTAAGCAGTCATGTTTAGTGGTGCCTACCTTTAATCCCAGCACTCAAAATGATGTGACAGGAGGTTCATGAGTTCAACACCAGCCCCAGTTATATAGAAACAGTGTCAAGGTATAAAGCAAACAAACCAAAGTAACTACTTTTTAAAATATAATCACATGTATAAGCTATGTTTATTTTTAAGACCTCACTTAATTTATACAAATGAAGTAACCAATGTCCTCCTCCCTTTTGTGGATTAGGAATCTGAAAGCCTGAGCTCGCTTCCTTAGGGTTCCAAAGTCAGGAACTCGTGCCCTTGGCTCTCTGGGGTACAGTGTTTCCTAAGGTCTATTTTAGCATGGGATAGGTGCATAGCTTTCCCACCTGCTTCTGGGTGTAGACTGGTGCTCATCCTCAGAAGAAAAGACTGGATACAATAATCAATAAAGAGGAAAATGAGGCCTGCTGTGCTTCGAGCACGTATTCTGTGGCTGAGCTGAGGATGACCTGGCTCTGCTTCCCAGCGCGCTGAGGGCACACATCCTAGATGCTCATTTGATGGCCGCTGCTGAGTTACAGATCAGTAAAAGAAAACCGATAGCTAGCAAAGTTTAGCGAGGAAGAGCAGTCCTCTCCGGCTCTGACAATCCCCAAGCCTGCTGCTCCATTTCTCTACTGGAAATTAAAAGAAATGGGATGGCAGATAGCATTTCATGACTTCAGAGATGATGACATTCGTTGCACCCATTCCTGCATGCATTTATATCGGCAAAGAGTTTCTGTCCTTTAAGAGTATCCAGCGTACTTCTCAGGCAGGGAATAGGTCTCAGCTTCTATTATAATGAGACCTATCACCTCGTAAACATTTAGTTGTTTAATAAATAACCACATATTTTATATTGTCATTAAAAAAATGACAAAGTTACCAGTGTTGGCCTTTGCTTAATAATCACCAGCACGGAGCTCATGAATATTTCATGCTCACTCATTCCTGATGAGAGTGTGAACAACCAGCATTTCTATGGCTTTGGATTATACGGGGAACAATGGGAAACATATGTTTTGTGTGTTTTCTTTAACAATTTGAGGAGGGAAGAACACCTGGCCGCTTCGGAGATAATGAGGAAGCGGTCGTCTTTTGTTATTGGAGTGCTTGAAATAAAAATCTCAAATGGTAAGCTGTAATCCGAACCACAGTAATTATGGGAAGCTGTGTAAAAAAAAAAGGTATGCGTTTTATATTCATAAATCGAAATGAGCCTATCTGCAAGTAAGTAAACTTTATTCAGTTCTCCGCAGCAACCAGCCTACCATCGCTAGCTCCCCAAATCCTGATGACACTCAGATTCAGGAAACTTACAGGTTTTGGTTTATTGTCCTTTCTTTGTTCTTGCCATTCTCTCTGCAGACAGGTCATCAGTATCAGCAGGTTCATGCGTGTGCGGCGCTGGGAAAGAGTGGAGGCTGTGAAACCCTCAGGCAAGGGTGGACAAGAACATGAGTAAGGATTCTTCAGCCAGCCCACGCTCCAGGCAGGACCTGCAGGAAGGAGCAGGGCACTGTCTAGACACTGGAAGTCTCGAGCACAGTGACGAGAGGGGTGGCAGCATGAGTGGGGTAGAGCCTATATCACATGGAGTCCAATGAACCATAATGAAGAGTTAGAAGCTTCACTCAGGAAGAGCCACAGAGCATGGACGGGTGTAAAGCTGGGAAGAACATGGTCATTTCTTGTATACAAGGCAGAGTCTGGATGTGAGCAGAGAGAAACAGGAGAGGGGGTATGGGAACTGGGGCCTGAGCGCCCCCTCCAAGAAAAGGTTGTATTGACTTGAGAAGAGTGGAATGAGGCGGGAGGATTTGAGAATGTCACACAGAGGACCTAAAGGAGGATGTGAAGATTGACTGATTGATGTCAGGCTAGTCCAGCTACTGGCCCTGTGAGTCCCGTTTCAGGCTTTACAGCTTTATTTTTGAATTGTCTATTATCTTTTGGGTGAATGTATGGAAAGAAAATACAAATATATGGATGAAGAGTCGCTTTCAGAATAGTCTTAGCAATGCGCAGACTTTTACCCACATCTTCAGGGTGAGCAACTCTGCTGGCTGATTGTAGAGAAAAAGACCAGCCCCCACCTGCAGAGGAGAGGACCAGCCCCCACCTGCAGAGAAGACCAGTCCACACCTGCAGAGAAGACCAGTCCACAGCTGCAGAGAAGAGGCATCTTTCATGGACTATAGGAAAATTTGAAATGACTCCATGCATTCCTTCTCCTTCCTCTCACTCTCCTTCATCTTCTAAACTTATACCCAACTTTCTCAACTGTGAGCTATCTTAAAGAGTTACTCAAATAGACTCCAATGTTTGTATGCAAAAATAAATATGTAGAAATAGCCAGGAACAAAAATAACTGAAAAGACAAAGCAGGGACTGTCAACACAAATGATCCTGACCTCCTCTGCAGGAGAGCCAGGAGATAACTCCTTCAAGAAAGAAGAGATTACGTCTACCTTCATAATTGTGCCCTTCACGGAGAATGCAGCCGGGGGAAACAGGCAGCTTCCTGGGGGGAAATGATGGTTATGCTCATTGTGGATTGGAAGAGGACAGGAGCTAGGAGCTGTTTTCTAGGCTTTAATCAAGAGAAGATCTTCAGAGCATATGGAAGAAGCCACCACAGGGGAGGGTGCCCAGATACACCTAGGAAATAGAAAGAGGGAATCAAACTTAATGAGGTTCAGGTCAGGGCTGGGGAAAACTGAAGAGCCTATAGTTGGAGAAGATGCAGAAGTCATGTGTGTTTTGAGCAAAGTCTGAGGTCAGGTGGTTTTAAAGAGAGGCAGAATTAGGAAGAGCAAATTCAGAGTTTTTGAATCACTTATCATCTCTCTTCTTGATGTATGATTTTCTGTTAGCAATACCATACACAAACATTCGTGGAGCATGCTTGACATTGGAAAACATGGAATTCATATCATTAAGAAAATTAGAATGCCAGGATCACCAAATAAAGTAGACAAAAGTAAATGTGTCCCCATGGCTGTCAGGAACGCAGAACATTTTCTGTAGAGACAAATCATAACTGCACATGGAAGGCTCTCTACATTAAGAAATAAACATCAAGGACACAGATACTTTGATCAAAAGAAAGAAAACAGATTTTGATGAAAATATTTTGGTTGAAATTTAAAATACAAAAAAAAAATTACATTGTGTGGAGGAGAGATGGCTCAGTGGTTAAGAGCACTTTTTGGTCTTTCAGAGGGCTTGAGGGCTTGATGTGGGTTCCTAGCACCCACATCAGACAGCTCACAACCACCCGTAACTCTAGCCCAAGGGATCTGATGCCATTTTGCCCTCTTCTGGCTTCTGTGGGCACCTGCATCTACTAGGCATGCACACACACAAACACACACACACACACACACACACACACTCACACACACATGTGCACAAAATAATAAATAAATACACAAATAAATAAATATAAATAAGTATCTCCAAAATAATTTTATCATTGAAGATGAAAATATGAAGTAGTTTTAAAGGAAATACCTAGGGAATGAGAGAAAGGCCATCAACCAGTAAGGTGGCACATGAGCATGAGGATCTGAGACAAGTCCCTGGCACACGAGTATCAAGAAGGCTGTGGTATGTCTGGGTCTATGTGCTGATACTGTAGTATCAGCCAGGGAGGTGAACAGTGGATCTCTTGGGCTCTCTGAGCATCCAAACTAGGTGAATCCCCAAGCTCCAGGCCTGGAGAGATGCTGCCTAAAAATAAACCAACCAACAAAAACAAGGTGGATGGCTTCTGAGGAAAAACCTCAGAGGTTTCCTGACCTTCAGCCTCCACTTGCACACACACACACACACACACACACACACACACACACACACACACACGTGTGCCCATGCAGCTTCCCCAACATGCATCTACACATGTATAATCATGCATACCCATGCCTACTCAACAAAAATAAGTAAAAGGTTAAAAGGTAAAAATAATTAAAAGGTTAAAATAGCCAGCTAATGAGAAGTAGAATAAAATTCTTCTGGGGGCATAGGAGAGTGATATTTTGCTTAATTTGAGTCCATAGTTCATCGTTGTCAGCTTATCTGTGGGAAGCTGGAATGTAGCTCAGCAGGAGAGCAGTTCCCTAGCACACACAAGGCCCTGGCTTCCACCCAGGCATGTCAGAAACAACAACAACAACAAAAAAAAAAAAAAAAAAAAAAAAAAAAAAAAAACAAGTCTCTTTCCTTCCCCAGATGCAATGGCAAGCACGATTTTGCTTGTGGGCCATGACTTGTTGGCCCTTTGTCTTCCCGGTCCACCCTTCAATTTTACCTCTGTCATCATTTCCTCTTATCTTTGGCTCAAGCAACACTCACCTTCTTTCTGTCTTTAAACCACCCCACATTTGTCCTTAATGCTGGGCCTTGGTCCTTACCCTTGACTTTACCAGGCATACAGACCTTATAGGTCACTGTAACCTATACTCAAATGTCAGTGGTTCATGGAGTCCAGTTCTGATCACACTGAGTGGCAGCCTCCAGCTCAGCTGCTCTGTAGCCCCTTACCATATCCAGACCCCTCTTGACTCTTGTCTATCTCTAGAACATCACAGTGATTCATTTCCTCAAATGTCTTGTCGTGCAAGCTCACACAGACAGCACTTGATCTCAGAGGACCCACATCAGCTTAAACCCCAACAAGTGACCATTGTCCCACAATAAACAATGGCCTTCAGTGAAAGCTGGGGTGAAGCGTGACGGGAGGTGGGGTATGGCTGACAGATACCACAAACACGGAGCAGAAAGAGTGGTGGGAAACGGTGCTTCCAACACAGACAGATCCTACTGTTTTGTGTGGGGCTCTTCAGAAGAACACACATCTGAAACACAGTGAGTGCCCACACAGAACACGCCCTCCCAGAAAGATTTAACTTGTCCTAGGCTCTGTGCTTCATGTAGGTTTTACGAAAGCCATCACCAGGAAACACACCCTTAATCATACCCAAAAGTGTGCTCCCGTCTCCAGAAAACCTATGCAAACTGCTCTACAATAACAGCAGCAAAAACGGATGTGCATTCATGTTTACAATGCCCTATCCCCAAGACTCCGTGATAATCAGCTTACCCAGCATAATGAGCAAGACATAAGGTTTAAAGTTTATCAGGTCTGGGGGGCAGCAAGATGGCTCAGTGGGTAAAGGCTCTTGTCAAATGACCTAATGACCTGAGTTTGATCCCTGGGACCCACATGGTAGAAGGAGAGAAAAGACTTTTTTAGTTGTCCTCTCACCTCCACACATGTACTATGGCACATATATGTGCCAACACATGCATACCATACACACACACACACACACACACACACACACACACACACACACGTGTGTCAAAAATAAAGTTTATCAGGATGGATGCTGGCTGCCAGCTACTTTAAATGCATCAAACTGGATTTTATGTAGCAAGCATTCATATGCAAAGGCAGCATAAAAATCTTAGCATAAAAGCAGCTAGGTGTACCAAGAAATAAGAAGGGAAATCAGGCTAAACTCAGGAAAAAAAACAAAACTATAAAATTGTAATTGTAACAAGCTTCAGAGAGAAAATAAGCCATCTTCCAGAAACTACAGCAGAGAGAAAACCTGAAAGTGAGATTTAGAGAGACAGTAACTTCAACAGAGAGGAAAGTAAAACAGAAAAATGCGGCCAAGCACCCTTGTACTTAACCTTGAAGACATCAACTCCTTGATGGATTAAGTAGCCTACCAAGACTGTGTGTCTGTCTGGCAATGATTAAGTACTGAATGAAAAATGAATTTATGTGAATTTTAGGATGCCCGTTTGAAAGAGGACCAGGTGATAAAACTTCCATAGGCTAATGCTTTCTACAAAAAGCAAATTAGGAAGAACTTCTATTCAGTGGAGTAGGTCAGAGCATTTTGAAGCCATTTGGGTGCTTTTTGTCTTTCTGTTGCTTTCTTGTTTAAATAATATTTTTAAATTTATTCCTTGACAATTCTGTACATGAATGTAATGTATCTGATCTCATGCAGTCCCTATTACTCTCATTTCCCTTGTGTTATGACCCTTTGAGTTCAATTTGAGTTGCCTGCGTGAACATGAGAGAGAGTTAGCTTAGGCACAGGCAGCTTACCAGTGGCTCAGCAGCCCTTAGCAGGCAATAGCCCCTCAATTAGGGGTGGAGCCTTGCAAGCCCTGCCCAGTCCGTGCTGGAATTTTGATTGGCTTAATCCTGTGCAGATCTTGTGCAAGTAACCCCAGCCGCAGCACGTTCGTGAGTGCTCTGGCCATGTCAGGGCCAGAAGACAGCACTGACATTCTTTCCAAACACCTCTCTGAGCCTTGAAAAAAGGGAAGGTTGGTATAGATGTCCCAGTTGCGGATGAGAACTCAGTGGTTACTTATTCTCAGCACTTAGGCCGTTTCTGAGTCTCTGCAAGTGTCCACCGCCCAGGGCATACTGAAGCTTCCCTTAACACTGTTAAGACAGCACAGATCTGTAGACGTGAGCATTAATATTTCAAAGGGTTTTGTCTCAAAAAAAGGAAGAAAAGTCTCCAAGTCAATTTTCCTATTTGATGTTCATCTCCTTGTTTTATGCATGTAGAATATTATATGTTTATGATAATAGACATCATAAATAATTTTGCATCTTTGTTTTCTTGCTATATTAAAAGAAATCTTCAGTTGCTGTATTGTCTATATTATTCTCATTTGACAACTGATAGCACACATCAACATTATATGATTGTTGTTTGTTTTCGCATTTTACTTCCTTATTTTCCTTTATTAAAATATTATTAAACTTTTTTTTTACTTTGTTTTTAAAGGGAAACATTTTAAATTACAGATATATTACAGAATCTAGTTTGAAATCGTGTCAATACAGGAAGAAAATTGCTCACATGTGCTGCTCTGAAAGCATCAAGGTTTTCAATTATTTATGTGCCTCTTCAATTCCTTGTCAAAATAGCACAGAGGGATCACGAATTCTACACTGTACGTTATTCTTTTGCCCAAGACGCTGAGTTTTGCTTTAATGATTTTGGGTTCTTTTCACCACTGTCCATATAATTACAGAACTCACACTCCCCTGACGTGGAGCCATAGAGGTTATTTATCAGTCCTGAAATCACTGTTCTGATGAACTTGTGTCTTAGTAGATTGTTTGTCTCACCAGAATGTAAAAATCCTGAAGGAGAGCATCTGCATGACTTGCGGAATTTGTCTGGCCAGGGTTGGAATAGTGTCATACCTTGATTAAGTAGTAATTCACTAATTGAAAATGAATGGGTTAACCAAACCGGAGGGGCTGAAGAGCAGGAGGGCTGGACCTCTGTTACATGGATCCCGTACATGTTCTCTGATGCAAAAGCAACAACTCGGGCACCATTCTCATCCTTAGAACCATTCCAGGGTGCTGAATGCTTCTTTAAAAGGCTGCGACTCCATAAGTTTGTAGACTTGATGTTCACTTTTTGTGCTCCTTCCAGACACATGGAAACTTTCTTTTTCACAGAGAGGCAAGCAGAGGCATCAGATCTCCCTGGAACTTGCGTTACAAGAGGCTGTAACATGCTTGATGTGATTAGTGGGTCCTTTAGAACAGCATCAAATGTTCCTCACCACTGAGTCATGTCAGCAGCCCTCCTCCAAGTAGTTTGAGACCTTAAAATTTTGACATAAAATTAGAATACCAACAATCTAGTTTTCTTTTAAGAAGTAGGATGTGTTCAAGGCTGCCAGTTGAGTCTCTCCTTATTTGCATCTCGATTAGCTTTCTGGGGCGCCTGCTATAGGGAAGAATGCCCAGAATTTTGTTGGAAACAAGGCACAGCCCTGGGTTGGACATGTGGATGTATTGCTCCCTCATCATGCATTCTGATGTGCACCAGGAGAGGGGGCGTCAAAAGCCACTGGTTCTGGCTATACAGTCCCTCGGGAGAATTTATGTAAATTTTCATTGAGCTTGGAAGATTACCCTGAAAAATCAGTGGGCATAATAAATGTTGTTGATGTTGTCATGAAGATGCTTACATTTCTGATAATGGCTTCTTTCTTCAGGAGATCTGTACAGCAATAAAGGCTTGAAGGTGAAGGAAATTTACGTTTTTCCTCAGGATCATAAATTAAGTGAAACTATCCCTAGCTGAAGAAAGGGTTTTCTCTCAGACACATGGACCCTCAGTTTGTATCACATTATCTCCCTTATATGTCACCCATTGGAAACCTTCCAGTAAGAAAACACAATTTGAATGGCGGGGGTGGCTCATGCATAAGATATATTATAATATTGGTAAATTAAAAAGTACTTATGAAAAACTGATTGATGGCTCAATGAGTAAAGCTCTTGCTGCTTAAGCATGAAGACTTAACTTCAGATCCCCAGAACCCACATTTTAAAAGAGCCGGATACAACAGCACACACCTGCAATCCCAGCTCTCACACCTGCAACCCCTGATCTGAGAGGGAGAGACAAGAGGATCCAGTGGCTCACTGGCTAGCCAGTCTAGTTCATCATTAGTTTTCTGGGTTCACTAGAGATTCTCCCTCTAAAAGGAGAGTGGAAATCAAAAGAGGAATCAGCTTACTAGATTGTTGCCCATAGTTTACTCAGAATGCTTTCTTATACTTTCCAAGAACACCCAACCAGAGGTGGCACCACTCCCTGTGAGATATGCCCTCCTACATCAATCTACAGGACAATCTAGTTAGGGTATTTCTCAGTTGAGGTTCCTTTCTCCTAAGTGATGTCAGCATGTGTCAAAAAGGTTGCTAGCATGGAAATTATGGTCAGTACTTGATATGGCTGCAATTCAAATCATAGCTGAAAACCAAGAGCCACAGTAGATTCATTGTAGATATAGCAAGTAAAATGGATCATGCTGTGTTACAATAATACAACATTTTAGTGACTTATGCGTGAGTTGGATGTTTAATAATGTACTGTCTGTTCTGGTCCCGTTCTTCTCAAAGCAAAAGTCATGTGCTGGCTTGAACTGCATGGGAGACAGTGTGTGCAGAATTAGTATTTCTGCTGCTCTCTTTCTGTTTGCTAAAGACCATAGATCAAAGCTGGTCACAGACTCCTGCCTAACCATGAGCAACATGGGAAAAGTTTAGAAGTAGATGTTCAGTATTCAGGGCAACCTAAAGATAAAGTTTGAAACTTAGAGGCTGTGTCACACTGGGGCTGGCAGACATGCTATAGAAAAGGTACAACATCCCATTAACTGAAACCCAGATGAAGCCATGCTTAATATTGTCTACTTGGATATTTTTCCATCTTCCTAGCTTATTGTTGCCTCATCAAAATAATCCGATCAAAGGGTCACAAGACATCTTAGTGCCATGAAAGACTGAAGACCTGAGCTTGATCCTTGGAACCCACATAAGGGTGGATAGAGAGAACTAACACCACAAGATTGTCCTCTGACCTCTACAAACCCACTATGCCATGTACACATTCCAGAACACAAAATAACAAATAATAATAGTAAATAATTATAATTACAGGCAATTAAAGCACAGTTACCATGTTTAATCTAACCTTTTCGCTTGCGTGTTTCTTTGCTTCATTTTGTTCGGTTGTAGACCTGACTGCAAAATAATTCCTTTTCAACACATCTATGAACTTTGTCTTCCAATGAGACCATCTTGAGAAAAAAAAATACCCCATCGGTCTCTTTTGAAATCCTAAAAAGAAAATTGCCACATCATAAATATTTATTGAAAGAACATTAAACAAATAAGTGAGGACTCACAGGCTCTGAGATAGATGCCTAAGAAACTAAATTTTCAGTAACTAAGGCCTTCTTCAATGCGTGTGACACAAGTTAAAAAACAGAGACTCTAGAACAAACAACTAGGTTTTGTTTGCAACCTTTAGACTCTGATTTCTTTGTGCCTCTGCAAAGGTGAGTAGCTTTTTCAGTTCAGCAGCCCCACCTCATCTGCCTGAAATTTCACCACAAAACCACCAGCTTGTTGGGCTCAGCATGCACAGACCACTACCTTGCTTCTATCTACATGGGGAGGTAGAAATGGAAAAGAAACACCCATTGTTTCAGTGAAAATCAAAATCGGAATTTATGCAAGCTTTCCTTTAGATGCTGATTCACACCGAGGAGGCTGGGCAACTGATACAAGGTTCCTCCTGTTTCCTAGCCAGGCTTGGAGCAGCAATCAGGCACTGGGACAATAGTGAAGGGTTTGCCTTGGGTGCACACAGTGGCTGGTATTGGCAAACAAACCACAGAAACGGGGATGAGGCACAATATGGAAGCAATATGATTTGCTACCCAATTGTCTGCAGTCCAGAAGGGTGGTCACACTGAATGATAACACACAGAGGAAAGATTAAATATAATAACATAATGTTCATTCTCTGCTCTAGACTTCATTACTCCTGGCACCATGGAGGCAGACAGCTGGCACTGGTCACTACCAGGCAGTGCTAACTGAGTAAGCGGTGCTGAGGAACCAAGTCTTCTGTGGGGAAAAGGATGGTAATGAACTGCCCGCAACTGTGCAAACTCAGTGAATTTGATTAAATGAAGACTGTAATTCCATTTGCTGTATGACCGTTGGAATACTCCCTTGTGAAGGGCCTCACTCACTGTAATAAATCTGACAGGAAAAATCGCTGCCGTTTCTGCTGCCAATGTGTGGCTCTTCTCCATGAAAGGCTTGATCAAGAAGACGGGTAGAGCCTCGTCCTCCTACTGTGCCTAGTGTGAGAAGGTTCACACTCACACCTCATCTGAAGTTGGTAATGAGGTTTTCTAGAAAGGTCATGAAAGCATGATAATAGCTATCTTGCAGCTAGGTGGGAAACTGGTTCTATAAAAATAATTTTTTTTTTTGGTCTGGCATAGTGGCACATGCTTTAATCCCAGCACTCAGGACGCAGAGGCAGGTGGATCTCTGTGAGCTGGAGGTCAGCCTTTCTCAGAAAAATAATAAAGGAAAGATAGAAAAGAAAATTGTATAATGTTATTGCTTGGTGTTTATCTTTTATTTTTAATAAAATTTCAACCTATGTTAGACTAAGGGCATGCAGTAAGTTTTATACCATGGGGTGTGGCTAGGGGTGTGACTGCAGAGCAAAGGCAGAGGGTTCATCTCTACAGAATTTGCAGGTTCATGTCAAGGTTCCATAAAAGGAAGGACTGGAGAAGCTGAGGGCTGGGCTGCCCCAAGCATGGCGTCTCCTTGGCCATGCTAGTCTCTAAGCTCTGTGTTACTTTTCGTACAGTAGGACCACAAAAAGTGAGAGTGAGCACTTAGGGATATTTATATTGCTTCCACAATTCCATAAATGCAGTACAAGCTAAATGGAATTCATATTGCCCTCACCTTTTCAAATTTTTACTTTTCTGATAATTCATTTTTGTTATACTCTGTAAAAACTATTATTCTGTGATAGGATTGGAATTTAAGAGACACGGTGTTTCATCACAGAGTGTTTGGGAAACAAAAAATTGGGGACGTAGAGGCAGGTTTAGTTTATGCATCTTACAAGATGTAGGGCTTTAGGAAAATGACTAATCAATCTGTATTTTGGGTTCTCAATATTTGGTAAGTACTAAATTATACCACTATGAAATAATCATGCACATCACAAACCATACACAAGCTATTACAGGACTGATAAAGCCTGGAGATAATGTACGCCCACTCTTGCGAATATACAAGAAGACCTATGAATCCTGGTGTCCTGGATGGATGCGGTGAGCTCAGTACAGTGTCGTGAATGGATGTGCAGACCAAGTTGTGAGGACCTGCTTTGTTCCTCTATTTCACTCATGTAACAGATATTTATTGAGCACCAGCTCTGTCCTGAACATGGTTTTCATGGCTAGAGATGCCCAAGTAGACCAATGAAGGCAAAGACTCCAGCCCAGTAGAGTCTGCATTTGAATGGGGGCTGAAGTCAATACAGAATAAATAAGTAAATAGATAAATGATGAATAAATAAAACAACAAATGCAAGACTCTAACAATAAATCACATATTGCACGGTACATATTATGTGAGCTGAATACATAGCTATGACTAGGAACTAATTCTGCTGGTTGTTTCAAGAATGTTCTCTGATTGGAGAGCATACAATTTGATTAAACTGCCAGGTTGAGAAAGTGTCCAGTATTTGATGAGGTGGACATTTTTGTCTTTGATCTAAGGTTGGTTTCACTTGCTACTCCGGAATGTTTTCTCACTGTTATTCTTTTGAATGAATCTGGTGTTTACTTTTTGCTATACTTACAACTGGATATATTGTCATATAAGTAAGAAAGCAATAAATGCGGTGTGACTCAGACATTCAACTAATGCTAATTGCACGGTGCATTTTGCAACAAGGATCAGATTTCCTGTCTGATAAATTTGGTAAAACAAAAACAAAAACAAACACAAAGCCTTCTGCCAACGGTGGCACACACCTTTAAACCCACTCGGGAGGCAGAGAAAAGTGGATCGCTCAGTTTGAGGCCAGCCTGGTATAGAGAATGAGTTCCAGAACAACAGGGGATATACAGAGAAGCACTGTTTTTTTAAAAAAAAAGCTATAAAAAAGCAAAGTCTTACACACACACACCCAAAAAAAATTAAATTGAAATTCAGAGATTCCTCATGTATCAAAGATAAAATTTTCTTTTATATTTTATTTCTCCTCTTTGCTCTCCTATAGATAGAACTCTAGACAATTTCAAGTAGTATTGTCAAGACAAAGAAAATCAGATATCACTGTGATTGTCTTTGACCTAGAAAATTTCATTAATTGTAGCAGAGAGTCTGGCCTCGCAAGGGGACTGTTCATCCTTTATGTTGTATTGGAAGAAGGTGACGTGACTAAACATGGGCTTTATTCCTCCAGGCCCCCATGCACCTAAGAGATGCTGTGTCTTCTGACTACTAGCCAGAATGTGGTGTGTAACTCCCGGGCTTCAGCAATCAAGCAGATTTTCTTTTCCTGAGACCTTAAAAGAAGAAAAATTCTCAAGAAAATGAATCCTGCCTCCTAAATGGTGAAGCATGAAGAGATAATCCAAACAGGACATGGAAAGGATAGAAGGTACATGGTGGCCATTTGAAATCTTTAGAAGTTGCAATTCGTAGAAAGAAAAGCTCAAGGAAGAAAAGACAAACATAAATTCTAGCAACTTGACTTGAAGATGACCAAGGGGAACAGAAAGTAGGAGTGTGGAGGGAGAGAAGTAGAGTCAGAATCAGGTTTGGAGAAGGCTCCACAAGAGGGATTTCACTGGAGATCAGGCAGAAAAGCGAACTTAGATCCTCAAGCACGGGAAGAAGTAACTGGAAGATTAAAAGGTGCAAATGTAGAGTTAAATATGTTGCTTTGGAGAAAGGTTCAGCCCAGAGCCTGATTAAGAATAAATGATTAATAAGAAGCCCAGCTGCTCTTATTGAGCTAAAGGGAATAGACTAGACACTGATGTAGATGCTAGCGGGTCTTGAGGACCTGGGGATGTTTCTCAGTTTGTAGATTGTTATGTAGAATTCACAGAGTCCAAGCATTGATCCCCAGCACCACATAAACCTGGGCAAGGTGGCTCACACCTAAAATCCCAGGATGTAGGAGACAGAGAGTTCCAGGTCATTCTCTGCTGAGTACCAAACTTGAGTCCAGCTTTAAATAAAATCAAAGAAGATGGGGCTTTATGGGTTGGGTATAGCTGTAGTTTGAAGAGGTCTACTTTTGAGATAAATACAAATATCTGTAATACGTTTGGGGAATAAAGAGAAATATAGAAAAAGAAATAAAGTAGTGGGCTGATCTCTCTCAGGTTGTCCTGAATTTATGATTGTTACTGTTTTGATTTTATATTAATATGGCAGTCTAATGGTTAAGAGCTAAATATTAACCATGCCATAGTGGTTCTCAACGTTTCTAATGTTGCAAACCTTTAATATAATTCCCATGTTGTGGTGACCTCTAACCATAAAATTATTTTCATTGCTACTTCCCATTTCATTGCCGCTGTCATTTTCCTGCTACTATGAATCATGATGTAAATATCTGTATTTTCTGATGGTCTGAAGCAACCTCTGTGAAAGGGTTGTTTGACCCTCCAAAGGAGTCACTACATGTAGGTTGAGAACCTTTGCCCTATTGCTTATATCCTGATACATATTGTTGGTCTTCATTTTCTATGTCCTCATGTCCTCCGGGACCTGTGGCTACTTGAATTTATAATCTGAACATTAGCAGACACTAAACATGAGAGCCTTTATTAAATTTCCCACACCCACATAACACAGAGGATCAGACCGCTCCTGGATGGCATCCAGATAGGTTTATTTAGCAGACATTCTATATATATTCTGAGACATTGTTTTGGATATGTCTGGTGTTATTGGATAGTCTGATGTCATTGAAACTTTATTCTTTACATTCTCTGTATGAGAAGTGGTATTTTCACTTGCAGATATAGAATTCAATTAATGAGCCCCCAAAGAACAGTGCATAGAAACCTTGTGTTCTTTGGCCCACTTAAAAAAAAAAGGTGTGTGAACAGCAAATAGTAAAAATAAAAAGAACATGAAATTGAAGGGATAGGAATGGTGTGGATCTAAGAGGTGTTGAGGGAAGCATAGGGTGAATACGATCAAACATGATATATGAAATTGTCAAATAAATAATGGTATTTACCTAAATATACATGTATGAATATAGGCTTTCAGCACAGTCAGTTAATCTCTTATCTCTGGTCCTGACAAAGGTATGTTTTTACAAACACTCTTTGAAAATCTTGGTAGAATAGAATATTGGCTAGTTTTAGTTTGTCAAATCACTGGTTTATTGAGAGTGAAAATGTAAATGGCATTTTGTTTGTTTTTGTTTGGTTGGTTTGTTTGTTTGTTTTCAAAACAGTGTTTCTCTGTGTATCCTTGGCTGTCCTGGACTCGTTTTGTAGACCAAGCTGGCCTCAAACTCACAGAGATCCACCTGCCTCTGCCTCCCCTATGCTGGGATTACAGGTGTGTGCCACCATACCCAGCTTCACTTAGTTTTATGTTGTTTTTTTTTCTTACTAAATTTATAAAGGAAAGAAAGATTTAGGTGTAGTATTGTGCAAGAGTGGATGATAAGCAAAAGGTAGGTACTCAGAGAATCATGAAAATAAACCAGTGTAGGTCAATGATTCTTTATAGTATCAATAGACACCAGGGGACATTGAACATTGGATCATCACAAACTGTTAAGATGCAAAATGGATGAGTGTTCTGTCCTTTCTAGATTTTAAATAATAGTCTTACCTTGCTTTGCACTTGCTCTAAAAAAACGTCTTCTATATCATGAAATCCTAGAAAATTCCTGTCAGGTGTTGGAGTGTTTGTGACAGATTTTTTGTTTAATGGGTGACTGAGAAAATAGTGCAGAACACTCCTCTTGAAAACATGAAAATTTACAGCCAATAGTAAACAGCAGTATACGAAGTTATTTTGAGTCCATTGTGTCAGTGTGGGTTCCCAAGTAGACAGATCCTGAGATAGAGATTTCCATGTAGGAAATATGTGCCATGTGTTCTAAGGGAAGAAGAAAAAGGAAATTGAATGGTCAAAGGACACAGTGAGCTATCATGTGGATGCCAGGAAAGCCCCAGCTGACCCCTGACAAGCCCTGAAGCTGGGTGGCCCTTGAGGAGTGCCGTGAGTTTGAAAGTTACAAGGCTGGAACTTTATACTTTCTCATCAACCAGTTACTGTGTCTAGGCTAGTACAGGAATGAGGAATGACCTTGGAAAACAGAAATCAGTTCATATGAGGTAAATCAACAGTCCTTAAACATATGGGTATGCCATGACTCTCCAGTGCAGGTTTGCCCAAGCAAATAGCCACAGAGGACTGTGGGTGGTTAGCAGCCACTGCGCCATGGTGCAGGACATTTCCTCCCAGGCACCCGGACTCTCCTTGGGCAGCAGGATCTTGGTCTGTATGCCAGCTGCACTGACTCAAAGGGACAAGGAATTAGTTATCATCTCTCAGACCCCTGATCCCATGATCCTCCACTCTAGATTTCTTCAGATTACAATCTCAAAATACACCCTTGGTTTGTGTTCCATCAGTGTAGGCTACGTTCAGATTTTGTGCCCCCACTCCATTTTCTTTTCTCTCCCTCTTTTTCCCTTTCATCCTCTTCCTGATAAAATGTATCTGGATTAGGATAGTCTGAATCTGAATATAAATAATTTGAGTCTTTGAAACCCTTCTCTTTCATGTGTGGTTGCTACTGCTATATCTTTTCTCGTTCTCTTCATCTTATCTCTCTTCGTCATTCCCTAAGGCTCATGATGGGCCTTCCCAGGTTAGTTTCATGCACTGAGTGGATAAAGGTTTCTGCTTACATGTGAGTCAGTCAGTCAGGCTTCCATCTCTTCCTGTGAATGGTAGGTAACCAATCCTCAGAAGATCTTCAGTTCTGCTCTACTGGATCTGTTCACTGTGTAGCCTCCAGACCCACGTAGGAGCATTGGCTGACTTGGGGTGTGTGTTCAGCCTCCATGTGGACAAGCCGCCATAATCCTTAACACATGCATCTATTTACTCTTTCACAACTTCTACACACAGGGATGATAGTAATGACAATCCCAGGTCACAATCATCATCAAGTGCATTCATTAAAACAGGACAGAGATACCATCAGGTTTAGCACCTTGCTGGCCTGGCTCATGCTGGCAAGGCCTCCATTACATTTAGCTGAGTAGCATGGGCAATGGTGGAATGCCATGTTTCCATATACACAGAATCCCATGACCCTGGTCATCTCCTATATCACCTGAACTGTTGTAGGGATTTATTTCTCCAGCTCAAAAGTTCTTTGGGGATTAGATTAACTGATATCTCTTTGTCCCATGGCTCAGCGTTCATTGACTTCCTTTAGAATCCATGAACACACTGGTTGTAGTGGTGCCGATCTTTAATTCAAGCTATTCTGGAGGCTGAGGCAGAAGGATAACAAATTCAAACACAGTCAATCCAATAAAGTACAATCAGGACCAACACGGAAAATTCAGTGAGATCCTGCCTCAAAATGTTTAAAAATCTAAAGAAAGGTAAAGATGGACCTTAGTAGAAGATTACTTTTCCCCCAACATAACATTTTTATTATGTTATGTTGAGATTACTGTTGAGATTATGTTGCGATTATTATGTTATGGAGAGATTACTTTCACAGCATACACACAATGGTATAGATACATCCAGTCCTCTGTGCCATAGAAGGAGATGGGATGGGTAGAATCCATGGACTATCTCATACTCTTAAAAAATGAAGTAGAATCTTAAGAAAGTTTGCTTGGAGATTCTTACAAGGAGCAAAGCTATTATCTACCTTTGTCCAAGGATCGATCCTTCTTTATCAGGGAAGGACAACTTCAACTGTGTATACAGCTTTAGGAGGGATACATAGAGAGCCATGAGGGAGGAAGGGGGAGCCTACCTAGCCAGCCAGATCAGCCAAAACAGACTTGGACCAGCAGGCCATTCTTCCATGACAGGATTCTGATGGGGATATTTCCAGGGATGAGAAAGATAGAGAAGAAAGATCAATAGAAAACCAGGGTGGTCTTTGCACAAGCTGTATCATATGCCAAGCAAGTTTATTAAAAATTACAGCATCTTATATAACATTTGCAGGGCAGGAGAAAAAGCCAAAGTAAGCAGATAGCTAAATCAGACAATGTTGGCACAGAAAACACAGGTTGCTTTAGACACAGCTGCTTAGGGGCTGATAACCACAGCCCAGAAAGAGGAATCAAGACCCTAGAAACTGCAACCTTGACTCCTTTGAACTGGCTCCAGCCCTACACCGGCCGTGCCAAGTCCACTCCTGGACAAGGACACAGAACTAAAGTTTTCTTTGTCTTCTCATCAGAACCTCTGGTTAAATCTTAAGTTGGACTGGCTCCACACAGAAATCAACCCTGACAGTCAATGCAGTCACAGATACGACAGCCAGATTGCCTTCCTTTCCAGGCTGAAACCTTAAAACCTGTGACCATTGCCTATTTTATAAATAGGTTTTTCAGCAATTCTTGCTTTGATCATTTTAGAGCACTGAATGGAAGGAGTCCTACGCTCCTTTTAAACACATATTGTTTCTCAGGATGGTCAGTTCCTAACAAAAGAAGTCAGGAACCTTCTGGGATACCTCACTCAAGATGATCTTTTCTAGTTCCCACCAGTTGCCTGCAAATTTCATGATTTCCTTGTTTTTAATTGCCGAGTATTATTCCGTTGTGTAAATGTAGCACAATTTCTGTATCCATTCCTCAACTGAGGGACATCTGGGTTGTTTCCAGGTTCTGGCTATTACTAATAAAGCTGCTAAAAACATGGCTGAACAAATGTCTTTGTTCTATACTTGAACATAGTTTGGATATATGCCTAGAAGTGCTATAGCTGGATCTTGAGGAAGCACTATTCCTAATTGTCTGAGAATGTGCCAGATTGAGTTCCAAAGGGTTGTATAATTTTGCATTCCCATTAGGAATGGAGAAGGGATCCCCTTTCTCCACATCTTCTCCAGCATGCATTGTCACTTGAGTTTTTTATCTTAGCCATTCTGATGGGTGTAAGGTGAAATCTCAGGGTCTTTTTGATTTGCATTTCCCTGATGACTAAGAACATTAAACATTTCTTTAAGTGTTTCTCTGCCATTCGATATTCCTCTATAGAAAATTCTCTGTTTAGCTCTGTAACCCATTTTTTAATTGGATTACTTGATTTATTGCTGTTTAAATTCTTGAGTTCTTTATATATTCTGGATATTAGTCCTCTGTCAGATATAGGGTTGATGAAACCCTATACTCACTTATAAGTGGATATTAAATATATAAATATAGGATAATCATAATAAAATCTGTATACCTAAAGCAAGAAGGAGGACCATGGGTAAGATGATCAAGCCTCATTCAGAAAGGAAAACGAGATGGACATTAGAAGAAGGAGAAGGCAAAGAACATGACAGAAGGCTTCCATAGAGGGCCTCTGAAAGACTCTACCCAGCAGGGTATCAAAACAGATGCTGAGACTTATAGCCAAACTTTGGCCAGAGTGCAGGGAGTCTTATGAAAGAAGTGGGAGATTGAAAGACCTGGAGGGAACAGGAGTTTCGCAAGGAGAGCAATAGAACTAAAAAATCTGGGCCCAGGTGTCTTTTCTGAGACTGATATTCCATCAGAGGACCATGCATGGAGATAACCTAGAACCCCTGCACAGATGTAGCCATGGCAGCTCAGTCTCCAAGTGAGTGCCCTAGTAATGGGAGCAGGCACTGTCTCTGACATAAACTCAGTGGCTGGCTCTTTGATAACCGCCCCCTGGGGGATGCAGCCTTGCCAGGCCACAGAGGAAGACAATGCAGACAGTCCTGATGAAACCTGTTAGGATAGGGTCAGATGGAAGGGGAAGAGGACCTCCCCATCAGTGAACTGGGGAAGGCATATGGGAGGAGAAAAGGGAAGGAGGGTGCGATTGGGAGGGGACAAGGGAGGGAGCTACAGCTGGGATACAAAGGGAATAAATTGTAATAAATAAAAATAAATAATTTTTTTAAAAAAAGAGCACACACACACACACACACTCACCAAGTCAGGAACCAAGAGCACCTAGAGGAAAATTCCTAGCGAGATGACGTTCCCACATCCTTGCTTTGTTTTGTTTTGTTTTTTTAACAAGCTCAGTTGACTTGGAGTTCTCCCTGAGAAGTCTCACAATTTGACAAATTTTGTGAAAATTCCTCAGCGCTGGAATGGCTTAAAGGAACATATAATAGCCCATTTCAAAGGTAAATCTGTGAGAATGTTTAATGTCAGAAACAATAAAATAGTTGAAAGTTCTCAGTAATTAATGATAGAGAGACCAAGTTGATGCTGAAAATCAGTCCAGAAAGCTGGCATCACAGAATCAGGGGCTAATGCTGATATGAGACTCTTAAGGAGTCCCACAATGTTGGCGGCACCTGCTCTGTAGCAGCAGAAAGGGGCCACTAGCACATCACAGCAAACTACTACTCTCTTCTGTTGTGCTGTCTACATCTGGGAGGCAAGGTGGTCTTGGAGTGAGTTTAAACAGCCAGAGTATTGTTTTTTAATTTTTATTTTTTTAAATATTAGTTACAGTTTATTAACTTTGTATCCCAGCTGTATCTCATTCCCTCCTTCACTCCCAACCACACCCTCCCTCCCTCATCTTCTCCCTGCCCCTTTCCAAGTCCACTGATAGGGGAGGACCTCCTCCCCTTTCATCTGACCCTGGTTTATCAGGTATCTTAAGGACTGGCTGCAAAGCCCTCCTCTGTGGCCTAGCAAGGCTGTTTCTCCCTTGGGGGTGTGTGTCAAAGAGCCCGCCATTGAGTTCATGTCAGAAATACTCCCTGTTCCCCTTACTAGGGTACCCACTTGGATACTGAGCATCATGGGCTACATCTGAGAAGAGGTTCTAGGTTATATCCATACATGGTCTTTGGTTGGAGAAACAGTTTCATAAAAGACCCCTGTACCCAGATATATTTGGTCCTTGGTAGCTCCTGTCCTCTCAAGGGCTTATTAACTCCCCTTTCTTTCATATGATTCCCTGCACTCTGCCAAAGTTTGGTTATGAGTCTTAGTATCTGCTTTGATACACTGCTAGGTAGAGTCTTTCAGAGGCCCTCTGTGGTAGGCTCCTGTCCTACTACTTGTTTTGTCCTACATCCAATGTCCATCCATTTGTCTTTCTAAGTGAGGATTGATCATCTAACGCAGAGAGTCCTCTTTCTTGTTTAACTTCTTTAGGTGTATAGATTTCATTATGTTTATCATATCTTATAGGTCTATATAAGTAAGTATATACCATCTGTGTATTTCTCCTTCTGGGATACCTCACTCAGAATGATCTTTTCTAGATCCCATCATTTGCCTGCAAATGTCATGATTTCCTTGTTTTTAATTGCTGAGTAGTATTCCATTGTGTAAAAATACCACAATTTCTGTATCCTTTCCTCAACTGAGGGACATCTGGGTTGTTTCCAGGTTCTGGCTATTACAAATAAAGCTGCTACAAGCATGGTTGAGCAAATGCCCTTGTTGTGTACTTGAGCATCCTTTGGATATAAGCCTAAGAGTGGTATAGCTGGATCTTGAGGAAGTGCTATTTCTAATTATCTGAGAAGCGCCAGATTGATTTCTAAAGTGGTTGTACCAGTTTACCTTCCCACCAGCAATGGAGGAGGGTTCCCCTTTCTTCACAACCTCTCCAGCATGTGTTGTCATTTGAGTTTTTGATTTTAGCCATTTTGATGGGTGTAAGGTGAAATCTCAGGGTCGTTTTGATTTGCATCTCTCTGATGGTTAAGGATGTTGAACATCTCTTTAAGTGTTTCTCTGCCATTCTATATTCCTCTACAGAGAATTCTCTGTTTAATTCCACATTTCATTTTTTTAATTGGATTGCTTGATTCATTGCTTTTTAACTTCTACCCAAGACAAATGGGCCAAGAAAGAAATCAGGGAAACAACATCCTTCACAATAGTCACTAATAACATAAAGTACTTTGGAGTGACTCTAACCAAGCAAGTGAAAGACCTGTTTGAAAAAAATTTCAAATTTCTGAAGAAAGAAATTGAAGAAGATATTAGAAGATGTAAAGATCTTCCGTGCTCATGGATTGGAAGGATTAACATAGTGAAAATGGCCATCCTGCCAAAAGTAATCTACAGATTCAATGCAGTTCCCATCAGAATACAAACACAATTCTTTACAGACCTTGAAAAAAAGATTCTCAGCATCATATGGAGAAACAAAACAAAACAAAACAAACAAAAAAAAAAAAAACAGAATTTCCAAAGCGATCCTGTACAACAACAGATCATCTGGAGATATCTCTATCCCTGACCTCAAGCTATACTACAGAGCAATAATAATAAAAACTGCATGGTATTGGCACAGAAATAGAAAGGAGGATCAATGGAACCGAATAGAAGACCCAGAAATAAACCCACACACCTATAGATACTTGAATTTTTTACAAAGAAGCCAAAACCATTTAGTGGAAAAAAGACAGCATCTTCAACAAATGGTGCTGGTCCAACTGGATGTCTACATGCAGAAAAATGAAAATAGATCTATATTTATTACCCTGCACAAAACTAAAAATCCAAGTGGATCAAAGACCTCAACATTAAACCAGACACTCTAAATCAGTTAGAAGAAAAAGTGGGTAAGAGCCTAGAACTCATTGGCACAGGAGACAACTTCCTGAACAGAACTCCAACAGCACAGGCTCTAAGAGCAACAATCAATAAATGGGACCTCATGAAACTGAAAAACTTCTGCAAAGCAAAAGACACTGTTGTCAGAACAAAATGACAATCTACAGACTGGGAAAGGATCTTCACCAACCCTATATCTGACAGAGGGCTGATATCCAGAATATATAAAGAACTAAAGAAGCCAGAGTCTTTTTTATCTGAATTTAATCTCATTTACCACAGCAGTAAGCAGGCAAAAGGAATGATCTAAAATAATTTTGTCTGAGACTCTTGTTTTCTACTACCAAATTAAGCATTTACTTAAAAACATCTTTCTCTCTTGAGTTGTATTAGTTTTAATGTTCTTAAATGTCTAAAAGAAGTTTCTTTATAGATAAGGTCAAGATGTGCACAAGGTACATTTTTGTTTAATGGTCATAATTGTAAAAGCACAGTGTTCTTCTTTGAAGCTTAACAGGATTTTTACAAAGATATTTTTATTTTCATTTTAGCTGTATGAGTCTTTGCCTTTATATATAGCTGTGCACCACATTTGTGAAGAGCCCCCAGATGTCAGAAAAGAGTATCAGATACTTTGGAAACTGGAGTTATAGATGGTTGTGAGCCACCATTTTGGGAACCAAACCCAAGTCCTCTGCAAGAACAATTATTCCCCTTAACTGTTGAGCCATATCGCTAGTACCCTCCAGACATTTAGAAGTCTTTTCTGAATAATAATCACCAAGAGGTCAAAGAACTGTCCCTTCCCTGGGGCTGGATTGTAATGTCTAATTCACAAATCCCTCTCTCAGAAGATGCAGGTTTTGTTGCTTCTGAGTCTTCAGACAAATAAGTCTAAGGTGCCCGCACCCTGGCATGCCTCCATTTTGGGAACTAAATTTAGCTTTCTGGGCATGGTCATATTCTACATCTTGGTAAATGGTTAGAGTTGAGGATGGAAAAGTTTAATGACAACAATCAAAGGGTTCTTTGTTATTTTATAACCATTATCTTTTCTCCCAGGTGTCATCTCCTTTCTATATATCCATAACATCTTTATGTTAAGTTTTTGTCCAGCCTCCAAGTTATGCTTACAATAAGCAATATGTCTTTGGATATTATTTGAAAAGAAAGAAAATGGCCTCCCCTTGGGAACTGGTCCTGAATGGCATAAATGATGTTGAATCATGTTTGTGTTTGTGGTGGGGAGAAGGGGGAGGGAAAGAGAAGGATTTAAGTTCTATTTAGATGATAAAGAACAGATACAATAAATATTCATCTGACAAAGCCCCTTCAGTAGGGGAACATTTCTCAGGTCTCTGGTTGAGCACCAATTTGTGTTTAGGGTAGGAACCAAACAACTTACTCCTATACATTAGACTCAATGTCTTTAGGGTCAGTGAGACAGATCAGCAGGTAAAGGTGCTTGTTTCCAAGGCTTATGACCTGAGTTTGATCCCCAGGCCCCACATGGTGCAGGGGGAAATCCTCTGGTCTCTAACTTGTACAGTGTACCATGTGCACATACTGTCACAACCCAACACACACACACACACACACACACACACAGAGAGAGAGAGAGAGAGAGAGAGAGAGAGAGAGTGGAGGTCCATATAAATAAATGGAAAAAATAAAATAATAAACCTTTATGCTAAAATCTTTAACATAAAGACTTTAAACCATCACATGCTTACCATAAAAGAGATGTAGGATTGAGACCAGTGTGGGGAAAATAAAACCCTTTCCTGCTCATATCGGAATAGCAAGGAATGATTTCTTAGTCAGGGTTACTATTGCTGTCATGAAACACTATGAACAATGAAACTTGAAGAGGAAAGGGTTTATTTGACTTAAGCTTCTACATCACAGTTTGTCACCAAAGGTATCCAGATTAGAAGTTGGAGAGATGGCTCAACAGTTAAGAGCACTCTCTGCTCTTGCAGAGTATCTCAGTTCAATTCCCAGCAATCGCATGGCGGCTCACAACCATCTATGATGAGATCTGATGCTCTCTTAAGTCATGCAATCATATGTGCAAATAAAGTGTTCATGTGTATAAATAAATAAATCTTTAAAAAGAAAAAAAAAAAGGATAGACAGACCGGAACTAGCATGGCAGAGACCTAGGGCAGGATCTGATGCAGAGGCCATGGAGGGGTACTATGTACTGGCTTGCTTCTCATGGCCCATTCTTTTTTTACAGAACCCAGTACCATAGGGCCAGGGCGAGGCTCCCCTACATCAGTCAACAATTAAGAAAATGCCTTACAGGCTTGTCTACAACCTGTCTTATGGAGACATTTTCTCAGTTGAGGTGTCCCCCACCACAATGACTCTAGCTTGTGTCAAGTTGATGTAAAACTAGTCAGCAGAAGTGAGGAATCCAGTACTTTTTGGATCATACCTTTGTCTCACTTTATTATTTTGAGCCGCGTTGGTATAAATAATGTGTGCTGCGCCCAAGTGATATCTGTACACACACTGAGAACACACTTTGGAATAATAGTAAGTTTGTATGTAGTCTCTACATTTTTCCTCTGTTCTGTCAGAAGACTGGTTGCAGGGGAACTCTCCCAATTGCTGTGTTACTAAAACACAAGACTAAAGCTCTTCCCAGTACGACGGGTCCTATACCCATCAAAAAAGGAACATGGCTGAGTTCATTCATTACGTAGGTACACCTAGGCAGTTAGGGACTGAGCCACCTGCTGATTGAAAGTGTTTATTTCCCACAAGACTGGTAATCACATAGAAACAGGGAAGAAAGAAGAGAAACATAGGCACTGGGAGAAAGTCAAGAACTCTTTCAGTTGCGAAATAGGAAGCTGAGATAGAGTCCCTTGAGTAATCAGCCTTGTTTGGAATACAATTGATCTTGTCAGGGCTAGAACCCTTCCATTGTTTGTCTCCTCCACAAAGAAAAATAATTGGAAATTTTCTTAATTAGTGTTCCATTTATTCTTCCATTGTCAAGGCAAACTCTTTGATTAAAGCAAGGGATGCCCGTGAGAACAAACCCATCTGAATTTACATAAACTTATTTAATCCTCCGAGCTTTCACCATTTCTACCAATATTACCCTTGCTGACACTTGAAATAACAGTGACAGACGTAAAGCAACATGAAAGGAGTGCATTTTGCAAGATCTGCCTCCCGAGGAGACAAATTAACAGTTGCTCCTTTTTTCTAAGGACAGAGATGTGGTCCTTGGTGCATTTCTAAAGGCTCCCTATTTTCAGGGTCTGCCCTTCAGGCCTGAACTTAAAGCCTAAGGAATGCTACTCAGGCCCCCAAAAGGGCTGCAAGTAGCTATACCTACTCTTTCTTTCAGATGTGGATGCTGAAATTTGGATACTTAGTTCTGATTTGTACTTAATCAGCCTCCAAGGGGATTTTTTGATGCAGTAACTACTATTACTATAGCTTCTCTGCCCACAGCCTCGCATTGTATTGTCTTCCTTCTACTTCCTGCTCTTCATTGCGTCTGAGCTGGATACCTGAGGACTCAAACAGCCCTTTCCTGGAGTCCTTACCTGAGCAAAGTTTCCTAATGCTGCCTTTAGCTTGCCTCCTGTCTTGGCTTCAGCCCACTATTTAATCATTAATTCCCATATATAGCTTGTATTTCTTAAGCACTTACTGTGTATGATGCATAGGTTGGACAGCAGAAAAAAAGAAGGGATAACATGCATGTTGTTAAGAGGTAGCTTGTATTCCAGTAGAGGGAGAAAGAAGAACCAATAAGAACTTAGAATAGTGATGGTGACAAAATCAGTCGAGAAACTTACAGCAGGGACCCTGGATAAGGTACAAGGCCAGGGTTTGCAGTGGCTGCCATGTGGCTAACTGAAATTTATTTCACTGTATCCTGACTACTCCACTCTGCCAAAAAAGGAAATTTGACATAGAAGAAAACACAGCTGCAAACAAGAGAGAGAGAAAGAACAAAACTTAACTCAGACATTTCAGACGGTAAATCCAGGCTTCTTGGTAAGTCAAAAGGTTGTTATCAAGACACACTTACTTAGACAAGCTGTTCAGTACAGCTCTCTATCTTTCTAACAAGATAAAATATTAAATTATCTTTCTACAATGTAAAATACACATTGCATTTTCTCCTTGAAGCAAACCATTCTAATGTATACTTTAATCATATTCATTTAAAAGTAGGATGCAGCTGAAGAATCCTGGCAATTAATAGCTGCTGAGAAACAGTTTTCTTTAGTGGTCCAACCATTGGTAGGTTGACCATGCTCCTGGGGAAGGCTATACACTCAAGAGTGTATACAGAACACAAGTTAGCCAATGGGTGTTATATACATGTGTGTGTGTGTATCTATATCTATATCTATATCTATATCTATATCTATATCTATATCTATATCTTTATCTATATCTATATCTATATCTATATCTATATCTATCTGTCTATCTATCTATCTATCTATCTATCTATCTATATAATTTATATGACACGAAGTTGGGTATGTAAAGAAAGGGGGTGGATCTGGAAGGAGTTGGGGTGAATATAATCAAAATATGTTTTATGAAACACTCAAAGAATTCACAAATAGAAAAATGGAATCTACTATGTTTTCTCACTACATAAAAATATTATGGGGAAATTCAGAAAGCACAAAACGGCAGAGGAAGTAAAGAAGCTGCAATGACGTCACTGAGCATCCTCTCAGTGAATTACACTTTGTGCTGCACTGTTGTGTCATGGTGTTGTGTATTTAAATTATCACTGTAGGCAATACACACCCCAAACTGTAACAAACATCCTGGAAACAAATTCACATCCATTTCTGTCCTATGATGTGTTAGTGTGTTGCTCCATAAGTAGAATTGCAAGCTGAATAAGAAAACATACATTATGGCCTTTCAGAGTAGAAGGGCTGTGTACCCACACTCCGGATTGGACCAGTTTTGCTGTCATAGCTTATGGAAGTATTTACTTATTTCTTCCTGTAGCCACTAATTCTAGCAAACAGGAGATAAGGGTTCTTTTTCTCTAAGTAAATCAAGGATACTACTTTTATTTTACATACCTTTTATTCCTAGTGAGATTGAAGCTTTCAGCCTGAGGCCCAGTCTTTTCTGAGAGTCAGATAGGAGAAGTTCTGTTCCTGCCTTTGCTCTTCCACTTCTGTGCTAAAATTCCTTTTAAATGTTTTTCATGTGTACAGATGTACATGTATGTCTGAGCAACATGTACTATGCACACAGGGTCCACAGGAGGGAGAAGACTGCATCATATATCTGGGAACCGAAGTTACAGAGAGCTGTGAGCCAATATGGTGGTGCTATGCACTGAGCCTTGGTGCTATGCAAAGCAGGAAGTGCTTCTACCCACAGAGCTGTCTCTGCAATCTCCAATTTTGTGTTAAACAACAATGAATGTAGAAGACCATTTAAGCAAAACAGCACAGGATGGAGAAGCTGATTGCTTTTGGTAAAGGCCAGGATTGTAGTTGGGAGTTTGATAGGACTTGTTAGGGATACTTGCTAAATGAGCTAGCCCAAACAGGCTGCAAAGGTGAAAACCTGGTGTGTTTATCAGCCAGAGATAGTAAAGTATTCTCATGGTATTTCACTGGACAGATCATATAGAGAAAGCCTTTATATGGTTTCATAGCATAGTTGAAGAAACTATGACCAACCCTCTCTACATCAAAAAGTAATTTCTGTTAGAGAAGGGTATGGAGATATTGTCATCATATAGATTTTTTTCTCTTATATTAGGAGCCTTAGAAGAAGAAGAAATACTAGGAGAGGCTCTAGGCTATAGGGAGAAATATTACCAATGGAAGATTAGAGGGAAGCATTCTGCCTCATAACATAGAGGAAGAAAATGCCTGACAACTAAAGATGGGGAAAGACTGAGTTTTCCTTTGGAACTGTTAAATTATTTCAGTTTAAAGTACAGCACAATGAGCTGAGTCACTGACAGTGTGACCAGGGACAAAGCTATTTGTGTCATCAGCCCTTTATTCTCAAAGTGGTAATCTTAGTAACCCATAGCTTATGTTGTTACTGTGATAGACTTGTAGCAGGATGTCTGCATCACAGCACACATTTAGTTATGGAACCCTGGATACAATAATGTGGTGTGGTCAGCTCCCCACCTCATAGGGGTTTTCAAGAGCTCTCTGGATGCTCTTAAGACTGGAACAATATAGGAGTGGGAGGGAGGTGTTTATATGTTGAATGAAAGGCCAATTTTGCTGTTTTTCCATGTACAGTTTCACCATTCTCCATGAAATGGCATGTATTTGCTCATCTTCTGATTTATTCATTAATGTTCGTGCATGTTTATTGGCTGTGTATTCTGTCCAGGATCATGCTTGGTGATAGAGTTTCAGAAATAAATAAAAAAATCAGCAAATGAGCAAATTATGTCTCTATATAATAGAGACATAAATAAACAAACAAACAAACAAACAAATAAATAAATAAATAAATAAATAAATAAATAAATAAACCAATGGCAAATCACTGCTTTCATACTTTTCTTTTTTGGTATTTCAAGACAGGGTTTCTCTGTGTGGCCTTGGCTTTCCTGGACTCACTTTGTAGGCCAGGCTGGCCTCGAATTCATAGAGATGCACCTGCCTCTGCCTCCCAGAGTGCTGGGATTGCAAGAATGCACTACTGTACCTGGCTGGTTTCATACTTTGTGTTCCATGGAGTAGGAGAAAATAATAAAAAATGAACTGTAAAACACAAAATACTGTCAGACAGTGGTAAGTGTTCTGCTTCAAATTAAAGTGTGAGGTGATTGGCTTTAGCAGGGAGGATCCCTCTGAGGCGGGGGCTCTTTCTAAGCTTACTAAGAGTGATGAACCACCTTTGCAAGGAACATGAATGAGTTTCATGTTCCTTTTTAGTTTGTAGCCTTGCTGGGAATGGGACACTCTCAATTCTTTGTACTAAAGCACAGCAGTGAGAAGACCAGAGACAGAAGTAAACATGCCTGTCAAAAGAAGAGAAAAACAGTTCAGCCTGGGAAGGTGATCGGGACATGCAGGCGTGTGGCTCTGGTCTGGTAACCTAGTGCCTGGGTGACACGGGATCTCTTCCAGGTGCTGGCTGGGTGACCTGAGGGTGGACCCTACTGATTCCCGCACTGTGAGGGTTTCCTCTCACCATCATCAAAACAAAATGAATGCCTACAGATTGGGAAAGAATCTTCACCAACCCTTTATCTGACAGAGGGCTAATATCCAGTATATATATAAAGAACTAAAGAAGCTGAAAAGTAACAAACCAAGTAATCCAGAGCTAAACAGAGAATTCTCCATAGAGGAATATCAAATGGCAAAGAAACACTTAAAGAAATGCTCAATCTCATTAGCCATTAGGGAAATGCAAATCAAAATGACCCGGAGATTTCACCTTACACCCACCAGAATGGCCAAGATGAAAAACTCAAGTGACAACACATGCTGGAGAGGTTGTGGAGAAAGGGGAACCCTCCTCCACTGCTGGTAGGAATGTAAACTTGTACAACTACTCTGGAAAGCAATCTGGCGCTTTCTCAGACAACTAGGAATAGTGCTTCCTCAAGATCCAGCCATACCACTCCTAGGCATATATCCAAAAGAGTCTCAAGTACACAACAAAGACATTTGCTCAACCATGTTTGTAGCAGCTTTATTTGCAATAGCCAGAAGCTGGAAACAATCCAGATGCCCCTCAACTGAAGAATGGATACAGAAATTGTGGTATATCTAGACAATGGTATATTATTCAGCAATGAAAAATAAGGAAATCATGGAATTTGCAGGTAAATGGTGGGACCTGGAAAGGATCATCCTGAGTGAGCTGTCCCAGAAGCAGAAAGACACACACGGTATATACTCACTCATATAGACATATAATATAGGGTAAACCTACTAAAATCTGTACATCTAAAGAAACTAATAAAGAGGGAGGACCCTAACTAAAATGCTCAATCCCCATCCTGAAAGGCAAAGAGGATGGACATCAGAAGAAGAAGAAAACAGGAACCTGTCACAGAGGGTCTCTGAAAGGCTCTGCCCTGCAGACTATCAAAGCAGATGCTGAGACTTATGGCCAACTGTTGGGCAGAGTGCATGGAATCTTATGTAAGGAGTGGGAAAGAGTAAGATCTGGAGAGGACAGGAGTTCCACAAGGAGAGCAACAGAACCAGAAAATTTGAACACAGGGGTCTTTCCAGAGACTTATACTTCAACCAAGTACCAGGCATGAAGATAACCTAGAACCCCTGCACAGATGTAGCCCATGGCAGTTCAGTGTCCAAGTGGGTTACATAGTAATGGGAAGAGGGACTGCCTCTGACATGAATTGATTGGCCTGCTCTTTGATCAACCTCCCCCTGAGGGGGCAGAAGCCTTACCAGGCCACAGAAGATGACAATGCAGCCACTCCTGATGAGATCTGATAGACTAAGATCAGAAGGAAGAAGAGGGGGACCTCCCCTGTCAGTGGACTTGTGGAGGGGCATGTGTGAAAAAGGGAGAGGAAAGGTGGGATTTGGAGGGAAGGAGGGAGGGGTTTATGGGGGGGGATACAAAGGGAATAAAGTGTAATTGATAAAAGTTAAAAAAAAAAAAGGAGAAGCAAAAACAGTCCCACAGGATGGTGATGGAGCAGATGGTGTCCTCACCCGGGCTCACTTCTCCATTCATTCATGGCACCTAGAAAGAGCACATCTCCTGGCTCTCTTGTAGCAAGACTAGGGTACCTGAAGGAGGGGAGGAAAGAAGGAGAGGGAGAGAGAGGAAGGCAGGAAAGAAGGGAGGAGAGAGGAGGGCTAATAAATTCCCTGACGATGTATTTCTATCTATGCTTCACTCTGTTAATATTTTTTTCTCTATTGTAATCACTTTTTGTTTTCATTTGTTTTACCTTCCGGCTTTTGGCAAATATTTTTTTGCAAGTATTGGTCATCAAATAAAAAATAATTAATTTGTAATTATTTGTTGTGACTTTCCTTTCTTTTTATTTGAATTCTCTTTTAAAGAAGAAAATATCTCTTTCAAATTTAATAACATACAAACCTGTCTAAACCACAATCTGACTCATCGTTAACAACTTCTGAAAGAAAATAAGCAGAATGGAATACAGTTTATTTTTTTTTTCAGCAAATTATGCTAGAAGTCTGCACATCAGTAGCTCCATACTCAATGCTGGGCTTTAAGTGTCTGTTAGAACCCACCTTCGCTGAGGACATTACAATACCGTATTCCAGGCAGGCTGCTAAGTTGGCTATACACACTCTCATTTAATAAAACATTACAAAGTAGACTTTATGGCTTTTCCATTTTACAGATAGACAGACTCAAGTCAAGTGAGAGAGCTTGCCTAACATCCTATTGTTATTAAGTGGCCGTGGCTGAAATGAGGCTGAATCAAGACAGGGAATGTACATTCAAAACTATTATGAAATGTGTGTAACAATATAAGAAAGCCTGTGACTAGGGGAAGATCCTGGAAGATATTATGCTGATTGTCAAATTGACAGAATCTGGAATCATCCAGGAGACAAACTTCAAAGTCAATCTACAACAGCTTATGTTAATTAGTTTAGTTGTGGGAGGAGCCAAACTGAAAATGAGCAGCACCAGTCCCTTGGCTTGGGTCCTGAACTCAAGAAAAGCAGGAATGGAGCAGAGCACCAGCATTCATCACACTCTGCTTCCTGACTGAAGGTGCCTTCAAGCTGCTGCTATTTTGACTTCCCCACCACGATGGATTATTTATAGAAACAGGAGAAACGAAGTACAAACTGCTCAAGAACTCTGTATGGCTGGTCTAAAAGTAGACAGTCGCCCGCTTATACCTACCTTCTCTCTGATGAAAAAGGAGCATGTTCCCTCTCAAATAAAACCAGGTTGTTATTAGGAAAAGAAATCAGTGCACGACATCAGAAAATGAATGCCCATGATGTCTTAGCCAGAATCTCACTGATAATGCACTCAATAAGGCAAGACAATACTTCCAAAATGGTACAAAACATTCTTGCAGTTAATTAGCCTGTTCGAGTTCCCAAGGCTAGTTAGTAGCAGTGGCAAGACTGGAGTCCACATCTGCTCTCTTTTGATGTCCTCCCCAGTAGCCTTCCTGTGCCATGCCTCTGAGAAGACACACACCTATTATTCGGCAACTCTCAACTACAAATCACTTTATCTACTCCCTTTCATCTAAATCATCTTCCTGGATAACAAGCTATAGAAGAGGGCTGTGTGTCACTGTCAGATCACTTTTGGACAATATCACCCTGCCATGAGCCTGTTGAAATGGATCTGTGACACAGACAGAAGAAGAAATACACACACTTGTGACCTCATTGTTCATTCAGTGCTGGTCTCAGCTTGTGGGACCTTGGGAGGTAGAGTAACTGGAGCAGACTGGACACAATGAGAAAACTTTGGGGGCCCTTTATGTCCCTGGGTACTCTTGCCCTCACTTAAAAGAACTTTTTGTCTTCATTTTTGCCCTGCTTTTTATTTCACCCCTGCGGCTCACAGCCACTGCAAAGCTTGGACACAATTGTACATTGTTTGTGTGGACAGTGTCTATGACATGCTGGCCTTGCATAAGATATGAGAACCGAGGATTTTCCTTCCATGCATAGAAAAAACAAGGCATGCTGGGGTTTGCCAATGTTCAATGAAAGGACATCGGAAGCTGTTTTAAGATCCCTGAAAATAAAGGGGGCATGAAGCTGGAGAACCGTTTACAATTATTTCTTTGAATTCACCATGTAGAATGCAGGCATTAGCGAAGCTTGCCACAAAGCATTGTGGTGGGCAGGGAGGAAAGCCTCTTTTCCTCCTTAGGTCTCTGATGGAGTTTTTTGGTTTAACCAGCTCCTAGGAAAGTGGGGGAGGGGGAGTATATGTGAGAACATGAGTAACCATTATGACAGCCATCCTTACCCATTTGGGGCCAAAGTGGCATCTGACCGAAGGGTTATCACCTGCTTAAGTGCCTATGTCAGTTGTAAACAGTCTTGGAATTTCGGATTGCCAAGCAGCCCTCTTTGAGAAAATAACACCACGATCCAAGCACTGAGGTGAAGCAGGAGGCAAAGGCTATGTCTTCTGTAAATACCTCCAGCACCATCATTTGGTACCTAGTCACTGGCAGAGATGCTTAGTGGAAAGTTCCAACTTAAAGACTGAAGGTAGGAAATTGTCACAATGGTGAAAACCTATGGAATAAAATTTTCTGATAAAAAGAGTCACAAGTTAAATGGAGAATTACAGAAAGCAGGGTTTGGGCTAACTTCAAAAGTAGCTGGGCTTCCCAAGCAACTCACCTCAACCTCTGACAGACTCCCACGATAAGGACTGGAAATCTAGTAACGTTTGTAGAGCTGAAGGCCAGTGACTAGATCCTTATGATGTCCTGTTGACTTCGCACTGAGCTGTTCTGAGACTTCACTTTATTGTTGGCTTTGTTTTTAGATTTATTCCTTTTTATTGTGTGCGTGTGTCTGCTCATCCATGTCATAGTGCTTGTGGAGGCCCAAAGGGCATTGGGTTCCCTAGACCTTGAGGTAGACACCATGTGGGTACTGGGAACTGAACTGAGTTCTAGCCAAATCCACCGAGGCTTGTCTCCAACTTCTGTTCACTGTTCAGCTGCGCATGAAGAGGCAGTGTTTGGAAGTGCGGTCCCCATGTTTGGGCCGTACACCTGCCACTATAGTCATACGGTCATGGCACAGGAAATTCCCCCAGAGGACGAGGAGATGAATCAGTGGTTGAAACTTGTACTAGCTTGTTTTCTGACTCTATGACAAACACCATAGCCGAAAGAAGGGTTTATTTGGCTTACACATGAAGATCACAATCTATGGAGGAAGTCAGGGTGGGTTCATCTAGCTTTCGTATACAGCCCAGGCTCACTTGCTGAGGCATGTTGTTGCCCGTAGTGACCTGGGCCCTCCCATATAAATTGCCAGTCACCAATCAATCACTAGACATGGTCACAGGCACATCTGATCCAGACGCTCTACTCTAGGCTGGATTAAATTGACAGTACGGGTTGTATAAAAACCAATTATGACTGCACTTTTCCTGAAAGCACCAAGACCAGAGTTCAGATCTCCATACACTCATATATATGCCTTGGGGGTTCAGTGACCTGCCTGTAGGTCCTGTCTAGGAAAGCAGAGAAGGGATCCCCAGAGCAAGCTGCCTGCTGAAACTACCCATATGGGCACCCGATTTAGAGACCCTGTCTCAGCGAATCGTATGGAAAAGAGATTGAGAGGGTGATTCTTGGCATCAGCCTTGGGCCTCAACATGCACACGCGCGCACACACACGCGCACAGCCACACACATTCAAATACTCATGTGCACATACACATGTTCATACATACAGCAAAAAATAAAAAAATAAGACTTCCATCCCCTCCATACTTCTTTGTGCTCATTTGCTTGTTTGTAGTCACCCAGTTCTCAGGCATCAACCATGGCCTTTGTCTACTTTCCATTCCTGAAGCAGTTCCCTGTGTGGAAATGCGCTCAAGTAGAATCACCCACCCAGAGGGAGCCTGGCTTCCTTCTCTTTTCCCAGCAGACAATGCATTCTCTGACTGTCCAAGGTGATGATGGTGAGAAAAGTTGCTCTTTTCAATGACTGAGCAGCTATAATAGATGACCTACAGTTTCCTACACAGTCCAAGTGGACAATAGTGAACAAATCTACAGAATATGAATAAAGCTTTCACAGCTATCAATCTTTCTGAACAAGTGTATGCAAATGCTTTCATTTCACTTCGATAAATCCCTGGTAAAGGACTGATAGGGCGAAAGGGAAGCACGCATTTAACATGTAAAAAGCTGTTGAAATATTGTCCAAAGCAGATGTAGTTTTTGCCACCTAACATTCCTATGAGCAATGAGTGAGTGTCGAGCTGCTCCACACCTTGGAAGCTAGGCAAGGTTTGCTTGTTTTTTCCTTTGTGCTGCTTTTCTTTTCCCCTGCAGCACTAGGTTTGGAGTGACATCTCAAGGTGGATTTAATTTGCATCCTGCCGATAACTGACAGTGCCCAGCAGCTCACCGTGCTCCACATCCTGGAGTCTTCTTTTATGAAACGTCTGTCCAAGCACTGGGTCTGTCTGTTTCTCAGTTGAGATGCACACTCTCTTCCTGTTGGATCTGGAGAGTCCTTCATACATCCTGCAGGAAAGTCCTTCTCAACTGTAAGTCTTCCCGCTTCTGTCTTGAGATCGGTGCCTTGACTCTTTATTGATTGGCTTGTCTTCTGAAAAGAAGCCCATTTTAATTCTGGTGAACTCTCTCTGATTTTTAAACTAGGTTATGGGTCATGCTTTTGAGTTATGTCCAAGAAACCTGTACTTAACTCAAGGTCTAGAAAATGTAGCCATGATTTCTTGTTCCTTTTTAACCCCTTGAAGTGGTTTGATTTGGGTTTTTATATTCAGGTCTATAATCCACTTTGAGTTAATTTTTGTGTAGAATATCCAAGCAAGCGAGAACTGGCTTGTTTTCGTATATTCCATATATTTTTAAAATGGGCCACCCTGTCTTCACCTAATTGTCATGGATCCCTCTGAAAAATCAATCTGCCTTAACATAAGGGTCTATTTCTGGGCTTTCTGATCCTTAATATTGATCTATGTCTTTTCCAATACAAGCTCCAATTACTTTATCATGTGATACTTTTGTGCATGTTTATCATACGTCATTAAATATAATCACTGTTCTTGAATATCTATTTATTCCAACATTTTTCCTGGAAATAGTTTAAATGTATTTTTCTTGATCTGTTCCTGTTTCTTTAAGTTTCACTTTCAAAATTCATAAATCAAGAAATCTGGAAAGGCAATGAACTATGTGATGCTATTTGTATGATGGCCTGGAATAGGCCAAACTATGCAAGGGGAATAGAAAAGTAGTTGCTGTGTATTAGGGAACATGGATAAAATAAGCAAAGCACAGTTGGATTTTCTTTTAAAGAAGCAAAATTGTTCTGTATGATATTACAGTGGTCAACGCAAGATCCTTACAGCACACAGAACAAACAAACCTTAGGCTATGAAATTTGAAAATAAAGCATTTAAGATCTCATGGGATCTCCGGCTGGAATATTGGCTGTAAAATGAAAGAATCTAAGTATATTAAAATATATAAAATAAACTGGTGGAAAGGGTTGGGAGAAAAAAAAAAGTGTTGACTTAAGCAACTTTTGAAATGACTAGAGTCTGTGAAAAGAAAGGCAAAAGAAAGTGCACATAAGTGGCCAGATCCCCTCCTTGCCACAGGGATACATGCTCAGGAAACAAGCGCACACATCTGAAACTGAGTGGTTCTATGAACCAGTTGCAGATGGAGAACCAGAATTCTCATGATTGGATTAGGAAGTTGTAGGCCAACAGTGAAAGAGACTGGACTGATCTATACAGTCTTGATTTAGATTCTGAACTGAACGCTTTGTTGCTTACTATGAAGATGGGTGAATGTATATAGACATATGTATAGGGCTGCATATCTTTCCATGTAGGGATGTGCACAGCTGTGCTCTGGCTCTAGCCACTGACTTAGAACTAGCAAGGCCCTTGCAGTGGACACCCACCGCTCAGAGGGCAGTTCCAGCTCAGTTCACTAACAAAAGTGTTGATGAATTTTGGAAAGGCAGCCATACCCATCAGTAGGACAGGAAACATGCAAAGTCATCCTGAAAAGTGCTGTAGTATTAGACAGTAAGGAAGTGCTTGTGTTAAACAACCAGCCAAACAGACAATCAGCCAACCAACCAACCAACCAACCAACCAACCAACCAACCAACCAACCAATTAGCCAATCAACCAACCACCCTTGACAGAATAAGTCAAAGGGCAATTGAGAGAGTGTTCAATGGCCACAGTGAAAAATTTCACCAATAGGATCAATATGCTGCCTACATAGGGTCATCATCAACCACATAATATAAAAATACATTATATATGCTAATAGAGAAATGCTTGAAGAAATAAATATCCAAGGGGAAATGGGCAAGTTTAGTTCTTTGTTCTAAAATATCGAATTAACTTTTCCCTAGGAGGGTAAATGTAAGGGCAGACGTTCTCGGGATGAGACCCTTATGTAGACTGCACGAGGGCAAGAGTGAGAAAAGTTGGTTGCAGAGGAGAATCCAGCAAACCGTGCCTCATTTGGGAGGTTACTCAACAGCAACAGTGGTTCGTCCTATGGGTATTGTGCACTTTAGACATGGTATGGTAAATGGCACTCTACCTCTTCTTCTTCCTCCTGGGAAGCCATCTCCCCAGGCTAGTCATGAAGGAAGCACTGCATATATCCCATGTGAGATATATTTCAAACTCCCTTGAACAATATACTTCACAAATAATCCATTACTATGTTGGAGTTATTTTAAAAAAAATTAGGAAAAACCTGAGGCATGATAAATAAATATATACTTTTAGAACCTCGATGGAATCCTGGAAACATAGGCCTTAAAGGGAAAATAAAGGAACATTCAAAGGAAGCAAGGATAACAATGGATAATAATATTTTGTCAATATTATCATGGGACTGAAGAGATGGATCAGCAGTTAAGAGTGCTTGCTGCTCTTCCAGAGGACCCAAGTTTCGTTTCCAGCACCCGCATTGATTATCTTACAGTGATCCGAGAGATCCAGTGCACTCTCCATCCTCTGAGTGCACCTCCACTCACATTCATATGCTTACATAAAAGCACATAACCCAAAATGCCAAAATAAATAAGAAATATTATTGATTAATTGTAGCAGGTGACCTGTACTGTTTTGTGATGTACCTGAGGACTGGCTACAGTATACCAGGGAACATTCCAAACAGACAGCAAGTACCTATAATTCTAAATCTATTTTAAAGGGGAAGTTCATTATGAAGTAAAATTCCACAGCCCCCTCTGCTTCAGTCAGTTGTATGAGGTCAGTTGTATCTCATCTTCTTCACCAATCTGAATTTCCTGAAGTCATTTTCTTGGAAAACCCCAGCATCCAGATCCCACCCTAAGGATCTTTGGCTCGTCCAAAGGCTGCTAAGATGTTATGGCTGTGGAACCCCAGAACTTATAGTATAGTTGGCTACAAGTTTTCACCATTCCTCCCTATGATGGGAGAAATAACCCTCCATCTTCATTGTGTACTATCTTTACTGACTTAGTTCACAGGAGGGTGTAACAGAAGTGAATTTGCACACAGGACCAGGCAAGTCTTAGTGCTTTACTATCCCTAAAACAAGCCATCGAAGGATAGTGTCTCAGGGGGTCGAACTGCCTTGACACCAGAAGGCTAAAACATGTAAAGAGACCACTGAAGTATTCTACTGACTGCTTTATGTAACCACTTCCCAGTGCCAGCCCAACTCAGACATATCATGTAACCCATTGGGGACAGCCATCCTAACCAAAGGTGTCCCCACTGAAGTTCCCATGTAATAGCAACTACTTGAGAGATCTTTAGTAGAGCCAATCAGTTGAGCCAGACCACCTACAGAACAACAAGGCAGAAGAGGCAGCTGGAAGCACTAAGACACTGAACAGTCCTTACTCAACCATAGGTGTCCAGATTACCATGGAACAGTTGCATTATTGGATTTATTTATTTATTTATTTATTTATTTATTTGTATTTCTTGCAATTTATTTACTTTTCATCCCAACTATAGCCCCCTCTCTCATCCCTTCCCAATCCTACGCTCCCTCCCTCTACTCCTCTCATGCCCCTTCCCCAGTCCACTGATAGATGAGGGAGGGGAAGGGGAAGGCTCCCCTTCCATCTGACCTTAACCTATCAGGTTTCATAAGGACTGGTTGCATTGTCTTCCTCTGTGGCCTGGTAAGGCTGCTCCCCACCTCAGGGGAAGGTGATCAAAGAGCAGGCCAATCAGTTCATGTCAGAGACAGCCCCTATCCCCCCTTAATAGGGAGCTCATTTGGACACTGAGCTGCCATAGGCTACATCTGGGCAGGGGTTCTAGGTTATCTCTATGAATGCTCTTTGGTTAGAGTATCAATGTCAGAAAAGAACCCTGGGCCCAGGTTTTTTGGTTCTGTTGCTCTCCTTGTGAAGATCCTGTTCCCTCTAGGTCTTTCTATCTCCCCTTTCTTTCATAAGGTACCTTGCACTCTGCCCAAAGTTTGGCTATAAGTCTCAGCATCTGTTTTGATACTCTGCTAGGTAGAGTCTTTCAGAGACCCTCTATGGAAGGCTCCTGTTCTGTTCCCTGTTTTCTCCCTCTTCAGATGTCTATCCCGTTTACCTTTCTGAGTGAAGATTGAGCATCTTACCCATGGTCCTCCTTGCTTTGCTTCTTTAGGTGTACAGATTTTAGTATGTCTATTCTGTATTATATGTCTAATATACAATGGTTTTATTAATTCTTTGACAATTTTATGCATGCCTACACTGTTTGGGGTCATATTTACCCCTTATATTTTCCCCCAGATTTAATTTTCTAAAAACATTCCACATACAGCAAACCAACAGCAAACACTTACATGTGTTCTCTGCTATCCAGGTTTGCCACTGAATCCACGACTGTAAGTCTTGGGGACATCATCTTCACTGAAAAACATCTCCCAAGGAACCATAGGGAAGAGCTTCTAATGATCCACCAACAATAAGATTGATGCCTTGTATCTTTCAGACAGTAACCAACTACTTTTCCTCAGTTATACTGAAACTATGGCTGGTTAGACTATAATAGGACCATCAGAAAAAGATAAATATAAGAAATGCATCTGAACCCAGCTATACTGAAAAACCCTCAATGTTATCTTAAAAAATATGAATAGATTCACCTAATAAGTTACTAATATTAAGCGTCTAAAGCACGAAGACATTTAGAACATTTATTTTTCAGGAAAAAAAATGTTTTAAGCCTGCCAAGACTCTGCAATGTTATAAAAACTCTAGTAAAAGGTAAAGCTACCGTCAGTCATTTCGTCTGGCCTCTGTGAGTCTGGTTCTGTGAGATCACTCTGAAGTTCAGTGGAAATAAAAGAGCATTGTCTAATGAGAATGGATCCACAGACAATGTTCCTTCCTATTAAATGGCTTGCCTAGAGCTTTGCTGGGAGGCAAATGTGGCTAAACTCTTAAGGGCATAGTGGTGCCTGCCACAGAAAATATCAGCTCCTCATTCTAATAAGTTGGGCAAAAAGTGGCCTGACCTGTCTCCAACATTCTGTACCCAGACTTCCCTCCTCTCTTCACAAGAGACACCTCTGCTCAGAGCTGCAAGGCCAGCTCATTAAAATGAGATTAATTCCTCTGGCCACTCTGCAGCAAGTCCCCAATCCTGGTAATAACAATATGGAACCTACACTGATGATAAGCTGATAGCATAAGTATCAAATAGGTTCATTTACATAAAGAGTGTAATCAGGCACCTGGCTACGAGAAGCACCACTTTGTCCCTATCTTGTTTAACAGTTTTGATCGGTGTAAAGAATTCTCATTAGGCAGATGGCACAAGCTCCACTGCCCTCTGCATCCTAGTCAATAGTCATTTCTTTAGCAGTTTGTTCAAGGAGATGCCCTTGGGCAAAACAGAATGGAAACCACACTGACCTGCTAACAGTAGGCACTGTGCATATCTTTGAGATGTTACTTCATTTGCAAAGTTATTTTAAAAGCCACATTGACTATTGGGTGAAATAGCATTTTTGTCATTAAAAGATGTCAAATGGCACAAATTGGAAAGGAAGAGGTCAAAGTGTCACTATTCGCAGATGATATGATAGTATATATGAGCGACCCCAAAAATTCAACCAGAGAACTCCTCCACCTGATGAACACCTTCAGCAAAGTGGCAGGATACAAAATCAACTCAAAAAAATCAGAAGCCCTCCTGTATACCAAAGACAAAAGGACCAAGAAAGAAATTAGGGAAACAACACCCTTCACAATAGCCACTAATAACATAAAGTACCTTGGGGTGACACTAACCAAGCAAGTGAAAGACCTGTTTGAGAAAAACTTCAAGTCTCGGAAGAAAGAAATTGAAGAAGATCTCAGAAGATGGAAAGATCTCCTGTGCTCATGGATTGGTAGGATTAACATTGTGAAAATGGCCGTCCTGCCAAAAGCAATCTACAGATTCAATGCAATTCCCATCAAAATACCAACTCAATTCTTTACAGACTTTGAGAAAAAGATTCTCAGCTTCATATGGAGAAACAAAAAACCCAGAATCTCCAAAACAATCCTGTACAACAACAGATCATCTGGAGGTATCTCTATCCCCGATCTCAAGTTGTACTACAGAGCAATAGTAATAAAAACTGCATGGTATTGGCATACAAACAGAAAGGAGGATCAATGGAATGGCATAGAAGACCCAGAAATAAACCCACACACCTATGAATACTCGATTTTTGACAAAGATGCCAAAACCATTCAATGGAAAAAAGACAGCATCTTCAACAAATGGTGCTGGTCCAACTGGATGTCCACATGCAGAAAAATGAAAATAGATCCATACTTATCACCCTGCACAAAACTAAAGTCCAAGTGGATCAAAGACCTCAACATAAAACCAGATACTCTAAATCTGTTAGAAGAAAAAGTGGGGAACAGCCTAGAACTCATTGGCACAGGAGACAACTTCCTGAACAGAACACCAACAGCACAGGCTCTAAGAGCAACAATCAATGAATGGGACCTCATGAAATTGAAAAGCTTCTGTAAAGCAAAGGACACTGTCATCAAAACAAAACGCCTGCCTACAGATTGGGAAATAATCTTCACTAACCCTTTATCTGACAGAGGACTAATATCGAGTATATACAAAGAACTAAAGAAGCTGAAAAGCAGCAAACCAAGTAATCCACTTAAAAAATGGGGAACAGAGCTAAACAGAGGATTCTCGACAGAGGAATATCGAATGGCAGAGAAACACTTAAAGAAATGCTCATCCTCATTAGCCATCAGGGAAATGCAAATCAAAACGACCCTGAGATATCACCTTACACCCATCAGAATGGCCAAGATGAAAAACTCAAGGGACAACATATGCTGGAGAGGTTGTGGAGAAAGGGGAACCGTCCTTCACTGCTGCTGGGAATGTAAACTTGTACAACCACTCTGGAAATCTATCTGGCGCTTTCTAAGACAATTAGGAATAGTGCTTCCTCAAGACCCAGCTATACCACTGCTAGGTATATACCCAAAGTTTGCTCAAGTACACAAAAGGGATATTTGCTCAACCATGTTTATAGCAGCTTTATTTGTAATAGCTAGAACCTGGAAACAACCCAGATGTCCATCAACGGAGGAATGGGTACAGAAATTGTGGTATTTTTACACAATGGAATACTACTCAGCAATCAAAAAGGAGGAAATCATGAAATTTGCTGGCAAATGGTGGGATCTAGAAAAGATCATCCTGAGGGAAATATCCCAGAAGGAGAAAGACAAACACGGTATATACTCACTTATATAGACCTATAAAATGTGATAAACATAATGAAATCTGTACACCTAAAAAAGATAATCAAGAGAGTGGACATGGGGTAAGATTATCAATCCTCGTTTAGAAAGACAGATGGGATGCACATTAAACATTGACAGGAGTCTACTGAGCGCATTTGAAAGACTCTAACTAGTAGTGTTTTCAAAGCAAAGACTCATGACCAAACCTTTGGCAGAGTGCAGGGAATCATAAGAAAGACGGGGAGTTAGTTTGATGGGGAAAGGATAGGAGCTCCACAAGGACCAAATATATCTGGGCACAGGGTCTTTTCTGAGACTGACATTCAATCAAGGACCATGTATGGATATAAACTAGAACCTCTGCTCAGATGTAGCCTGTGGTAGCTCAGTAACCAATTGGGTTTTCATAGTGAGGGGAACAAGGACTATTTCTAACAGGAACTCAATGACTGGCTCTTTGGCCTCCCCACCCCCCCAAGGGAGGAGCAGTCCTGTTAAGCCACAGAGGAGAGCTTTGCAGCCAGTCCTGAAGATACCTGATAAAACAGGATCAGATGAATGGGGAGGAGGTCCCCCCATCAGTGGACTTGGCAAGGGGCACGGTGGAGATGAGGGAGGGAGGGAGGGACTGGGAGGGAATGAGGGATCAGGAGACGGCTGGGATACAGAGTTAATAAAATGTAACTGATAAGAAAAAATAAAATTAAAAAAATAAATAAATAACAGACATTAAAAAAAAGATGTCAAATGGCAAAGGGAGATGCTATGGCCTTTCTTTTAAAATGAACAAGGAGACAAAACAGGGTTAGGTAGCCTGGAAGACCTGGGGTGAAGACACCACTGAGTAGATGGCTGTGTCTAAGAATTGTGTTTGTATATGAGCTCCTCTTTCACCAATCCCAAATCTACCCTTACTAAGTGTGTCTTACTCATCAATAGGTTGGGTCTGTGGAGACTTCTGTGTGTAGATATTAAACAAGTGTTTGCCAGATGTAGTAAGGTGACACATTGAATAAAAACGATTGCTATACAAGCAGGATCTGAGTTTGGATACCCAGAACCCACATATAATCCAGGTATGGAGGCATACATCTGTAATCTTGGTAATGAAGACAACAAATGGGTTGCTACCAGAGAGTCACTGACCAACCAAAACTGTAAACTTCCTGTTCAATGACAGATCTTGTCTCTAAAAATATTATTTTCACCTTATTTTTTAAGGTAAGGTGTCTCATTGAACCCGGGTTCACTGTTTTAACTAGACCAGTTGGTTCAGAGTACCTATTTTCTGGATGCAATAGGGCATTTGTACATATAAACTCACAGGTGTTGTGACAGCATGCACAAGATCTATGCAAGATCAAGCCAGGCAAAAATCCCAGCATGGAGGGTGCAGGTAGTCATGAAGTCTCACCTCTACCCGAGGAACTACTGAAAATGAATGTCTACTGGGAGAGGAGCAGTCATGTTTTCTACAGATCCATCCCCTCTGAGGCTACCCATGTCAGCAGATGGCCCTATACCCATTCACACACTTCCAGCACTAAGTGGACTTGGTGGGTTAATAAATAAAAACAGAACACAGGAAGTTAGTAAGGGTAATAAGGAGGAATTGGAGCAGAGAGAATGAGTGCAGATGCAGCAAAACACATTAGATTCATCTATGAAACTATCAAACAATAAAATAATAAGGTGGAGAAGTGATGGGAGAAATATGTTGAGTGGTAAACAGCCACTGATTCATTTAACTGAACACCTTGAACACTGTGTACAATGCTGTGTGCCAAGTAGGGCTTTTTTTTTTTTTTTTTTGCCTTTGTGGATCTTTGGTATTAGAAATTTTTAAACCAAGACTATCACATGACATATGGAATTAGTTTGCACCCAAGAAACAGAACAGCCAGTCAAGGAACATCTTAGTAGGAGGTTGGATAGCCAATCCATTTGCTGAGAGTCATCAAAGAAAGTCTCTCCAAAAATATGTTCTAGATGAGGAACTAATGAGAGTTTGACCCAAAAGAGAGACACAAGTAGATACAATATGGATGAAGTGAAGAGATGAACATTCTGGGTTGAACAGGACATAAGCAAGAGTGTAGGATCCATAAGCAGATGGACATTATTCTGCGAGCAATGGAAGCCTGTAAGACTTCAACAGGGAAGTGATATGATCTGCTTTTTTAAGAGTGCCCATTTTACCATCTATATGTTCATTTATTCTCCATTTTCTCATGTAACTGTCACCTCTGGCCTGAAGTCAAAGCCTGAATGCTCTCTCTTACAGAAATGAAACTGGTCTTCTTTCTGGGGATGCCTGCCTGCTCTTAGGGTGTTTGGGAGAAAGAAAAAAAAAAAAACTGAGGATTTTTCAAAATGGTGAACAAGCTTTCTCTCAACTGGAGCCCTGTTTTTTAATAATTGATGGAACGGGAAAATGTATCTTTTGATAATTGCTATTAAAGGACACAACATGGTGGGGAATTATTACTATTTTTTGAACACTCTGGAAAGCTAGCTATCGCTCACCTTTCAAAACAGCAGAGAAATAACAGATTTCCCAATTTTCCCCATCCATCTTTTGTTGGTGTCTTTGCTGAGTGTGCACATTTACCAACCACAACACTGTCTCACATATCAGCTCATGGTCTGCAATGTGGGGAAAAGGTCACAAGGAAGACTAAAGCCCAGGGAATGTAGGACAGAGTGAAAAGCAAGGTTAACTCAGCCAGTGTCAGACAGCCCGACTCAACAACAACCTGGCTGCACATGAAGATTCTCTGCAGTTTCACTCCGTGAAATCAAGTTAGAAAGCACAATGAAACAGCTACTGGTTTTCGGAGACAGCCCAGTCAGTCCTTTTAAAGGTAGCTTCAGTACAACTGACTTCTACTTCTTGCTTTATACCAGGTTGCATTTCTGTGTTCTTAGCACCTTTGTTTTTAAGTATTTAACTTACTTTTGTGCTGTGTCACTAACTTCTCAGAGTAATGCTGGAATTGTATGCCCAACCTGAAAAGAACTTCTTATCCAATGTATTTAACAAAAACTATTTGATCTCTTCAGGTAAGGGATGATGAATTACTCCATAATTTATGTTGAAAGAAAGTACAACAGACACGGTCCTTCAGTGCTGGTAGCATTAAAATTAGTAAAGAATTTTTTGTTTTACAAATCAGTATATAGTTTTGGCATCTTTGTCAAAAATCAGGTGTCCATAAGTGTGTGGGTTTATTTCTGGGTCTTCTGTTCGGTTCCATTGATCCACCATTCTGTTTCTATGCCAGTACCATGCAGTTTTTTATAACTGTTGCTCTATAGTGCAGCTTGAGATCAGGGATGGAGATACCTCCAGAAGATCTTTTATTGTAGAAGATTGTTTTAGCAATTCTAGGTTTCTTGTTATTCCATACGAAGTTGAGAATTTTTCTTTCCAGGTCTGTAAAGAATTGTGTTGGCAATTTGATGGGAATTGCATTAAATCTGTAGATTGCTTTTGGTAAGATGGCCATTTTTACTATGTTAATCCTGCCAATCCATGAGCATGGGAGATCTTTTCATCTTCTCATATCTTCTTCTAATTCTTTCTTCAGAGATGCCAAAACCATACAATGAAAAAAAGATAGCATCTTCAACAAATCGTGCTGGTCAACTGGATGTCTACATGTAGAAAAATGAAAATAGATCCATACTTATCACCCTGCACAAAACTGAAGTCCAAGTGGATCAAAGACCTCAACATAAAACCAGACACATTGAATCGTCTAGAAAATAAAGTGGGGAATACCCTAGAACTCATTGGTACAGGAGCAAACTTCCTGAACAGAACACCAACTGCACAGGCTCTAAGAGCATCAATCAATAAATGGAACCTCATGAAATTGAAAAGCTTCTGTAAAGCAAAGGACACCGTCATCAAAACAAAGCGACTGCCTACAGATTGGGAAAGAATCGTCACCAACCCTTTATCTGACAGAGGACTCATATCCAGTATATATAAAGAACTAAAGAAGCTGGAAAGCAGCAATCCAAGTAATCCACTTGAAAAATGGGGAACAGAGCTAAAGAGAGAATTCTCTGTAGAGGAATATCGAATGGCAGAGAAGCACTTAAAGAAATGCTCAACCTCATTAGCCATTAGGGAAATACAAATCAAAACAACCCTGAGATTTCACCTTACACCCATCAGAATGGCCAAGATCAAAAACTCAAGTGACAACACATGCTGGAGAGGATGTGGAGAAAGGGGAACCCTTCTCCACTGCTGGTGGGAATGTAAACTTGTACAACCACTCTGGAAATCAATCTGGTGCTTTCTCAGACAACTAGGAATAGCGCTTCCCCAAGATCCAGCCATACCACTCCTAGGTATGTATCCAAAAGAGGCTCAAGTACACAAAAAGGACATTTGCTCAACCATGTTTGTAGCAGCTTTATTTGTAATAGCCAGAAGCTGGAAACAACCCAGATGCCCCTCAACTGAAGAATGGATGCAGAAACTGTGGTACATCTATACAATGGAATATTACTCAGCAATGAAAAATAAGGAAATCATGAAATTTGCAGGTAAATGGTGGGACCTGGAAAGGATCCCTGAGTGAGTTGTCCCAGAAGCAAAAAGACACACACGGTATATACTCACTCATATAAACATACAACATAGAATATACCCACTAAAATCTGTACATCTAAACAAACTAAACAAAAGAGAGGACCCTAACTAAAATGTTCAGTCCCCATCCTGAAAGGCAAAGAGGATGGACATCAGAAGAAAAAGAAAACAGGAAACAACCTAGAAACCTGCTACAGAGGGCCTCTGAAAGCCAGAAGAAGAAAACAGGAAACAACCTCGGAATCTGCCACAGAGGGCCTCTGAAAGCCTCTGCCATGCAGACTGTCAAAGCAGATGCTTAGCCTGATGGCCAACTGCTGGGCAGAGTGAATGGAATTTTATGTAAGAAGTGGGAAATAGTAAGAGCTGGAGAGGACAGGAACTCCACAAGGAGAGCAACAGAACAAGAAAATTTGAACACAGGGAACTTCCCAGAGACTCATACTCCAACCAAGGAGTATTCATGGAGATAACATAGAACCCTGACAATGCAGCCACTTCTGATGAGAACTGATAGACTAAGATCAGAAAGAAGGAGAGGAGGACCTCCCCTATTAGTGGACTTGGGGAGGGGCATGCATGCAGAAAGGGGGAGGGGGGCTGGGAGGGGAGGAAGGAGGGGCTTATGGGAGGATACAAAATGAATAAAGTGTAATTAATAAAAGTTAAATAAAAAATTAAAAAAAATCAGTATGTAAATGACATTATACAGACTGAGCAGGTTGTATTTGTATTTAGGAATACATATGCATAAAATATACATACATGTATAATGAAAAAAGAAGCCATACATTTGAGAGAGAGCAGGGAGATGTATATGGCAGGTTTTGGAGGGAGGAAAGTTATGTAATGATATCACAATGTCAAATTTTTAAAAAAATTGAGCAGAGCAGGTTTACATAACAGGAAAGTATTATGTTTTCTATTCGTTTGTACATATCCGTTTCCTGGGAGATTGTTCAGTTAATTGTCAGTGAACAAACATGGTTCCAAGCCATGTACTAGGTGGTGTGTGCACACTCATGAATAAAATAGATGCTGACCCTAAAGACACAAAGGCCAATGGTTAATAATAAATAGAAATATTTATGTACAAATAGAGAAAATGGGTACATATTCATGAAGGGCAAATACATATCATTGCACCCCCATTTTCAATGTCTTCACACCCCTAGCAATAAAACTACAGTTGTTTGCTTTGTTGTTGTGGGGAGGGAGTGGTGGCAATACAGCCTCTAAAACTACATCTCCCAGAGTCCTTTTCAATCTGACCAATCAGATAGAAGATGATAGAAAATATGGCTCCCAAAGGAGGCCACAGGAAAGAGAACCAAAATACAGGAGCACAGACTTGTCACCTGTGACAGCAAGGCAAATAGAGTGAAGCTGAATCTAAAGACCAAAGGGCCCTTTGAGCTTCTGGGTACTTGCAAATTAGACATATCTCCATGTGCTCACATACAAGTACAATTCCTCCTTATAGCAGAGACCCTTGGAGCATGCTTAGGGAAAGAAGGGGGAACTGGTGTAGAAGTAAGCTAATAGAGCAGTATCCTCTGAAGTCATTGGGCCATATCTACATAGCAAAGCGTGCATGCACACACACATACATACACACACACACACACACACACACACACACACACAATGTGTATCCAGTGGGTTTTAGTTTTAAAGATTTATTTTATTTTCAATTACATATGCATGCATCTGTACAGGAGTATAGCTGCCAAGGGAAATAGAAAGAGAATCTCTGGAGCTCCAATTGCAAACTGTTACAAGCCACCGCACATGGGTGCTGGGAACTAAGCTCAGGTCATATGCCAGGGCAGTATGAGCTCTTACTCACACAGCTTCCTCTTTAACCCCAATGCTTTCAGATTTTTAATGAAAACTGAAAAAAACAGCAGGTACATAATTGTATTCACATAACAATCTTAGTAATTTACTTGGTTTAATATATACGGAACTGTACATGTAATGAACAGAATAGAAATCTTTATTCCTTACACTAAGATTTCACTTTTACCCTGAAATGAAACTATGTTTCCTGTTGCAGACTCACTGTGATTCCAACAGTGAGTCTGCAACAGGAAATTATCCAGGGTGTGTTTTGAAATAATACCCAATTTCAGGTCTCATCCCAGACCAAGTGAACCTTGCCAATTATAGGTCTTTTTGCCTGAGTGGGGCCAGGGCTTCTGTATTTTTAAAAGCACCCTCTCCTCAGGTGGTTAGTGCAAGCCAGTGCTTGTACCATTGATGCAATGAAATGAATTCAGTGGCTGTCCATACTTCTGAATTGCCAACAGCACAGCAGAAATTAAAAAAAAAAATACTGCAGTAGCAAAGACTTCCTCATTTCATCAAAAAAGAGGGCTCCATTCTGATCTTATGCTGCATGAGCCAGTGAATGATTGGGTGAGCCTGAGGAAACCACAAGAACTTTCTAAGCTCTGTTTCTTCATTGGAAATGAAATGAAATAGTAGATTGGCAGTTGCCAAGATACATTCACATATGGCGGGAACAGTGTTCAACCTCTGGTGGCTATGAGTGGTTGCCCAGCCTCCAATCACTAAGATTGTGCAGCATAATTAAAAGTCTATGACATCAGTTCAGCATCTGTACCTAACACAACTGGGTAAAATGGCTGAATTGTACGCTTTAGAAGACATATCCTCGGTATGTATCTGCTTAAATTGTACACAATGAGATATGCAGAAGACTTTTTTTTTTTTAATCAAGGAGATACTTTGAAAGAGAAACAACCAGGACTCATGAAACAGAATAGCGAGAAACTTCAGTTCCTGCATTAGGAAGGCAGAAGTTACATTCACCAGCATGATACTGAAAAAGGAAAACCATGTTTAAATAGCAATTTCAAATGTAAATCTTCAACAGAAACAAACAAACAAACAAACAAACAAACAGACCCTTGGGTAGGTCCATCTAGCTGCAGGTCCTGCATTGCAAGCTAGCTGTCCTTTTCCAAGCAAGTTTGTGTGGCTGCTTCACTGAGGGTCACAGTAGAGTGTTGGTCACATGACAAAGGTTCTAGCTAGACCCAGAAAAACTGAGAATAAAAGCTTCTTTACTACAACTGTAGAATCTAAGAGTAAGAATAAACACAACTGTCTCTTCCTGGGGGCTCCTTTAAAGAGTTGAAATTCACTGCCCAAAGTTTAAGTGCTTTTATTAACACACTCTGGGGGCCTAAGAGAGTGTTGGGAACACTTCAAGACCCCACATTTGCTTAGGTCAGTTTCCAGACCACTCTTTCCTAATGGAATGCTGCTAGTAAACATGGTAGCCCAAAGAACACAATGTGGTTTTTGTTTGTTTGTTTAAAATCATTTTTATTTTTATCAATTACAGTTTATTCACTTAGTATTATTGCACCTGTAGCTCCCACACTCCTCCCCTCCCAATCACACCCTCCCCCACTCCACTGATAAGGGAGGTCCTCCTCCCCTTCCCTCTGATTCTAGCCTATCAGGTATAATCAGGAGTGGCTGCACTGTCTTCCTCTGTGGCCTGGTAAAGCTGCTACCCCCTCAGGGGGAGGTGATCAAAGAGCAGGCCAATCAGTTCATGTCAGAGACAATTCCTGTCCCCATTACTATGGAACCCACTTGGACACTGAACTGCCATGGGCTACCTCTGTGCAGGGGTTCCAGGCCATCTCCATGAATGGTCCTTGGCTGTAGTATCAGTCTCAGAAAAGACCCCTGTGCTCTGACTTTTTAGATTTATTGCTCTTCTTGTGTAGCTCCTGTCCTCTCCAGGTCTTACTATCTCCCACTTCTTTCATAAGATTCCCTGCACTCTGCCCAAAGTTTAGCTATGAAACCCAGCATCTGCCTCGATACCCTGCAGGGTAGAATCTTTCAGAGTCCGTCTGTGGTAGGCTCCTGTCCTTTTCTTTGCTTTCTCCCTCCTCCGATGTCCATCCTCTTTGCCTTTCTGAATGGGGATTGAGCATCTCAGCCAGAATCTTTCTTCTTGATTAGCTTCCTTAGGTGTACAGATTTTAGTATCAAAGACCTCAATATAAAATCAGACACACTAAACCTGTTAGAAGGAAAAGTGGGGAAGAACCTTGAACTTATTGGCACAGAAGACATCTTACTGAACAGAACACCAACAGCACAGGCACTAAGAGCAACAATCAATAAATGGGACCTCATGAAACTGAAAAGCTTCTGTAAAGCAAACAACACTGTTGTCAAAAAAAAAAAAAAAAAAAAAAACAACTGCCTACAGATTGGGAAAGGATCTTCACCAACCCTATATCTGACAGAGGGCTAATATCCAGTATATATAAAGAACTCAAGAAATTAAACAGCAACAAATCAAGTAATCCAATTAAAAAATGGAGTAAACAGAGAATTCTCAATAGAGGAATATCAAATGGCAGACAAACACTTAAAGAAATGTTCAACTTCCTTACTCACCAGGGAAATGCAAATCAAAAGGACCCTGAGATTTCACCTTACACCCATCAGAATGGCTAAGATCAAAACCTCAATTGGCAACACATGCTGGAGAGGATGTGGAGACAAGGGAACCCTCCTCCACTGCTGGTGGGAATATAAATTTGTACAACCACTTTGGAAATCAATCTGGTGCTTTCTCAGACAATTAGGAATAGTGCTTCCTCAAGATCCAGCTATACCACTCTTAGGCATGTATCCAAAAGAGGCTCACATATACAGTGAGGACATTTGCTCAATCATGTTTGTAGCAGCTTTAATTTGTAATAGCCAGAAACTGGAAACAACCCACATGCCCCTCAGTTGAGGAGTGGATATAGAAATTGTGGTACTTTTAAACAATGGAATACTATTCAGCAATAAAAAAACAAGGAAATCATGAAATTTGCAGGTAAATGATGGAAAAGATCATCCTGAGTGAGGTATTCCAGAAGCAGAAAGACACACATACTTACTCATAAGTGGATATTAGATATATAATATAGGATAAACACATGTTTTTTTCAACCACATGAAATCATTTTTTTTCTAATTTTATAAATTGTAGTTTTTTATATCCTCATGTTTACTCATATGTTTTACAAACTGCTATGAGAAACAATATTTAACATCAAAACATTGTGATGAATTATTTTAAGCCTGTTTTTTGCTCTTGAAATGTAGCTTAGTTGAGTTAGAATATGCTGTATGTCATACACATCAAAGACAACAGAAAAAATGTTACCCCTTTAGATACTATAACAACAATATATTGAAATTATAGCATTCACAATATATTGGATGACATAAAACATATTATTGAATTGAATAAGTAATTTCTTTTTACTATTAACTATGTAACTTGCAGAAAATCTTAAAATGTACTTTTGACTAAAAATTTGATTCTGGTGGACAGTGCTGACCCAGATTCTCTGCACCAAGGAGAGTTAAAGGAATCAGAAACACAATTTAAGAGATTAACAGTCATTTAAAAGGCACAGGGTCAGAAATCAAAGACGCAAATAGTGATGAGGCAAAAGTTCACAGTGGCGCAGTTAGGTATGGTTCCTAGCTGTGCTTCCAGTCCATGAAGCTAAGTTTATTCCATGAAGGGAAGAGAAAGGTCTGCAACCTAGATGTCAGGGGCAAACATGTCAATTCTATGAGGCTACAGTTGTTATGTTGTCATCTCTTTCTGGATCAATAAGGGAAGAAGTCACATGTGTTATAACCTTTGAATTATAAGCCTCTTACAATCATTGATAAGTAGGTTGCAGAACACCATGTGGAAGAAAAGCTAAGCCTGGTCAAATCTGAGAATGTTTCCCTGAAGAAGGAAAGGGTTGGTAGAACCTGGCAGTATTTCAAACCGCAGGCAGCACTAATCTTATACACGGGACTGGGCTCATGGAGCATCCAGAGGACCATCTAATTAATACAAATCCCTTCACTCTGCGGGCTTACCTGTGCTATCCAGCCCTTTCATCTGTACCCACTGGCGAAAACAAATACAAAACGTCATAAATTACCTTCCACATGGATATATGAAAACCAGCATAAAAAGTGTCTTGCAGAGCTTCCGAGTAATGCTACTAGATATTTACAGTTTCTGAAAACTCGAAGATTCTGATTCCAGACAAACCACCTTACCATGTGGACAAATTAGAGCCATAGCCAGAAACAGGAGGTGATACACTGAAGCAACCCAATTGCTTACAGTCAGTATGTGGCTTATGTGGTCTATGTTCCAGCAGATCTCTGATTGTCTGGAGCCTCAGCTACTATGAATGGCTGAGATTCCATTGTTGGCTTAGATCGGCTGAGATGTGCTTATTTGGTTTCGAGAATATAGCCTTCATTTGGGTTATAATTTACTTATGCATCCAGCCAGAGTAAATGTCACTATGTACAGAGGCTGTATTGAGCCAAACTTATTCAAGCATGGATGCTAGTTTTGCACATTTATTTCAGTATAACAATGAAAATAATACAGCCAAAAATTTCAAGAAAGATCTTTTGATATAAAATCCTAGCAGAAGGTGTGCTTTTATTTTTCAGTTTTTGTAAATCATGCCTTTGTCAGACTCAGTGTGGGTACTGCTGTCGATCAGATCACTCTGACTGTTGGAGGTCTAAGTGGATCACTCCAGGCACTGATTCCCGTCAGGGTTAAGATGAAAGTGGCAACTTACAGTATCACTCATCCAGACTTGCCATAAATAAGCTTCATATCCAGTGAGGTTTTAATTTCTTGGAGGAAATACATTCCTTAGTGATTAATTCCAGCTTTCCTTCATTTTTTTAAATGGTGAAAGATTGGCTTCAGAGCCTGAGCATCAGGTATATTTCATTCTTTATTGAGCAAGGAACCAAAGAAAACGCATTCTTATTATTCAGGAAGCCATCACGGAGATAGTTTATGGCTCATTTATATCAATATCAAACTAATTCACTGACACGTGAAACACAGTGCCCTTTAATCATGGGATGCTGTAAGGTATTTCAGCTGAATAAATTAAGGGCAATTAGCTAAAAAATGAGCTCCACACATGAAGCTCATTATTTTAAGGTCCCGAGATCTTTTCTATTTACTGGAATTGTTTCCTTTGATGTGCCAGATGCCTTTTCTGGCCGCAAACACCAATGTACTCCAAAACAGGAGAGCATTCTCCCCATGTGTCATGCAGGCTACACTTGATAACTCTCCAGTATTTACATTTTTTTTCCCTTAGTGGAATGATTATTTGCTTTTCCAAGGGAAAGTTTTATGCTCAGAATGCCAGAATTTTTCAAAATAGCTAAACAAATGGAAATGGACTTAAGCTACATAATTCATGCTAGGAAAGCAGTTAAAGACAGGAAGAGGCTAGTCGTTGGCCAATGGTTCCCTATGAAAATGTCATGGCCAACCAGTCACAGGCCAGATTCTTTTCTCGGTATGTATGAGACAAAAGAGAAATGTGGTTTTGCTCACTTGTTTGCCTTGTGGAAAAATATTGGTGAGTATGCACTTTGTCTGAAACATTTTATACAACACAACTATATCGCAACACTGCCTTGGATTCCTGCCGGTTCTGCCAGTGGCACCATTAGCTTTTAATGTACCCTGAAAAAGGTAATTTAAGTAGTCAGTGGTTATTTTTGTGAGTGGGTACAAAAAGGCTGGAATCCAATATAGATGAGGAATTTTCAACAGCGGTACCCCATCATGCAGTTCACTTACAGTCTGCACCCTGAGAAGCCAAGGTTCACCATCCATCATCGGAAAGCCAATTAAAGCAGCCAAATTACTAGTAAAAGGAAGAAAATGGAGATTTATTTCTGAGGCCACATTGAGAGGACGGACATGAGGATTCAGTGCAGCTCATGGAGTCATGTTTGGTAGCGATGTTTCATAGTCTTCGTCATGTAAATAGGATTTTGTTGTCACTAAATAATTCATATGTACACACTGACAAATTTTACTTCCTGAGAATGTAGATACTAGTCTGAGAACAAAACCTAAAAAGTTTTGTTGTTCCAGCTGCAGTGTCTCATTCCTGTAATCTGTAACTACTTGAGATTTTGAGGACAGAGGATCCAAATACTGAGTGTTGCATGGGCAATCTAACAAGAACCAGGCAGAGATGGAAGTAGGGAAATGGAGAGGGCCAGGGAGAGAGAGAGCAGAGAGAAAGAGACTGTGAAACAGAGAAACAGAGAGAAGGCAGGGAGAGAGAGGGAGGGAGGGAGGGAAGGAAGGAAGGAAGGAAGGAAGGAAGGAAGGAAGGAAGGAAGGAAGGAAGGGAGGGAGGGAAGAAGATAGAAAGAAAAAAGAAAGAAAGGAAGGAAGGAAGAAAGAAAGAAAAAAGGAAGAAAGAAAGAAAGAAAGAAAGAAAGAAAGAAAGAAAGAAAGAAAGAAAGAAAGAAAGAAAGAAAGAA